>NC_142203.1:22636759-22996551 GCF_049639895.1 Pseudopodoces humilis | reverse complement strand
CCTCTCACTTTTCACAGCACTAAACCCTCTTCCAGTGCTGAACAAACAGATGGTCACAAACCAAGGAATGTACACTTTAAATAACTCTCTGCTGATTATTTGCATGTGTACCACACTGCACACTCACAACAAACCCTTGTTCTGTCATGTCTGCCTGTGATTTGAAAAGTGTTTGATTTTTCTAAAGTTTTGTAGGATTATGTGTTCCCCAGTGAATCAGATCTATTGTCAGACCCAGGTTGTGGAGAGCAGTAGTGGGTCCTTCACAACTAATTTTTTTCAAGCCTCTGAGTGACTGATTCTTGACCTAAGGACTCTGCTGTCATATTTATCCATACTGTCTCTGTAGATGTGTGCACTTTCCATCCTTCTTGAACAAAGTAATGTGGAATAGCACCCGCCTCCTCTAAGAGTCCCTGGGATGGAGTCCATACATGATAACATTTGAAAAGCTTTCCAGAAAAAGTAAGTGGTGTTTGATGGGGACAAGAAAATAATCCACAGCTGGCTGATAAGAGGGAAAACGTACAGAGTTAAAAAATATCTCCTCCTATGGGTAATCCTTTGCTTAGGAACCATAAACTCAGCTCAGTTTATCCTTCTGCACATGTTTATTCACACAGCCACCCAGGTGGGTGAACAACTGTAAAAAGGAACATGTATTCAGCTCAGATTTTTTCTTCTCCTAATTCAAAAACATACCCACTTTTAAAAAATAATTTTCTGCTAAGTTTTAGTGTGCACAAGCACCTAATCATCTGTTTCCAGTTATACCACTCCATTTATGAACTTTTGTGGATTCATGAGGCTGTCTGCATGTGCAGCGGCTTTATTCTCTGTTCATTATGGAAATGAATAAAAGTCCCATTTTGTGATGTCCACAAGGCTATCCCACATTGGTAGCCAATAAGTTCAATATTACCCTTGCAGAGTACTGAAGGAGGTAAGGATATGTTATGTGTTCCAGTGGGTGCACAACCAAAAAGAGGCATTCACTTCTTAAACACACAAACTGTAACTATTCATATGTAACATAAATAATGTTCTTTTCCAGAAGTATGGTTTTCAAGCCATACCTGACTGAGGGTAAGATGGTGTCATTTTCACTGTTTATGAATAGGGCAGTGTGCAAATCCACAAGCCACATACCTTATGTGTAGCATCTGTGTCCTAAGGAAAGTTCTCTCCATCTCCATGTCACACAAGGGTTACCGTCGTAAGTACTTATTCCAATGCAAACTGTCCAGTAAATAGGCAAATAAAATGCACATAGTGTTTTGCCATATTCTGAGCTGTTTATTCCACAGACCTGTAGGCAATAAAGCATGATATTATTATTTCAGACACTAAAATGCCTGAAATATTTGCAAACCCCTGTTTTTATCCCATTTTATATAATTTTTTTCACTAATGTTTTTTTGGTAGTTTTGTGGGGTTTTTTCTGTATTGTTTGTTTTTTTCTTAAGGAAGTATAAGTTGCAACAGGACCAAACAAAGAGTTTTAATGTATGGTTGTGCTGGATCTGTGGCAATGAATTATGTAAGTAAATTCTACATGGAGAGATAAAAGCCCTTTCTAAATATTTTTGAAATATTAAAGGCTGGAACATTTGTGTTAGCACATGCATAATATAATTAACTCCTGTGAACATATCCCTAATGTTCAAAGGATGATTTAGTAGAGAAAAGGTTATGCTTTCTTTCATATTGTTTTCATTATTCAGGAGCTGGAGAGATATCAGTGCCCACCTGATGTCGGTTTCTCAATGGTACATAAATAGAGCACTGAATTGAAAACTTAGTGTAAGATTAATTTTTAAACACTGATTGAATCACATGGAAGAAGCCACAGTGATTGCATATTCTTAATTTATTAACAGAATTACGGAGTATGTATAAATATAGTAGGCTGCAAAGACAGTTCTCTGCAGATGTGTCTTGTGAGAAAATTACTGCTCATATCAAAAAAGGATCTGAAACTCAGATCCTTCTATAGTGACTCACATGTTCAGCTTCCTCGTGGATATTTAATCCAGCAAGCTACTGGCCTGCCAGAAAGCCATTTGCCAAAAAGACATTTGTCACTGGATCAAAATCAAATATGTATCCTGGCTGTTAAGAAGGGCTTTGTTGGACTAAATGACAGTACTGTTTTAGACAGTGCTGCAAGATTAATGATGACACTGGTTGTCCAATTTTCACCCTTGAGGCAGTATTACAGAGATGTGCCCTTTCTGTGCACCTGATGTTACGCATATCAAATGCATCATTCCTTCTGCTGTGAGTCTTAGTAATGGTCCATGTTTCCTGCTCCCCCTCCACAGAGGAACATTAACATAGTGTGTGTAATTTATCTTGGGGAGGGGAGTGCTGCATAGAAGAGTACTTGCTAGAGCTATATTATAAGGGTTAATCACTTAATCACAGAGAACACTTAACAAGTGCATGTCCCTGACAGAATGAGGCCTCTGGCATACATTTTTGAGCCAATGCAAATGAACTGTTCTTCCCCATCATCATTCTTCAGTTGTAAAAAGTATCAGTGAGCAACTTGTCTTCGATAAGCCTTATATTCTTTGACCTAATCCAAAGCCCTTGCCTCCTGTCTTCATTTTGTTGGGCCCTAATAGTAACTGTAAGCATAATTTCACAGAAGAACCCAGAAAATAATATGCTTTATGGGGGCATTTTGCCCCATCCATACATTAGAAAACTAGTGAATAAGCAGCACAGCTGGCACCACTCAGTATCTGTGCAGTGCTTTCCTCCTAGGTGTACGCTGAGCCACTCTCCGATGTTTCCATTTGCCTGATAATGACTTTACATGCAACTTCTAGCTTCACAATTTTCTTTTCACACAGTACTGAGCTGCTTGTTCTCTCCTGCTGCTCATGTCAGAGACAGATGAACTTGGAGGTCAGCATGAAGAGAAAAGAGCAATATAATTGCATACCACAGAGGCCAGATGTTTAGTAAAATCATGGGGAATCCTGTCAGGAAGTGCTATTGAAGTTCCTGGGGGATTGACCACTTTCCCAAAGGAAGCTGGAAAATAATATTCCAAATGACAGTTGTTTCTTAGCAATAAAATGCCAAGGGAAATAAGGTCCCTATTCTTCCTATTTATTTTATTATACACCTTCTCTCTCCTTTCTCCTTCTTAATTTCTTTCTATTTCCTTGTGATCCGTCTATAGTACAAATTATACCTGACAAGTCAGAAAGTGCTTTTAATTTGTGGAATGGTCTTGTTTCTCTTTGCTGTTTTGACACATAATGAAAATATCACAAAATTCTTAGACATTTATCACACAAACACATAGGAAACCTCTCTTTTAGGCATAGTCCTCCAAGAGTTTAACTCAACTAGACAGAAAGTTTGATATGTTTTCTGCAATATTATGCTGTTTTGTGCACAGTAGCTAACAGAAGTTGTGAGTTCTGAGTTTGAAAAACCTGTATGAAATATAAAGCTAATTAGCCAAGACATCAGCTTCTTGAATATCTGAACTTAACATTCACTTTTTCTCATGTCAAAAGACACATCATAACTAGGAATGAAAATGTGTTTGAATAAATCCAAATTAACAACAGATGAGCAGTGACTAAACTTATGACATCATAGAAAAGAATTCATATCAAATGTAGTTTTTAAGTGTTTTCAGCCAGAAATACAAAATAATATGTATGTATGTGCATGCTTATAATCCCAATGCTTTTGCCATCAAAATGCATAAGAAAGAAGGGACTCATAATTTTACAGACTCAGAATTAAAACAGCTGCTGAAGTAGAAAGCCTGAGGTCAACACACACATTTGGTACTTCATTAGTGAACTGGCCAAGTTCAACCTGTGAGATGGGAATTAAAGTCTGACAAGTCTAATAGCTGCCATCTTCATTGTTACAAAGGTACAAATTAGTGCACAGGAGATTTTTGGTGTCGACCAGCTAACAGTCTGTGATAGACACTGAGAACAATTAAATGAAACTGGATTGAAGCTGGTATTTTTTTCTGCCTTTCCCACCTTGATATAATTTCTTACTTTCCTTTCCCTGCTTTCTGTTAACATTATTACTATAGCAGTGGTAGTCTGAAATGGAACTGACCTTTTGAAATAGCTTTAGCGTCTTACTTTCTTCCTTTTTCATGGTTGTGAAAACTTCCAGTGGGAGAAACTTGGAGGACAAGCTTGCATGGACACCTTCTTCTAATTCTAGCAGTGTTTAGTTACTACTGGGTGAAACTCTCTTAAGTAGATGGCTGTGATAAAGCCTGTATCTGCAAAACTCCCTTTGTTTTCCCCTCACTGTAATCCCCAGACCCAGACACACTTTTAAAGTCTTCTCTGAAATAATGCTAAAGCTGATATTCCTTTGGAGTCATCAATCAGGTTTCTGCTCTCATCTTTAAAAATTAATTAAAACTAATTTATTCTTTAGTCTGATCAGTCTGCAGTATAACATCTGAATAGTTCATTGCATGAAAGCTAAATAATAACATACAAAACTTAGGAGTCTCTTTCTTGAAACAACATCAGTGAAAGTGTTGACTTTCCTAAAAATGTGTGCCATGAATATCTTGTATGGAATAAAAGCTATTTAGAAAGAAAAAAATGCTGCAGAGTGGTATCTATGAGAACTCAGATATCTTTCTTGACACTATTGAATATGAAACTACTTTGTCTTCTTGACCCCAACACTCAGATCAAGTAAATTCACCTTTATGTTGTTGATTCCAGTAACAAATTAATCAATGGCAATCTCATCTCTATAACAGCTTATTTTGTCAAGCTCAAATTTCACTCATTTTGCTGACAGGACAGAGTTGTCCATTTCAAGGGGAGACAGAAATGAACTGTACTATTCACCCAAGAAGCCATTCCTCACCAGTTTTGGTGTGTCAAGTTTGGATGTGTCATATATACTACTAGCACAATAATGTCTACTGCATGTGTTTGAATGCGCTTTGCGCTAAAACATCCCAGTAATAGCCTCTGTCAGTGATGTTCAGTTTCCATAAAAAGCTACTGGCAATATTATATTCTTCCTCAGTTGTCAGCTGCTGATAAGTTGGGCAGTTTCTGTCTTCAATAATTCTCAGTATGGGAGGATGTATCATTAGATTTTCTATGTAACGTAGATATGACAAGACTTCAAATAATTTTAGCCTCCACATAATTTAATATAATTTAAGTCTCTCATTTCCCACCTTATAATTAGAATGTATTAAACTGTTTCGGTGATCCTGAATATGAAAATGCACAGGCAATAAAGTATTTCTCACCCTGAAGTTATCAAGTTTAATGTTTTAACAGGAGGACAAACAAACCACACCACCCCCCAAAAAAAACAACAAACAAACAAACAAACAAACAAACAAACAAACAAACACCACCTAAATGTAAATTCTCATTCTCTTTGTATAACATTTATGCAGTAAAGAATGAGTTGAGTGTACAATTTTTCATTTCTAGATAGCTAGGAATAGTAATGCATGAGCTGCAGAAGAGAACATTAATCTCTCAAGATGCTAAGGAATGAAATGTCATATAGAGTGACTTGTTCTTCACTGGTGATTTCTCAGCATTGAGATTTTTGGGTTTTTTCTCTTATAACATTCTTCATCAAAAGAAAAAAAAAAATCACAGTTTTGATTATATTAGATTAGAGGAAATTCATAATGTCTCATAAATTGATTCAGATAATGTTTTTGAAGTTCTCATGTATCATTCCTTTCTTCTCATGGGTAAGTAATTTAAATTTGTAGTAGTTCCCAAAGGCAAGAAAGTAGAAGAGGAAGTATCTGACAGTTTTCTACATTTATTTTATTATGTCACAGCAGTGCTAATTTCTAAAGAGGGCAATTTTTAATTTTTTTTAATGTTTTCTATGCTTCTGGTTTTAATTCAAACTAGCCACAATGGTTATGTGATGTTTTGGTTTATTTGCAGGCATGAGTACACACAGATCCATGCCCATGTAAGTTAGTTAGAGTGAGCCTGAGGATACAAGTTTTTGTGAGAAAAATGTTTTATTAGATCCCCTCCCTCACTCTCCAGGCGTAATGCTCACAGGGCATCAAATCCTCCTCTGTTTAGTGGTTCTGCAGCACAATTTCGACATCGTTTAGCATTGCCTTTGCCTTTCTTGGAGGATCTAATTGGAGCTTGAGAGATGTGGAGACCTTGAGTGAGTTTCTTGCTTGGTAGCAATAAATTCACTCCTGGAGAATAATTTATTTCCTTTAAAATGGAGGCTTCTTTTACCAGGATTCGTGAATTTGACGAGGTTTTATGAGGTCCCTGCAATGATAACATCCTCAGAGATGTAATCCTGTGAAGTATTGACATAAAACTTCAAATTAGTTGTGGAATCAGTTTTGGATCAGATTATACCATTATCATATAATAGCATTATATACTGCTCTGACACCACATATTATATAATGATGATGAAGTAAGAAGTCTGTCATATGATGATGTGTCATATTTTATCTAATTAATCACTTTTGTTAAAATGCAAAAATTTAAGATACCGAAGGTGCTCTTCAAACTGAACTTAATTTATTCCTGCACATCTTCTCTACCTTTGCATAGTTCAATTGTAAAAACTCAGGGTGGCCTCTTCTGTTTGATTTTCTGCTTTGTTACTCAGAGACAACTCCAGAAACCTCTGTGCAGTTTAGAACATTCAATAACAGTTTTGGAAATCTTGCCAGTCAGGATGTCTCAAATGTCATGGCAACGCAGAAACTGGCCTGATTTCACAGAAGAAACTGTAGAAGCGTTCATGTGCACATTAACTGCTCATGAGTGGCTCAATGACCCCCAGCAGATAAATCAAGACCTTCCAGAAACTGGGCCTTCCATCACACAGTTCTGCCTTTAAAATAGAATTAACTCTTGCAGAAGTTCACTGTTAAAATACAGAACATTGACAAGTATTGTAGTACATCATGGAAAGAGTGAAAGGAAAAATAATGTGTGTAAATGGAGAGCAATTCCCCAAAGCAAAAAACATCCGAGACTTCTTGTGTGAAAAAGGAAAACCAGCAGGTTTATCAAGCTGCTAAAACTTCTTCACATACACAGTGCTATTGCCTTATATTTGCTTTTTTCTCTTTTTCTTTCTTAGGATTCAAGTGTTTACACTTATACTACTAAGACGCTGTGGGTGTCTACTTTAACACCTACAATGGTGTCGTGAGCTGTTAGATGACAATTTAAGCATGTGTCAAAGAAGAGCAAGATCCTAAGGAGGATATCATACTTCATCTTGGAACGTTGTATCTACCACTACTGAAATAGAAGGAATGTGCTTGTCAATGTGATGTGCTTGTCAATGTGACTGTTAAAGCTTTTTGCAATCTATTCTAACTCTGAATTTAAAAAAATTATCAATATACTTGCCCATTACATTTGGATGACGAAGTATTCCCCTATAATACGTTGCTCTTGTTTGTTCCTACAATAGCCAGCTAGATGCCACATCACCTCCCCTCATACCAGTAAATGCCATTTCTCAGATTTGCTTTGTCTCCCTAGCTAGTGACAAGCAATGGGGAAATATATAATGCAGTGATGACTTTTCAACTGTTGCCTTAATTTAACTCTTGCTTCTTCTATCACATCGTAAAGAACCGCGAGACAAAGTGTATTTCAGTATTACATTTTCTTTGTGGGTGATCATAACACCATAAATTCATATCTATTCATAGAATTTCACACAGCTTTCGTCCTGCTCTCTCTTTTGATCTAAATGAAAATACCTTAGCCATGCTGCAAAATTTTCTTCAGGATATGTTCTAAATCCTTTTCCACTGATTGCTCAGGATTCTGTGTGAGTTTTCAAAGACCAAAGAAGAGAATACTACTGAAGAAGAGAGGCAGGTGTAAATTAGCACATTCTTTTCTAATGCCTTTCAAGAAATGTCTCCACATATTTGTCAGTGGATGAAAACACCCACAGAGATCATCATACACCTATGAATTGTTTGATGTTTTGTAATAAATTATACTAGATGATCAACAAACGGAAATTCACTTATCAGCTGCATGATGCTGGTGAACTCCTGTAGAGTTAGACAATTCATTGCTTTTATGGATGCTATTTTATGTCTTGTCATTTGTCTTTGAACAGCTACTCATTCTGTGGGAGACAAATTTGTATATTCCTCTTTTATGCTTCTTAATGTTTTCACTTTCTGGAAAACCAGTAAGTATGTGGGGGCGGTATCACTCATCTATTTGCATCTCCTTTCCATCACTGTTTGTTTGGTGGATGATATAAAATGTAACACATACTTAGGGATTTCTTCATACTTTATGACTGTGATGTGACTGTATTGTCATAATGGATCAAATTAATACAATGACCCATACTTTTCTATGTGGTGTGGGTGTAAGAAGATTTTGAAGAAAAATTAAATCAGTTTTATAAGAGAAAGTACTTATTTCTGAAATTAATTTCTCAGTATCTAAAAGCTGTTCACTACAGCACTTGACCATGACACTGCTTTGCCCTTAATTTCTTGTAGTACTTGTAGCTCCTACGTTGGTATTCTGGAATTATTATTCTTTTTTCCCAAACTGAATTCTGTCTTGCACCTGTTTGTCAAAAGGATAAGGATCTTGTAAGCACTTCTGTGTAACTACCAGGTGTTAGAAATACATCAATTCCTCTAGAAGAGGGACCTCTTCTTATTACCAGCTCATTTTTATACCATGCCAACTGCTTTCCCAAAAATATTTACTGACAACAATCTAGTCATGTCTAAGTGCATGAATAGCTAGAACTCCTTCAGAATTTAATTTTTTTCTAAGTATTTTGTGTTCTTAATGTTTTGGTTTTTTTAAGAAATTCTGAGTTGAAATTTTGCTTGAGATGCTGCTGGGTTAAGAGCACCATTGTGAAAGATAGAGGGCTATGCCACATGGAGGATTTCAAAGGCTCTAAAGCTGCTGTACTTGTGGTTCAAAAAGGCCATCTTAACAAGGCCAAGCAGGGAAAACACAGCTTCAACAAGCTCTGGAACAGAGCAGCTTGGGAGAGCAGAGGGAATTTATCTCCTAATTTATAAACTAAAACACATGACAAAGCAAAACATTCTCCTGTAGTTTCTGGGGGCATGCAGGGGTGGAAGAGAGATGAGAAGGAATTAAGGTTGATTTTCAGAGAAGAAAAATGTTTATTCACACTATGCAAGGAAAATACATTGCAAACAGCTTTTGAGACAAGGGAAAATGTCATCAATTAAATGGTAATTTCACAGTAATGTTTATGTACATGTATGTATATCCATTTATGTATTCATGCATAATATAGATACACGTAAACGTACACACAACACACACGGACATCAATGTATGTATATCACATATGCATTAAGACATATCTGTAGTTCTGGCCATCCAGAAATCTCAGAGTACTGTGCAAAAGTTATCCACTATATTCTCAGAGTAATCCCATAAAATCATTTTACCAACAAGGAAATTAAGCTACAAAGAGTGTAACAATCTTCCCCATGGCAATAAAAATCAAGTGTGTTTATTCCCTGTTATTACTAAACATAACAAAGCTATTGTCCTCTATTGCTGGTGAAGAATTGTGCTGCAGGAATGAAAGAAAACAGGGAAGCTACTTTAGGATGGGAATGCCTGCAGAACAAAAGCTTTATTCTAAAATAGTTTTAGGGATGGAAAATAAAGTGAGCAGAGATGAGTGGAACAGTAATTACTTAGTGCCAAAAGATAGAAAAAAATAAGAAGACAGAAAAAAAGGAAAATGAAAAAAAGAAAACATGATGAAAAAAAATCTTCACATCCAACAGGGTCACTGCATCTTTACTTTCTTTTGACCCAGTCACAGATTTTAATGTCATGGTGAATTAACTTTTTGACATATGCATGCAAAGTGATCAGGACAAATAATATACCAACAAATGGTGTGACTGGAGTTTTTTATTCACCTGCTTTTCTGCATCAACTCTTAGTACAAAAGTGAGGCATCTGTCATATTAAGGGTGAGCTGGACCCAAGGCTGGATATTATTTGGCCTTGGAATATTAATCGTAATCATAACAGAATATCACAGTCTTTTATTTTCTGAAGCTGTGTTTGTATAAGGGCTCTAAAACATCATTTTTATGTACAGTGACATATATTTGTATCTAAGGCAGATACTTGTCTGACCTTGCTTGCACCTTTGCATGGAGGGAATACCAGGAAGAGGAATGCTGTGCAGCTCCATCACATAGTAAAGGGTTTGACCATGGTGCATTTTCTGCCGCTTGAGTTTAGGGTAGATGGATGAGACAGGATTAGAAATAGGATGTGTATTGGACTTACTTCCTTACAAGGCATCTGTAGAACATATTGAAGTATCTGAATCTTTGCCAAAAGACCCAGTCTGTTCAATCCGGTCTAGCTGTCAGCAGTCCCACTCCCAGGTTAATGTGGTCTTTTTTTTGTGCTGTGATGACACTGGGATATTTATTTTGCCATTTCTTTTTCCTGAGCTAAATGGAACTGCTCTATAATTTCCTGATCTGTGAAAGAGTGAGAGGAACCAGGGGATTATATGAATCCTCAGCGAAATTTGGGGGAGAGATTTTTGCAAGCATATGAGAGGAAGACTGAAAGGTTTCAGTTTTCCTTGCCACAGACTTTGAGTTTTTTAGAAAATTAAATCAAAATCCAAGTTTCTCTATTAATTTAAGCTCATTTGGACATAGTGACTGGTTAGCATGTCTTTTCCAAATCTTTTGCCTATAATTTCTTCACTTTCTTTCTAAATTGAACAATTAGACTTTAAATGGAAAGCCTCAGCTTCCTAGATTACTTACATTTGTGTCTTTCTTTGGGCACAGATCCAGCCATATAAAATAAACTATCTGCTCTTTCTTTCTTTCATATGGTCTGCATTTGAAGGAGCAGAGTAGACTCCTCTTTTCTATGGTGTGTCAAGAATTTCTCAATGATCCTTTCAGCTCTTGTGTGTAGAAATGGGGCCAGTTTATGACATAAAATCAGGAGTTCCTAGCAATCATATTTATTACTTTCTGACTTGGCACAGCTTTTGTCTTTTCAGATGGTGTTTGTTTTGACCTTTTCTGAATTTCTTTGTGTTTATAACAATATTATTTCCAATGTTATTATTGTCCTTTAATACATACTTGTGGTGATTGAGTATGTGCTCTCTTACCACTTCCTTTTTTAAGGATATTATGCCATGGTCTCTGAGCTTTCATGTCCCACACCTAAAAAAGCCTTGTGCACTTGTTTAGGTTTAAATTATGTGAGACAATTTAGGATTACAGGATAATTGTGAGTGACCTCAGGAGGCCTCTGGTCCAGAGTGATGTTCACAGCAGGGTCAGCTCTGTGGTCAGAGCAGGATGCTCAAGGCTAAGTCAGTTTTCTGCAGATTTAGTCAGCTGAACTTACTCAAGCAAAAGGCAAAACAAAACAAACAGCAAAAGGAAGAATGAAGTATAGAGAGGATGAGGCTGCTTGCTTCCACAACACCATGATGTTAGATTGCTCATCTGATGGTGATCTTTACCTCTATAACCTTTTATTTCTATTTATTAAGTTTTTAATAAAACTTTTTATATAATTAAAAACACTATTTAAATTAGATTAGATGGAATAAGGTCTACAAATACTAATTTGAATCAAGCACTGTTGACAGTATGATTTCCAGCAAAGCTCAGGTTTTGGTATGTTTTAAAAATGTCGCTGGTATGTATGTGTGTACATGTGCACACCTCTGTGTGTATCATACACATTTACAGAAGCATGCCTGCATGAGTAGTTTGTGGAACTTTGCAAATACTTTGGCATTGTGGTTATGCCCTGTTCCACCTCTGCAGAGTGTGTGTAGCAATAGCTGTGGCGTATGCCTTAGAAACCTTACAAACTTCTTCAAATTCCATTGGATGATAGACCTTGTAATCTGGAATTCAACTCAGTAAAATACACAGATTTGTTATCATATTAAAATAAATGGACTGTAAAATATTGGGGGGGGTGGGGGTAGAATTTAACATATGTTGTACACAAACTGAAGGAAAAATTGCTCAATAATTCTGAAGACTAATTCTGTAATTAAGGACTTGTATAATTTAAAATATTCATGGCAGAGAGCTAAGATTGTGCTCTCTGAGCATTGAATGCTTAACCATGGTACCATAATATTCTCATAAGTATAGATTTTGAGCGGAATAAAAAAGAAAATCCTCAATGCTACAAAATAGCTCAAATATTTATTAATTGTGAGATGCACATTTGCACAATTAGAGTCAGAAATTCCATTCAGATTGTAAAGCCAAATAAGGAGAGATCTTCATGTCAGAATCAGAACAGAAAAAAATGTCATCTGGAAATGCTTTTTAATGTGCAAAAAGCATTTACTTTTTTACTCTTGCCATTTTCCTCATAAAATCAACTAACTTTTTTACCTCTCTGTCAAGAACCAAAAGCCTAGAATCTCTAAAATAACTGAGGATTTAAAGGCAAGAGAGCATCTTTTACTGAGGTCTGCTTCAGCTGCTATGTCCAAACCAATTCCAAAACTATCAACAATGGCAGATAGTTAATGAATTATGAAGCAGAACTGTCTCATTTGTTGGTTCCAGATGCAGGGAGTCCATTGTGATTTTTTAAGTTAAATGAGACACTTATTTAATCATGTTTTTAACTAGATCATTAATTGCAATTTGTTTCATTGTTGTTGAAAATTGTTCTCATACAATATCATTAAGAGTTAGTTAGAGAGAAAATAAAATATTTGATTTCCTAACTGACAGTAGGAAATCATGTTTAAAGATTCTCATTTAATTTAGACTTCGGTCCGTTTCCAATCAAAAATGGAAATATAAGTAGAAATCTTTACTTCTCTTGTCATTCAGTATTCTTTCCCAATATTTAAAGGTACAAAGTGAGGGATGTCAGACAACTGAAGATGTATATCTGATTATCTTCTTCTGGCACTGTTTCCCTGATAGAAAATACAATCTCTTCATGACAGTGCACAATTATAGTAAGAATAGAAATTGATTTCATGAAGAGTCAGCAAGCTGGTTTTCCCCATTTTGCTCTCACTGGTTTATTTCCTTGAGCCAGCTGGAAAGCGGAGATTTGTAGCCAGGTGATAATGTTGGGAAGGCGGCATCAGTAGACAACACCATCTAATCAACACCACCAACTACCTGGGTGCATTTATCGGCTGCCAGCTAATCAGCCAGAGGGCTGAGGGCAGCAGCGGCCGTCAGGACAGGCCGGGACAGCTCCTGCCAGCTGGGCTGTGTTAGGAGCCCTCTCCTGCTCCCGCTGAGCCCTGCCAGGTGCTGCCCTGGCCCGGAGCGCGGTCAGCTTGCGCTCACGGTGCTCCGGGGCACCCCATCCTCGCCAGCTGCCGGGCTGCCTTGCACCATTAAAACAGGATATATGGGTCAAGGACGCTTCTTCTTTTTTTTTTTTTTTCTAATTTGAATTGAAAACGTCTTTGCAGGTGTATTTGCAGAGCAGGCTGTCACAGGTGAGTCTTTTGTGAGGGCCCCCATATGATGCTGCAGTGCTCTGGTGCAGGAGGCCAGGGCGGTGGTGAGAGCAGCAGCTGAGGGCTCGGAGCCACATGGCACAGCAGTGCTGTGCACAAAGCAGTGCTTTAGGGAGACGAGTGCAGGCACATCATCCAGCATAATCTGCTCCAGTACGAAATTATTCCTGATCCAAACAGAACTAAGACGTCCACGTTTGCACAAGGCGCTGTAGCCAGTTCGCTCCAGGGTAAATTGACTGTAGAGGTGAATCCCAGCTCAGGGATTTCGTGAGAGACTGCTGCTCGCTGTGCCTAAACTCACAGTGTCAGCAGCTTTTAATCATATTAGCTGAGGAATTAGCGCACGTCTCAATGCAATCTGCATCATCCACCGTAAAGAAATCATTATGAATGTGTAGTTTATTCTTTAAGGGAAAGATGGAGCAACAGAAGGGATCAGTCCGCAGCAACTTAGAGTCCCGTGTCATTTCATCACAAAGTCAATAGCTCTCTTCATCCGAGGGTGAGAATGCTGCAAAAACAAACTGCTTTCTGTTCTGAAGCGACGCCTGAAAGAGCTTGCGCTGCAGTAATCCCAAATCCAGGGGCAATCTATTAAGAACTCAGCACCACCGACCCTGAGAATCAACTGATAAGCACATTCTCCCCACCTCCTCCCCCGCTTTTTTTTTTTTTTTTTTTAAACTAATCCTCTTAAAGATTGTGCTAAGTAATGAAAGGATGGGATGAAAGAGGCTTTTTTCATTACTACCACATAAACCGCTTGTGTAAATGTTTCATTAACACACTGCTTGACCAGTGTTTGGTGCTCCCCGCCCCCACCGCCACTATGGTTCTGCCGCAGCCTGCCAGGCGAAATGTGTGATTTACACATGTTTAAGAGAAACATTCCCACACTTGAAAGCCGCACTATTCTTTAGAGAAGGAGAGACCTACAAAAAAAAAAAAAAAAAAAAAAAAAAAAAAAAAAAAAAAAAAAACCAAAAAAAAACCAAAAAAAACCACCCCAACATTGTGGAGGACATTTTAATTTACAATTTTTTTTTCATACGTGCTTAAAAAGATCTGTTGCTTCCAACTACACAGGGATTGTGTTTCATAGTTTTGCGAGGTTCCTCTAATATACATTTGTCTCTTGCAAGCACCCTCAGGCAAGATGACATTTATTAAACATGATGACTTTGAAGAGATATTTATAAGTTTTTATTTACTTGGAGAAAAAGGCGAAGGGTTTCAAAGGAGGTTTATCCTTTTGTATGCTGAAATACAGGCAATACATTACCTTTTAACCCCATGGGTACAGTCAACTTCTTCAGAGCAATGTAGAGAAAGAAAAAGGTTTTAAATTGTCAGGTTAATGCATACACCATGTATTTGAACCATGTATTTAAGCCAATTTTGCAGTATTTCCTGCTCTTCTTATGGCTGTACCTATAAGGTTCTCTGTCCTACTGCTAATCCTGTATAATAGCCATTTTCATTATATTAATTATTGAAACAGAAATAAGGCATTATTTTTCACGCAGTTGTTATTTCTGTAGAAATAAACAGCACCCACACCACAGTACTGCTTTCATGCTAACAATGTCCGACACTTAGGGCCAGCTAGACCTTGCACATCAACATCAATGTCAAGTAATTCTGTTGAAACAAATGCTGTTGCTCAGGGAAAGCTTTGCTGGAATTTCGCTGGGTTTACACAGATGCCATCAGGAGTGGATCTGGCACATGTTGAGTAACATTTGCATTAAAAAAAAACCCAAGAAAACACACACACACACAAAAACAAAATGCAAAACCACAAAAAAGCCACACAAACCCTCCCCCCCCAGCAACAAAAACAATTTCTCTTTTAAACCAGGCTTTACTTACTAAGAAAAATGAGAAAATAACAGATCTGTTATCACAATCATCCTTTTTCCTTTCAGATGAAATGTGTGAAAATGTTATTATAATTTCATTCTACTGCCTCTACCCTTACCTGAAATTACATAAATAAATGGAAAATGTAACTAAAATACAGTTATCAGGTGTTTATTTTCAACCCTATCTTGTTGCATTAAAAATAGCACTTGCATTGCTATGAATTTGACAGTTACTACGGTTAGTGTAAGTTCCACATTTAGTTTGGTATATGCAAGCTTGTTTGCCACCATGACCGTGATCTGGTTTCAAAGTGAATAGATTCATTTGGATCAACAATCCCTCCAGGGGTAAATGTTTAAATGTATTCAACCTTCGCAAGAGCTGAAAACATCAATACCTTCATAAAGCCACTTTGATTTTTATTGACTAAAGTTGCGATGCTAATTCACATACATCATTGTATACTTCACTGAGCTTTTAACATGGTACTTGATTTATAGAAAGAGTGATTCAATTTTTACAAAGAAATGGTAGGGTAAGTTGTCCCTCAGATTCTTCCTTTAGCTCAGAAATGGAGGAAGTCAAAGGAGGAATACTATTGCAATATAAAAATTGCTCAATAAATGTTCATGTGCGCTACATATTTCACGTGCTTGGTAACAGCTAATAGCCATGTGTCAGATAAGGGACAATCAATTATCTAATCATGTTGCTAGTGTGACTGCAGCCAAACCATTGGATTAGTTCTCATCAGAAAGTGTCTCTGAAGTGCATTTCTCCTCCTGCTGTACGAGATATACGTTATAAGGAAGAAACTTTTTTTTTGATACTTTTTTTTTTAGCTATTGTTTTTTTCATTAAGAAACTATAATCATTGATCCCCTGCAGGAAATTTTTAAAGCACATTGGTAAACCCACATAAATAGCATAAATACCCCTGCAAAAAAATTGGAGTACTTACATTTGGTATGAGTTTTCAATGTTCGCTTGATGTTACACCAAACACAACCTTAAAAATGTCTTCTGTAGATCATTAACTTTAAGCAGTTATAAACTGATAGTAATAAACAGAAGTATAGTCCAATAAACTGAAAGGAAAATATTAATTGCTTTGAATGTATTCTTATTTGTATTTTTTTACAATGAGAACAGCCAGCATCAGAATGATCTCCTCAGGTAAATAGTGAATTCCCCAATGCTGGATACTTTTAAAAATTCAGCTGGACAGGTTTCTTGTCTAGCGCATGCTTTTGCAAGGTAAGGTTGAAGCATATGCTCCTTGAGGTCCCCTTCCAACCTGGTATTCTGTGTGTCTTGGGCTGCAATGCAAGATGTAACCAAAATTATGTATTCTATCACCATCTGTTAAAACCAGGTGGGGCAGTGTTCTTTATCTCTTCCACCACCCATCCTCCCTCCAGGGGGAAATCTTCTGTTCATGGGCCACTGAGTCTCACTGCATGACTGATAAAATGACATCATCCCATTGTCAGGTGCTCCACCCAGGGGAAGGAGCCAAGCGTTCCTACCTGGATATAATCTGAGGCTTGGAGCCCCACAGGCAGCCTTTCTCCACTGGATTCCCAGAGGGGAGGGACCAGACTGTTCTACATCACCACTGGGCCTTCAGAGGAAACCTACACCCTTCTACAGGATCACTGCTTCAACAGAACCACATCTGTCACTGCAGGAGGGCTGCAGCCACCCTTTAATTGGATTGCTACCAGCACCCAGACCAACAGGGTGTCAGGTTGTATCCTGACTCTGTCAGTGTCTTTTTTGTATTAATGCATTTTTATTTAAATTTTCCCAGTAAAGAACTGTAATTCCTATGCCCATATCTTTGCCTGAAAGGCTCTTAATTTCAGGATTATAATTTCGGGGTCAGGGGGGGAGGATTTTCATTTTTCCATTTCAAGAGAAGTTCCTGCCTTCCTTAGCAGACACCTGTCTCTTCAAAATTCTTTCTCTAATTTTATGATTTTACTTCTCAGTAAAGTTTGCCTGAACAATACTCTTTCAATTTTTTCCTGGCTTGAAGCCAGATGCAATAAATGTATAAATACACTGTCTCACAGAAACAGTTCTGTTGAATGAAGCACAATCAAAATTACAATCAAAAGTTCCCAGGAGTTTGAGAAACCTTGCTTGGACTCATCACTTGGGCCTCAGTGAGGGTAGGAGTTTTCCCCTCACCACTGCCATCGGTAGCACACTATTCTGGTGCAACCCTTAGCAAAAAAAAAGCCCCAATATTGCAAAGTTACCCTGTGCCTTTGTAGGATCTGAGCACATGCCTTGGGAAAAGCGCATTCCTCGTCAGTGGATTTCCTATCCATCATTTTCGGGAGAGAAAGACCTTTGAGTAGCAAAGCTATAGGGCAACATTTTGTAGAATTTATAAGCTGTGTAACTTTTGCCGGGGACAGCTGAGCTTATTTAGGGGCTGAAATTGAAGACTTGTGTCATAGTGATGGTACTGACACAAAAGCAAAGCAAAGATATAAAGAGCTGTAGAGCAGCCACTTTGTCAGGATGGTATTTGCTGGATTAAGCTATTCATAGTTTTTGCAGCTACAAGAGAACTCACTTTTAAAGGCAGATGAACTTAGAAAGCTTAGTCATACTATAGGACCCATCAGCATCTCACAGTTAATTAAAGGAGTGAGTGGAAAGCATCAAGGCTTGCCCCCATCTGCATGAATAATTCACCGCCTGTATCCTTTATTAAAGCCAGTTACTTCACCACAATGATTTCCAGCCTGCAATGCACTGGTCTCAGAAATGAGAGATAAATTGCAACAAGGCCTGCAGCTATATTAATAAATTGAAATGAACACTTATTTGCTCATCTAATTAGAACTGTAGTTTTTTCCAAATGGTGTAGTAATGCATTACCTTGGCAGCCAATACCTGCAGAAAGAAATAATTAACAGAAACACTTTCTTAGGAAATTCTCTTTTGGTGAAGACTAAAGTTTTCCTCTCGATTTTTTTTTCCTTTAAACTATTTGTGTTTAACTATTTTGCAGTAGAAATCTGTTGAGAATTTTGCACTGCTAAAGAGGAGACAATTTTTGTGTTTGAAGTGCCTGTAAGTATTCATAAATTTGCAAATAAAATAAGAATGCATTAAGCTACTTTCACCAACTCTCTTTTAAAGGTGTAATTGCATGATATACACTTTGAACAGTACTTGAAAGATGTGATAATTTTTTCAAAGCTTTGGTTAATGTCACAGCCAAATAAAGTACTTCAGAACAAATAATTTACTGATTTTCCAGCTGTATTTGCCTTATGAAGTCTATTACCTCTGTCTGCAAATCTCATCTTCAACCCACTAAGTTTACCCCTTCATGTTTTCAAATATATTTGCTTACATTTCCAGTTAGAAAAATGAATGCCAACTTTTTATTTGAGCGTGGAGTTGGCTGTTAAAATAACAGAGCTACAGTATCTCCTTCTGTCAGTGCAGTCTGAATTATCAAAAGTTTAACTTTTCCACTCTTCATCCACTCACAGGGTAGAACAATGTCCAGGTCTCTGCATCAGGTTTGCAGATTTATGCTTGTCAGTCCCATCTTTTGTTATCACTGGTGCAGACATGGAAATTTAGTCCTCTCATCTTCTCTTTCCCAGAGCAGTACGCCAACAAGAACTTTCCTGAGTTTGGCTGGAAAATGACAGCTGAACTTCAGGGTTCTGATAGTGGGCCTACTTGTAGGCATCGACAGAGGTTTTCCTATGGCTTTCCACAGATATCTTGACAGATATGAAAGAGAGAAGCATATGTGGGAACAAGTCAAGTGATACAAAGCCCAACTATTCCTCAGAGAGATATCACCAGGAGGAAAGATGTCCTGGAGCTGCAGTGTCCTCAGCAGTTTCAGCAATTCTTGGCAGAGGTGCATAGCCACCATAGGTTGACACTGGGAATGCCTTAGATTATAGAATGGGGAGAAAATGGAGATTGCTGATCAAAGGAAGGACTTTTCAAACATAATAATTTTATTTGCTTTCTTATTTTTTTTTTTTAATAACATTGAATTTGCTAGCTACATATTACCACTAGAAATGTTGTTTTACAAAAAAAAAAAAAAAGCTGAAATATTCTGCATTTAATTTGATAGATTTTTTTTGAATAATCAATAAATGGTTTTAGGGCAATAATTAATTCATGGATATGGAATTAGACAGCATGGCTGAGTTTGAGCTTGCAATTGTTTTTATTTGGGGATTCAGGCACATAAAGAGATTTGAATGTGCAGTCTGCTTCCTCCTGGTATGCATTCATCCAGCATGGGAATGCAAAGCCTGAGTGTTTAAAGAAGCATGTCAAAACTGCTTTGTAAAGAAGGGAGTAAAAAGCCCCAGTCCAAGTGACAGGCCTAAGTTTAGTGTGCTAATCATATTCATTCTTCTTGTAACTGAAGGAGCTCCACTGTAGAACTTAAATGAAATGAATGGTGTTTCAGACACGTGGTTAGTGATTTTATATGGTCAGTGTCATTTTTCTTCTTCTGGGAATTCAATTTGTTCCTATTATGCCAAGGTCACAGATTGGGAAATCTCAGACAACATTAGTTCTCTGCCTTTGATGCAAAGGGTCAGTGGATTAGTACAAAGGAGCATTAATCCAGTGTGCTGGATCACCAAATTATATTTAAGTCATTTTTAATGAATGACTAGGAGTTCCTGTTAGTTCTCTTGAAGAAAATAGAAGCAAGCCTACAAACAATTGCTTCTTCATAAATGAATATTCAAGGAAAACTATAACTTCAATGTCAGTTCTAATTGTGAGTTTTACCTTATTAGTAGAAGCTTTCTGCAGCTGAATTTGACATACATTTGTTTGCACACTGTTATTAGTCAGGACTCAGTGAAGTCGTGTAATTAACACCTCCACATTATCTCATGCAGTGAAAGCAAAGAGTAAAACAGATGACTCACTTTGTTTCAGCTTTGCTCCTGTTTTCTGATACAGAAGTACTTAAGAAGCATGAGCTCATCAGAATGCCATATGGAGTCAACAGAAAGTATAAAAGGGTTTTTAGGAAGGAGTTCATCAAAGCCCATTAAGAGCTAAGCAGTAAGGCCTCATCGAGTCTCAAGTCATAGTGTTAGTGCACACCACCGGGGTAACAATTTAGCCAGTCTAGGTGATACTCAAAGGTATCAGACTTTGAGTCTGGCTCTGCTGATGTTAAAAGACATTGTGTCTGCACGTGTAGTTGTTTCCCCCCACAAGGAAGTATCCATACCTATGTATGTGTGCACACACACAATGATGTTTCCATACAGACATTCTCCCCTCTGCATGACAGGGCATTCCACCTCAAGGAAACTGCACATTTTAAGCCACGGATTGAGCAGCATATGCATGTTGTGAACTCATGAGTATCAGCATAAACTAAGACATGGAAAATGCCTAAGCTTTACACAAGAATTTTCCAGGCTTATCATTCATGTATTATTTGGGGTTAGAACTCTTTGCCATTTTCAGGTACAAGCTCCTCACACAAAGTCTGTTATTAAATACTATTTCACAAACGGCCATAGGACAAATTCACCAGATTGCAGGTACATATTCTTTAAATGAAGACACGATTTTCTAGGCATCTGGTTTCAGGAAAAAACGTCTTTTTAGCTGACATTTACTTCACGTAATTTGTCTGCTGAAATTCGGTGCTGTGCGTGCATAAACAACCACTCCTTATTTTCCCCTTTTTTGCAACATTATAATCAATGGTGGAAACCAAAAAGCACAACCCTCATGTTGAGAAAAAAACCCCACAGTCCAAGATGGCTATTTCAGCCTCTCTGTGCAGCCATTCAGTTAACAAGTATTCCCAAAGCAATACGAAATCCAGACATTAAATTATTATTGAGAGCTCGGCTGACTTAAATACTCAGATAATAGCAAAGCTTGTTTACTGGATGGAAGCTGGCCAAGAACATTTGAAGGATTAACATGCATGTGAAATTTCCCACAATTATGAAATAGCCATTAGAAAAGGAAATGACTGAGTGCAATCGAATCCCTCAGAGCTGCTGCCTCTGGTTGTAAGTCTTTGCAGCGCTGATAATAGAGCCCCACAATTTGCTACCCTTTGCGTCATTACCACCTCTATTGATTTAACCACCCCACGTGCTCCCGCTTTATTATTTCGCTACTCAAGAGTAGCGTCTTAAGTGACAGGGTCACAAATGTTATCGCATTACTGTGATTTGGAGAATTATTAAAGATGGGTCACTTCATTACCGAGATCCCAGAGGTGCTGTATGTAGCAGAGTTGCATTAGTTAAGTTCAGTGGAAGCTGGCAGGGGCTTATGCATGGCTGGGGCTATCTGTCCTTTACCTCACGACTAACAGTGCTGCTACTGATGAATTTTTAGGTACATACTGCTGTGCGTGTTCAGCGAAGCTAAAATGGGTTTATGAAAACGTCAGTGGGCCATGGCAGGTTCTTCAGCTTTGTTTGCAATAGGTCATAGCATGGTGTAGCTTGTCCTGAAATAGCATCCTGAGATGGTTTGAAACCTTCAAACAGGGTTTCTAAAAATAGCTTTGCTTCTCACTCTGGGCACTGTCCCAATGGCTACAGACATACAGATGAAGCCATAAATTAATCTAATCAGAACATTTCTAGAGGGTATAGGAAGTAATCTGGGACACTCTCATATTCCAGATATACTCCTGAGAGAAATGTTGCTGAACTGGTTTCAGAGTAAGTACATTCCCTTGTTTGATTTTTCTAAGACTGAAAAGAACAGAATACAAATCCCAGTCAAAGGAATTACTCGCACAGGCATTTTGCTCTCTCTCTCTCTCTCTTACACTTGATATACTAGTGGACTCCAGAAAATCTGCAGTGAGGGAAAAATGATGAGTGCAGCTGCCTCAGCAGAAGACTAAAGAATGGACAAATTCATTTACATGTGGTGGAGATTATCTTGGCTTGATTAGGAAATTACTACCAGAGTAAACTACAATTTATTTTTATATCCCCTGTGTTTGTACTGGCTGATACACCACTTTTATGCTACTCCTTACAGAAACAAGGATTAGACTTTCAGGTGGATCAAGTCTGTAAGACAAGTGGGGGGTGAGTTGCTCCTCTCACCACCATGAAGACACGATGTGACCCGTTGTTACCGTCGCAGAGGATCCCTGACCCATCTCCATCATAAGGACCCCTTATGTTTATGTGTTCCACCAGCTCCCAGTATTTCTGTGGAAAGGGCTAAGGCTGTACGGCATATGCACTAGCTGAGGGACCAGGCCAGTTAAAAGCCAAATTATACCTTTGTATTTACTTTATCATGCTGTGTCTGGAATGGAAGCTTTTTCCTTTCATACTTGCTGCTATTAACACACAAGTTGTTAGAGACTATACACTAAGAAGCTTGTTTGACATTTTAATGCCTGAATATTAATATTGGTTATTACAAATAGCTTACACCCATTTGGTTGGTTAACCTGCATAAGAAGATGAATGGTTTAAAACCTGGTAATTAATACGGTAACAAATATTTTTCAGTGAGGTTATTGCGACCATAAACTTTAATCAATGGCTAGTAAGCAGCAGCCTCTGGTTTCAAGTTCTGACTAATGATGAATTAACTACTTCTTAGTATTTAATAAAGACTTTCCACCAATCTGCATACAGAACATGATTGCCTCTGCTGGTAATTAACAATGTCCCCTGGGTGCTAAGTCCATATATCTATACCAAAATACTCATTGGCAGAGATGAAAAGCAGCAAATGTAACACCACTTCACTAAAGATGTATGTTTTTGTTCTTTTTAACTGCCTACTTATAGCAACCAAAACTAGTTTTAGGGAATACAGAGTCTGGCTATTTAATGGCCTACTGTTTGCTGAATTACATCAATTATACCATTGAACTTCAGTCCTTTTTTTTTTTTTTTTTTTTTTTTTTTAATACACTCAGATCTCAAAAGCAAGAGTCTGGAAGTAGTAAATGATTTACCAAAGTGAAAAGGGTAGGAATGAAGGTGGGATTTGTTTGATTTTTCTAAAAGCTAACTGAAGCTGGTTGGAAAAAAACTCCACAGAGCACTAATAAATATATGCCTTGTAATAGTAAAAGGAAAAAGGTACACCTAACCTTTCTAAACAGCCTAAGGGCAGAGGTTTGCTTTTCAATGAAAAGGTCATCTAGAATGAGTTAAAGTCATTTTCCTGCTGTGGTCCAAGCATGTGGCTTCACTTTGAAGGTTAGAATGAAGTTGTTCTTACCCATGTATATTTCAGATGTATTTTTAAAAAGTGCATTGCAAAAGGCTGTCATAAGTTTTCAATCTGTCCAGTGAAACAAAAATTGTGATAATTAATATATTGCCTCTGACGATTAATCTTCTAATTTGCTACTAAAGGTAAAATACTTTTATGAGTTGGTTATTTTGTGCTCTTTTAGGGACACTCTTCTGTCAATTAATACTTTTTATATTTAGTATTTTTCATAATTTTTCTATGTTAAATGGTTTAGTTGCTATCTATGCCTGAATGGAATCACCTGAGAAAATAAAACAGCAGGAATTTTGTGCTACCAGCATGACAAGGATAGACAGTGGGACAGCACATGTGAGAGAGAAGACTTCTAGACACCGAACTAAAATGTATTCTGACAAATTACAGAATGAACTGTTTACATTGTAAGGATTTGTTCTCAAAAATGTCATTTTTCAATGGTCTTACCCAAAAGACCATATCCACAAGGACATATACTCAGGAAACGAAATCAACAAAACATAAAGGAATAGTACTTTGCCTTTCATATGGTTTAGAGACATAATTAAGATTTCCCAAAGAGCTATCAGTGTCACCAAGGATAATGAGAAAAAAGACTGGAAGAAGGATCAACTGTCATCAAAATTTATCCAGAAGAGGACTTGACAAAACATTCTAACAGCCTTTATCCTTCATCCTCTATTACCTGCTGTGGCAACTGAAATTGTTACCAGCAGTTTGTTTTGCACTGGTCAACATTTTAATAAAGAAAATGACCCTTTTTTTTCTTTCTCAAGCAGCATCAAATGAATGCTAGAAGCACACACCTATGGCTGAGGTGACATGGGTTCTTGAGTGCTCAAAAAAATAATGCCCATGGCTCAGTTCAAGGCTTGAAGTGTAAGGATGGGAGAACAGTAATCCCCCTCTCCTAAAATCTCTTTTGACAGATATTCTCACATACAAATCTGGATGCCTGGAGTCTCTCGTGGCATGCCTTTCAGTTGTGCAAGGGAGGAATACTGATGGAGAAGTGGGAACCCTCTGACTGTCTGAGCATGGCACCTGGATCCAATGTGATTTTGATGGAATGCATGATGTTTTACTGATAAAATTTTATCAGTAAATTTTATCAGTAAAAATATTTTAATGATAAAAGCAGGTTTAGGGCTAGACTTCTTCATACCTGTGGAATATGAGAAGCGTGACAAGTACCTATCACAAGACTAGGTAATTGTCTATTTGGAAAATTATTAACTGCCTCCCTCCAAAATAACTTCTCTCTCTCCCTTTACTATTATTCCTTCTCTCTTTCTTTTTTGGAAATTTGCCCTTTCATAGAATATACGTCTGTGTGTTTTCATTCCAAAGCATTCGTCTGTTGTGGCTAGGTTCCACAGGAGGGTTCCAGCTTGTAAAGGTTAACTGTGCAGAAATCAAGGCTTTGTGCATTTTTGCAAAGGTCACGCTCATCAGTAGTTCTGGGAGGACTGCTGGGAAGGGCTGTAGTAAGTACCCAGTGATTGAACCACAGCTCCAGGTTTCATTTCCTTTAAGAATACTGTTACAATCACTGGTTGTGTCACTAAGAGATAAAGAGGCTGCTCAGTCACTTGAAATTCAATTTGTACATTACTCAAATCTGCTCCACCTCCTTCTTTCACGGTGCCTGGCAGCTGCTTGCTGGCACTCTGAATTTCAAATGCCTGAGCTGCAGGAAGCAGTTTAATAAACGGGATAGGTTTTGATTAATGTAACAAGCTGAAAATAGACAATGATGCAATGCGTATCTCAGCAAGAATCACAGACTCGGATCAAATCTTTGTGTGCTGAGGAAGGTTGCTGTGACAGAAAGTTCACCCAGAGATGAATATTTATGTTTTGATAACACCTTGAAGGTTCAAAAACTACCAATACATAAGATTTAGACCTGTAATCCTGTTAAGTCTCTGAGCATCTCCTACAGGTGACTGCACAGTCATGAAGTTCAAGTCTAGATTAAGTATTTGACATTGACTGAGTTCCAGCAAGGGCACTGTGCACTTCACAATAAAACAATGTTCTTGTTTTATCTGGAAGACAGAAATGCTGTATTTCTTTCAGTATTAGGAATGTAAGCAATCATTTGCTGTGCTGTATACAAAACAATGAATTACATTTGTCAAGGTTCATTAGCAATTCACCATCCTATAAAAAGCTTCGACATGGTTTCAGACAAGTACTCAGTACAAAGTTTACACTCATCCAGTGCTGATCTGTGGCTTTAATGCTAGGAAACCTATACTTTCCCAGTGCCTGCTTCTCCAAGACACAGACATTCAGAGCACTCAGAACTGACATTATGTTAAAATTCCTCTTCAAAAGCTTGCAGAATCACACTCTTATCCAACAGTATTTTGTCAAATTAGGCAATGGTGTCTCACAAATGGAAGGAAATGAAGATGTCACTGAAGATTATCTCCACTGTCTTATGGATGAAGAAAATATAATTAATATATATTTACTGAAAAGGTGTAAATTATGAAGCTTTGGCCCTGCTCATTTTTTCTTGAGGTCTTTCAATGAGATACAGCAAGAGGCTGAACCTGGAGAGGAAGGTTGCTTCCAAAGCTAGCAGTTGGGTGAATGTCAGGTCTTTGGGTTTGAGTACCACTGTCTTTGTAATTCCCCACTTTTCTGTGAAAATATATTCTATGTTATGATTAATCAGATTTATTTGATTTATTTTTGGTTTTATTTTCTTAATTTGAAAATCTAATTATGCTCTCAGTTGCCTAAAATAATGCTATGCAAGTCAAGATCTACATCTGTTTCATTAACGTGTCTGGAGAGTAAAATCTGTGTGAATAGTTCTGTAATATTACATGAGGTACCATTGACAGTGGATTGGTTTCTTAATTGAAAACTATTGGAAAATTTTAGAAAACTTTTGAAAATTGAAAACCGTTACAAAATTTTATGGGATAGTTCTGTTCTCATAATTATATAGTGTATATTCATCTCATTGATAAAAATTACTTTTTAAAATTACTGCTTCTGAATAATTAAATAAACACTAGTTCTGTAATGACAGCTTCTGATCCCCAAACCAGAGAATTTAATATTTCAGTGCGTATAAGACATTACCCTGAAAATCTGTACTGGAAGCAACATTGACTGTATATTTTGGCACACTGGGTTGTGGATTAAAAATGTTGCTGGTTTTTTAAAAAATAAAATTACTACATTTAAAATGTCTTTCTGTGTTTATTTACCTTCATTCTCAAAGTCAAATACTGTGATCCTATAGTCTAATTCCACACATATAATTTTATCATTGTTTCAGTTTTACCTGGGTTATCTATGCTTCATCTCCTCCTACCCATTGAAACCACTTCCCATATGCTTCTGAGTCTAGTGTTGTTCGTTTAAAATTTAAAAACCCTGAGGACTATAAATCAATAAAATGTTAACTCTCTGATAAGTCTTATGCCATGAATAACAAACATTTTCAGTCAGCAGTTTGCAAACAAGCCATGGGCTAATATTTGTTTGTGTAAAGCACTCAGCACAGAAGCATAAAAGATATTTTGTAAAAATCAGTATTAGTTTGCAAATTGTTCCCATGCAGGAGAAAAAGCTGGGATCATCTATTTCATGCACAATTAATAACTCGACCAGCTCTTGTAAGGATGCCGAGAATATAAAGATGCCATAATTTCCTCAGTGTTTGGTTTTTGGGTTTTTTAATTTGTTTGTTTTGGGGGTTTTTTGTTTTGTTTTGTGTTTTTTAATAATTAAAAACAGGGAGGGAAAAAACCCAGAAAATTAAGTTGTTCTGTTTAATTGTGATGTGAGTCAATAGTGCTAAGGGTAAAAAACAGAAGACCAAAGCAATTCTGATGAACACACTTGGACTTGAGCATCAGTTTCAGAGCTGTTAAAGGTGAAATAAAAAGGGGCAGTTTTCTCTTGTCTTGCCAGAGTTTCTACAGAAGCTGTTTGCTGTATTAATTTTTTAGGGGTCTATTGAGAGAAAATGAGGGAATGGATATATCTGTTTTCATCTCATTTGATGTACCTTTGTCTTCAGCGTGACGCACATTTCTCTGAGAAGCAAACAATGTTTCCCTTGTGTATGGGAGAAACATGCTTTATCTGGGAACCTATGTGGGAAAATAAATGGAAAATAAAAGCATGGCTATGGCCTGTTTTTCAAAGTTCAGGAAGTAATTTCCTTCTGTTGGTGTATAAACAAGAATAGTAGACAGAAAAGAAAAAGGATTTATGAGAAGGAGGAAAAAGGCCAAAAGAAATGTAAATAAAAGGCAAGGTGTCCTCAAAGAAAAGCATTAAGAGCTTCAGATGGTTTTGTATTTCTGTGTGTATTTCATCCTGGTAGTTGAAACACTGATCTAAAGGTTTATTTGTGTATGTATTTATGTATCTATATTTAATTTTCAGTGAAATGTAAATAATGAGGAAGCATTCACGGCAATTTTCACAGGGAAAGGTAGTAGGTATTTGCATGAAAATTTGCATTGAAGCTTTAACAGTAGAAAAAAAATCAGTGGATTTTAGAGATATTGTGAAGGGTTACCTAGCCGGTTCTTGAAATGGTGTTCATGAATATAGGGGGCGAGGTGAGGAAGTGCAAAAATTAAGCTCACAATCTAAAAGTCCTAAAGGAAAGAAGCAAAATTAATAACTGAGTCACCAGCAGTAACAGACAAGGGAGGATGAAGTGCACTGATGTGTTTCACTTTGCCACATGAAGGTTGTCCTGGTTTACAGCTTTCCTGTTCCTTGAATTCACAGGAGGAGGTTCAAGGATGCAGAAAGTGGTGTTGGCATGGACATCACCCAGATGAAAGCAGCTGGACTGGGTTTGGCCTTGGTCTCTTTTTCACTCTTCTATTTATGAAGGTCACATCAGTGTGCATTTTGTGAGGTCAAGTTTTCAATTACTGGACACACACAATAACATTAGTGAGCATAAAAATAAACTTTTATTTAACCTGTCTGGTTGTAAAAAATTTTAAGAGTTTCTTTTTTACTAAATTGTGGTATGTGATTTGAAGGCACTACTATATGCATGACAGGAATTATATTTATTATACACACACCCTCCCCATTGTGATAAAGTATGTAATTATGAAATATCAAAATTTCTCAAAGTGTTCACATTTTAAAGTGCATGGATTTAATCCGCTGATAGACAGATGAAAAGTTCAGCAGTTAATTGCATTCTGCCACTTGATTGGTATTGAATGTTTCACCAGCAATTGAGTTCTATACGATTCTCTCAGTAATTTATTGTGTTTGCTTCAGATATATGGCAGCAGCATTTGCTCAAACATAGAAGGCTTTGCTGTCCTGTGAACTTCAACTGCTCTGGGTGTAACACTGAGGAATAACCAGAGAAAATGTTGCACTTGAAACACTCCCATTTTGTTTATTTTTTCACTGTAATTATGACAAATATATCACCTTAATAAACAAAGAAAAATATGTATTAGTCTCTTATGTAACACCTGCTTTCAGTGCATCCATTATATCTACTGTACTGCCTATATTATTTCAATTAATATTTCATCTTTCCAAATACTGAGTACTCAAAGAACAATAAAGCCAGAGTGGCTTGGGGATTTTTTCCCCTTTCTAATACCAGAACCTCTGTCTGATCTTTGTATTTTTTAAAGCAGAATTCATTATCTTAATCTTGTTAGTGTTCTGAGGAACTTCTTTATGTAGCTCCAGTTTAATGTTGATCTGGAAGCATTATGTCTTAATACAAATGCCATCTGGTTCAGCTACATATATCTGTATAAAGGCAACACCATGAAAAATCCTCATTCAGAGTAAATGCATTAAATAAGATCAGAGTACTTCAGCAAGTCAAGGCCCTGACTCTTGTCAGGCACCAGCCAGTGTTTACCACAGAAGGTATCAGTTCTCTTGCATCCTTCTGTAGAAATTTATCTAACTGAGTTTTATTCTGGGAGAAATAATATAAATTTTCATTAAAGAAAACGCTATATTATGGCAACACTAAATGAATCATCTTCAATCATTCGTAAAATAGTTGATTTATTGTCTGCAGTTGGAAGACTGGAAGTTAGGAAAATATTTTTGCTGTCAAGAATGAAATATAGTTCATATATAAATAAAAAAATAAGTCCATGTCTTTATCTAGGGAGAGTTGTGCATGTGTGAGTGCATGCATTTGTCATACCTGTAAATATGTAGGTAATCTATGTCCAAGAACACATGCATGTTTTGGCCACATCAAGAAGTACTCAATAAAAATTGCTTCTCTAAAGTAAAAGGAAAACAAACAGACTAACCAGCACGCACTAAAATAAAATCCATCATAACAGAAAAGAATATTTTCTTGGAGTGATTCATATTCACACATCCTTCAGTGAGACTTTCATATATTTGGTGACATTGTGAAATGTCATTGAAGAAAAGGCATTTCAGTTTAGCCTTGAGCAAACATACACGTACTAGAAGAACTGTGCATATGTAAAGGCTTTTTCTTCTTCAAAAGGGGACCTGGTTTTGCTATATTCATAACTGAAGCTAAGCTTAGGCTAGTGAGGTGCTGCATGATAAGAACTTGGTTAGCAAACACATTGAGGGGTCGAATGACTTGAATAACAAAATCCCTAGCAGTGTGTTTCAGTGCAAACTGCATTTGTACTCTGCAAGGAGATCAATGCTTCACCCTCATTGATTTTCGTCAGTGGCAGAACCAGGATTATGCACGATGTGAAACTGTATCCCCAGACATATTCAATCTGATTTCCTAGTCAGTGCTAAAAAGGCATAGTGTTGTCCTGAAAACATAAGGTTAGAGAAGTGTAACATATCAAATTTGTACTTCTGGCAAGCCTGTGTGTTAAATAGATTCATCATATATCCTAGATGTCACGCAATACATTCTATAAAAATATTAGTTTGGTGCTATAGAGTGCATATACATATACATAGATATATGTTCAAAATATTGTGCAGAGATGCCAGAGAGAGAATTTGAAATGCATTTCATACACATCACTTTAAAAATGTAGTATAGTTTTCCTCTGGTAGACTTCAGCATTATTGTAAACACATAAAAAGAAATAATTTCTTCAAAAACTTCATAGCAGGAATGCAGTACATCTTCAGAACTTAAATAACCTTGTAATTTACAATGTATGCCAGTTTTCAAAAAGTAATAATTACAGTAAAATATGTCAGTGGGAAATGACAGCTGACAAGAGCTTTGTTCTGATCTGCAATTTCCCCCTGTTTGTAGCTTCTCAGAGAAGCCATGGGAACACTATCAAATGCTGCTCGGCTTTACTTCAGTTTTAACACAGGGATGAATTGAATTAGCTCAGCTCAGACTTCTCCTAAGGTATTTGCAGTTGGACATAGGTGAAAAAAAGAAACAGAGGAGCAAGAAAGAGCAGTGATGGCTCAAACAAGAAAATTTTCTGTCCTCAGCTTCTGCCATTCCAGTCTTTGGAGAAGCAAACACCACTCCCAGAAACTGTAAGCTGCTTATGCAAAAGGGACAAAATAATGCATGTCCTAGAGAAGCATGTGTGTACTTTATAGATATTTACCTGGAAAATGAACACTGCCTACGTTTCATGATTTAAGATCACAGTCATTTCCTTCTGTCTGTGTTTATCCAGTGCTACCACTCGGCTAGGCACGTATGCACACCTACATCAGGTCCACATCATGCAAATTTAGCAAATGACTACTAGGAAGCTTGAAATTACTGGAAAGTAAAAATTGGGGCTGACGAATCCATAAGGTTAATAATTCTTGTCTTAGCAAGTGGATAGGTTTTTTTAACTTATTTAGACAGGACCATGTGAGTGGATAGATAGAGCAACTCTTTAAGGCATTACAGAAAAAATACTGATTTCCTTAATCTGGTGAAGGAAGTTATATGTTACTTGCGAGCTAAAGAGTGGCAAGCAGTACACTGGAATACTTCTATCAAGTGCTGAAGATCTGAACGAATGTGATGAGAGTAAACGGTATCTTGGAAGCAAAATGTTCTCTCAAACATGGAAAAGTATTCCTTTGTTTAAAGGTAGCAAAAGCCTAGACATAGACCTCATTGTTTGTTGAGTTTTCAGTCCTGGCTGTTTTAGTTGATGTTGAATATTTGATCAGGAAAGCACTTATTAGTCTACTTGGCCTCTAAACATGAAACAAAATCCACTGGCCTATGCTCTTAAATGCTTTTGTTGTGAGGGGGCAGATATGTGCACATATTTAAGCTTTCAAAAAACAAGACCTTAGTTTTCATACAAAACTCATTGGAACAGTTGAAAGACTTTCCACTGTTCCCTGTTCATCAAGCTTGGTACTTTGTTCTTGAAAATGCACTTTAAAAACATGTTTCTAAGGTGACTTTAGTTCCATGCTGAAGGTAGACAATCAATTCACTAAAAATTATCTTGTTACTGGGGAAATTGCATTTTTAGAACCTGGTACGCTTGAACTAGATGATATCAGTCTAAACAAACAACGTAATTTGATAATGAATAAGTAGGAGGGTGCACAGAGAAAACTACCACTGTTTAACCTCAAAACTATGCTAATAAGTTGGGTGATAGACATGAAACTCCAAATAATGGAGCTGTTATTCTAGCTCACCAGGCTGTCTCAGGGAACTCTTAAGTGGATTTGCTATGCCATGACTAAATGTAGCTCCAGTCCAGTATTTTGCATAGCCTAAAGTATCTTGTTGCAGTATATTCTCACATTTATCTAACTAGATCATTTTTAGAAGAAAATATATTCTTCCAGCTTGAAAGGAAGAATATGTGCATGTTATTACATACTATTTGTTTGCTTGCACGTAAACTGGAAGGCTCTTCCAGAAATAACCTCTTAGTGAAAAAGACTGCCAGTACAAGAATATCAGTGTATCTGCTAAAAATGAAAAGGATCCTTTTGGAAAAAAAAAAAAAAAAAAGACAAAAAAATGAAAAATATCATGAATTAATGAATGTACACATATGCACATGTGTTTGTCTGAACCAAAGCTGAGGGTAATGCAGAGCATACTCCCAGAATTATCTGAACCCAGTTTAGGTTGGATTAATCTACAGTTACTTGGCATTGACTGGTTACTGTATTTCATTTATTTTTACAACAGCCACACTCTGCCAATGAAAGATCAAACAATTTTGGTTGCTGGGTTGAAGTTTTTAAAAGTACTTGATGTTACTCTTGAATCTGCTCTCAGTTATAGCTCACTAAAGGGTCTGGCCCACTGGTGGATCTATAAATACAAACATAAGCTGAAAAAGCTGCTTCGAAGGCAGAATGCACAAATCTGAAGTTAAGTGATTTTCATTCCACTCTATGTTGTTTATGCAGTTTCCAGTTCTGAAAGTGAGTGGTTTTGCAGAACAAAAAAAAATATTTAAAATCTTGTTTGTGTACTGTGTCCAATTTTCTGTTGGTCTTTTACAGCAGAGACACATACAATTACATTGCACTTAAAAAGCACTTAGATGAACTCATTCCAGTTCCCATACATGCAAAGTAGTGCATTTTTAGATAAACTACATTAAAATGAAGACAGACAAGGAGGAGATTGTGTGTTGTGATTTTATTCTGATTACTGAAAGGTAACTTATCTACTATTTTACTCCTCCCTTAAAGTATTTAAATGCAAAGGACAGGGACAGATAAACAAGACATAAAACTTCCCTGGAAAAAAAATATATATGTTCAGCTTTTCTCATCTTATACCTGTTACTGCAGTATCATTTTTGTTGGATAGAAACCTGATCTTCCAGTCACTCATAATCATTAAAATCCCTTTGTTTATTCTAGAATGTGGGGCTCCATGGTCAGTGCCTGGCATAATTCCAAGTTAAGCACAGTGAAAACCCTTGTAACAGCCGTAAGCCAGCCTAGTCCTAGCTCAGCTGCTATAGCAGGTGTCTGTTCAGTGAAAGTTTCACTGTCCTTTTTTTTTAACTTCACACACACCACCACCATTTAACTAACAGGCTGTATATGGAAGCCTTTATATTTGAAAGATACACAAGAGTGTGGTCCCATGCAGCAGCTATGGGGAAGAGCATTATTCTACTCCTGTCCCGTGTCCTGGAGGAAAACTTCTTCCTTTTTTATTCTGTGACTGGTTTTTTGCCCTCTCTATTTACTATCATGCTGTGTTAATACTCTCAAAGCCTCCTGCTCAGCCACACGATCTCTTACCCTCTATATTTCCCTCATCCATTTATTCTTAACATATGCTGACCATCTTCTTGGTAGCACAACTGCTTCTTCTCCTGCATGACCTTGATCCCCTACTGTCCGCAGCTTTCCATCACACTCTCCTTGTTCCTACACCTTCTGCAGCTCCTCCTCTTCATATTTCCTGTTCAGGTAACCTTCCATGTCCTTTTGACACCAGAGGCATGAGTGCACACCTGGCTTTGCATGCTCTTCACACCAGGTTCTCTTTGGACTCTCCTGGAGGGATTACTTGCCTCATGGTGTACTGGGTAGCCATCCCTCCTAAAAGCAGTCCCAGTGTGGTGACAGAAGCCTGCACTTAAGCTCACTCAGGTTGTGGCTTACGGAGGGCCCCAGGGGCAGGCTGGAGGGCAGTTACATTTGCTCTAACCGCATTTATCCCCTCCTTTCTTCAAATGCAACATTCTTCATTTTAGTGCTCTCTACCCGACATTGTAGACCCAGAGTATTCATTAATGTTCCAAATATTAGCTAAAAATTGCTACATATGGCTTTGCCACAGTTTCACTTTGTATCTGATCAAAGCAGATGATGGAAGGAGCAGTCCACACAGACCGCAGGTGCTTTAGAGATTCAAAGCCACAAAGTCAAAGTCTGCATGAAAAATGTGAGCACAATTGCTCAAGTGGTTATTTTATTCATATATACGACCACCTCAATTGCACCTGCACAGCAGGTGCAATTCACCTGTGCAGGATAAGAAAATATGACTCTAACAACCAAAAAACCACCAGCTACCTGGCGTGTCCTGCTCATTATGCACTGCATTAATGAAAGGAATCTTCCCTTTACACAAATTGCCTTGGGTTGAAGCAACTTTCTCCATTCTGCCTTCATTCTATCTACTTAACCTCTTCTGTTCTACAACACTGGAAGAAAATACTATCAGATTTTGCCAAAAAAGTATTTCTGAATTTCAGCTCAATTAACAGCCTATATTTCCAATCAGTAATGTACAGGTGTTCTAGTGGCTAGTTTTGGTGATTTACAGTCACAGGAATTATACAAGGAAAGTCTTAGCATATGGTAACAGTAAGGATCTCTGACTGTAGTGCATTTAAATCAAACAATATCCTCATTAGCATCCAGGAAACAGAGCTGTCCTTTAATGTTCAACAATGCACTACATAGTGAATGGAAAGTTATTATGTCCCAGATGCAAATAATTTCTCTCACTTATTTTTTTAGCTCAGTATGCAGTTAAGGATACCACGGTAAATGACAGAAAAACTAAAAATGCACGTAAATAACCACACATGTGAAATGACACCAAGAGCCTGATGTTCTTTAATTCCATAATGCTCAGTAGCATTAATTATTCCCTAAATCTACATTGAAGTGTATTTAAACCCCAGTTCTAATGTATTTAGCCTTGTATTTCTATAATTCCAGAATGTATTACAAAATCATTACCAGCCCAATATAAATAAAGAAATTCTAGGCATGGAAGCAGTAATGCTGCAGACATAAGTTGAGATAGATTAGTTAATTGTTTTCCTCATTTATTTTCCTCTTCTTCATTAAATCAATATCTGTTCTAGATGGCAGGAGGAATTTGTATAGTATTTGAGTCAACACAATGAATTTAACTCATAGGAATTTGACTGCATTTCTTAGGCCTTCAGTGATATCTCCTTACAAAATCAGTGGCCACAGAGCAAAAGCAGGAACATGAAAACACTGCTTAGCTCATAATTCACATTTCTGTAAGTGGAGGACTTTCCAATAAAATTCAGACACTTGAGAGGTATGGAAACTGCTGTGGCTCAATAAAGGTGATTGAATGCCCTCACCCCCTTCATACAGTACTGGTTGGGGTGGGGGGAGGAGGGGAGGACAGACAGGAAATAAAAAACGAAACAAGCAAAACAAACAACCCTAAAGATAAAAAAAAATATTTAACTGTTAGGTCTCCAGATATAATCTTCTGGAAATTCCCAAAAAGTCTGTAAATCTTATCATACTGCAAACAATTAGAGGTGGCACTAAATGCAGTGAATGAATAATGTACTAAACCAAAATAGAGTGGTTGATTGATTTGGTATATGACTAAAGGCTTCTCTTTTCTGCAATCAATAACATAAACCTTTTCACTTTCTTGTCTCTCCTGCAGCTCCCTAATATTACCTCTCTGCTGGGTGCTACACTGTTCTGGGAAAAGTTGCCCAATGTATTGTTCTGAGATTAGTTTCCTTTGGGACCTTGACTCTGCAAATAATTGCTACCAATCTGCGTTCCAGACAGAATGAAATCATCCCTCATGGAATTTAAGAAAACCATTTTTTTCAAATTATTTTCATGATCCGACTCTTAATTTTCCTTAACATAGCATTAGGAATGCTGCACCTTAAGTTGTAAAAAAATTGCATAGCAGGGCTTTTATGGTTTGTGTTAAGTCATTGAGACAAATAAGGACAACGATGACTGAATACAACATCATACAAAAATCTTCATTTGTGCCTAAATCTCTGCAGTGACTTCATACTTGTCTTGCCACGGTGGCTACTTGTTTATCTGATAGCAGAACAAGGTAATTGTGGATTGCAGAGAGGAAACAAAAGGGGCCCTTCTGGAGAATGTGGCCTGTTGAAAGATAGAGTGAACATCAGCTGGCAAATTAAAACAAAGACCTCTGTGGGGCAAGAAAAGATTACGGGAGAAGGTAACACAACCCTGTCCTGTGATGCTTGAGCTGTGCCCAGAAGTGCCTTCTCTTGAACAACCACCACAGTGGAGAAAAAAGTTGAAAAAAAGTACATTTTGAGAAGATGGCAAGTGTTGGGAAAAGGGCATCTGGTATGTCATTTTCCAGGATGCAAAATCATAGTATTTGAGCTGTGTGTCATCACATAGATAAGTTACAGCTGAGAATTTGATTTTTGTTGTGTGTTGGTGTTGGGGAACGAAATGAGCTATGTCATCAATCATGCATGCCCTCAACAAGTCTTTCTATCAGAAATAAAACCAAGCCAACTTTCAAGTCTGCCATCCATATTGGAGGGAAAGTACTTTATTTTATAACAGCAATATCTTGCTCTGCTTAGTTATTCCAACACTTAGCTGCAGGGAAAACAAAAAGAATTGTGCTGGGTTTGGCTGGGATGTAGCTAATTTCCTTCACAGTGGCTGGTATGGGGCTGTGTTTTGGATTTGTGCTGGGCACAGGGCTGATAACACAGAGATGTTTCTGTTATTGCTGAGCAGGGCTTACACAGAGCCAAGGCCTTCTCTGCTGTTTGTACTTCCATGCTGGGGAGGAAGTTGGTGGTGCCTGAGAGGCTGGGAGGAGACACGGCTGGGACAGGGGACCCCAAGGGATCAACGGGATAGTCCAGTCTATGTGACATCATGCTCAGTACATAAAAGTGGGGGGAAGAAGGAGAAAGGGGGAACATTAGGAGCCATGGCATTTGTCTATCCAAATAAGTGCTACACATGATGGGGCTCCTGGAGAATGGCTGAACACCTGCCGTCCATGGGGAGCAGCGAATTAATTCCTTGTTTTGCTTTGCTTGTGTACCCGGATTTTGTTTTCCCTATTAAACTGTCTATATCTCAACCCATGTGTTTTCTGACTTTCACCCTTCAATTCTCTCCCTCATCCTGCTGGTGTGGGGGTGAGTGAGAGGCTGACTAAGGCTTGGTGTTGGCTGGGGTTAAACCATGACAGAAACCCAAACAAGTTGTTTTGAAAGCCCTGCTTTCAAGGTGAGGTAGAAGAAACAATGTTGTGACTTTGGTCAAACTGAAATGTTAAGCTGCTGTCAGGTAGAGTTGTAAAATGTAGTGTTCCCATTTACCTCTCAACTTCAGAGAAAGAAGCATGCTGTGACATAGTGAACATTTTGATCTCTGAGAACTTTTTTCAAATTTCAGAAAATAACTGTGACCTCTTTGGATCTTTAAACTACAGTCTGGATAAAATGAAATGAACATGGAGTTAAATTTAATTTCTGATCTTTGTCCAGCCAATCTCAACATTTTAACCTTATCTTTGTAGTTGAGACATCTGAAGAAAAGTGTCTAGGGAAAGCTCCCAGGTGGTGACTCTGTGCTGGCACTTTGTGTGCCCTTTCAGTCATTTAGGTCTCACAGCTCAGCTTATAGCAGAATATTATCTAGACTAGAGCTTCAATGCAGTTTTCTACATTTTCTTCCTCTGTTTCCTTCATCAGAAAGCCTGGCATGTATTTTGTATGCAGTCTCCTTTGCACTGTCTTTGTTGCTCTGCAAAAATAAAAAGCTTCATTAAACTGAGTTTCTAATTTCCACATATATTTCTGTGGTCATTCCTCAGTATGTTGCTTTTAGCACACACTTCCCCAGTAGTAAGTGGCAGAGAAGATGATTTGTAGATTGTTCAGCATTTATTTCCTTCCCTGATTGCTTTCCTGACTTCTCTGGCCAAAACTAATCAATAATACTACTGATCTGAGAGATGCAAAATATAGTTTGGATACTTGTCTTTTGACAAAGAAACTTCTTTGTCTGGGTAGAGGGACTTCGCACTTCCTTAGCCTTAAGCCAGAAAAAAAAAAAAAAAAAAAGAAAGGTTAATTCATCCCCTACCTTTGCAGGGTAGTCCTTTGATTGCTGTGAGCTCAAATGTGTTTCAAAATGTCATTCACTTAGACCTGCCTTTTGCCAGCACAGTTTTTCCTTTCAACACTGAGCTCCTCTTGTCGTCCTGCTGTTGCCACCCCTCCTTTGACTTTGCCTGTCCTCCTATCAGTGTCTTCTGCTAGAACATAAGAGCTAAGCCTGCGTTTGTATTTATAGCTCAAATTTAATTGAAAGTTTCGGATGTTTGCAATGAGAAACTGAAAATTAAACAGCTGTGTCTTGACAGCTTTGGAAATGCTGCTCACTGAACTCCCTGAGCAATTCAGAAAACATCTCTGCTGAAGAACAAAACATGGCTTATGTGGCTGTGTTACAGCAGTTGGAAGAAAGTACTAATGCTATGAAGGTTTTATATTACTTTGCATAACTGGCATCACAACCTTTGTTTAATATTCAAGCAAGATTATACAGATAAAGAAGGAAGGCAAGAGGGAGGAAAACTTAAGCAAGCTATGGTTAAGACAGTCTAAAGGTCAAAACTGTAATATTAAATAAATCTTACATGCTTTTATAAACCTTAATTTATTGTCTACGTGCAACTGACATTTTAGCTTTGGGTTTAATACCAATTACTTCAAAGTATTCTTGTAGAAGAATAGTCGATAACCCTCTTACACAGTATAATTGGAATTCTGCATGTTAGAACATTTGGTTTCTGAAAGATTTTTGTAAATGTTAATAGCTGTCTTTTAAAATGGTGTAAGTGTGAAATGCTATGAAAAGCAAAGGTTTAAATGTCACCATGTCTATAATTTTCATATTGTAAAAACTAAATAAGCTTTTACAATATGAAAAACCTAAAGGCCTGCTGCAAGTTTGAAGATATAAGCTAGCTCATTATTAGTTTTTTGAAACTGATATGACAGACACATTTTTTTAAAACTGTGCATTTTAGTCTAAAATGTAAAATTGAACATTTAATTGTCTGGAAGTGTTACTACTGCCAAATCTTCCTATTTAAAATCCATTATCTGAGTCTGGTAATAAAAAGACTTACCTGGGAAGCCTCCTAGTGTGTTACCAGAAGTATTCTCCTCATATGAACCCACTGGAACTCAGACTGAAAAACTACTCTTATTTGTCATAGTTGAGCATTATGATTTGTACCTACTAAAAAGGTGCTCTGGTACATCAGTAGGATGGGAATGGAAATCACAGATGTTTTAAGGTAAAGTGTGCAAGCTTTTGCATTCCCTTGGGTGAAGCATGGTGCCGTGAATTTTGGAGTACTAAAAATTTGGGGAAAAAATGGTTTTCATAGCCTAACCCTCTGCACTCTTTCTTAGTAAAGTCAATAGTGCAGCAATGAACATGCCACAATAAACAAGAGACTGCTATTTATGACTTATTCATCCTGCCATATGTCGATATATTTTAACAGTAAAGATGTGGCTCAAGACAGTCAGAGTCTCAGAACTTTTTCAGTATTACCAAAGGTATCAGTTTTTCTTCCAGCCTGCCTAAATCAAAAGTACAATAGCAGTTAGGAAAGAAAAAACCCAACACATTATAAAGAGCAGAGAACATTAGCAGAAATCACATGAAGAACACCTTGTCCTCTCATGTGGGTTTTAGGAAGCCAAAATAATCTTTTCCTTACATAAGGTAATAATAAGGATTTACTCTAAGCAAAACAAGAAAAGATAATCTCTGTGAGTTAAAAGAAAGAACTATTTAAAGTCTCATGGCAAAGTATGTGATTCCTCACTCCCTAAACTGACTTAAGTAAACTTAACTTACAATATTTTTTCAAAAGAATGCATGAAAAGTTTCCAGAATTTTGGCACTCACATCCAGGAATAAAACATAAAAGGGACAGAGAGCACATCCTACAGCAAAAGCTAGAGTGTAGGGGACAGGAGCATATACCAGGAGAGACTCTCACAACCAGCAGTTAGTAGATTTATAATAGCAGAAAAACCACTGTAACTTCAGTTGCTGAAGGTTGTTGAGTAGCTCCAGATCAGAAAAAGTATGTGACATATTGGAATGGTTTTTATCATACTGTGTGGATCTCAGGTCAGAAAATCCTGGGAATGGAGGGAGAGGCAGGGAAAAATCTGGGAATGGGTAGCAGGGAGCAAAAGAAGTAGAGAGCATGCCAACCTTCACATAGATAATGTCACCATGAAGGGTTGGACAAAAAAAAAGTTCTACAAGACTAGAATTAGTATAGCATCATAAGGTCTACAGTTTAGAAGAATAGGTTTTCTGGTATTCTTTTTCATGGTTTCTTATTACTGACTGCCATGTTGCTTCTACGGAACACAAGAGTCTACATCTATTTTTGTACTCTTCTCAGTGTACTAAAAATTACCAATAAATAACACAAGGAAAACAGGTTATAATTTTGCAAGGTATCTCGTGCCCAGCTGCTCTAGAAAACTGAAACTCTGTCAGACAAAGTCAGACAGAAACTAATGCATGGTTATATTACTTTACATTGTATAAAAGATACTGACTAGACAATAATCAAAAATCTGAGAATTTTGTTTTTCCATCAAAGAATGTTTAGGGAACAAGAACCCTCAGCTATTATCTTTTTATATATATATATATTAGTGTTAAAATGGATTTATGGTATATTCATTTATAATTTGCAGGTTTTTAATTCTCCTATTCTGGACTCATATTATCATTCTAGGAATTTACAGCACTTGAAAATATATTACACATCCTGAAAGCCAAACCACTGACCTCTTATAATAGCCCATTTTCTCCTGTAAGAAAATATTTTTAAAAAATTATAGGGGCAACATAAAAGACAGCTGCTAGTGCCAAGTTTCTTGTTTACAATAACAAGGGAAACCTTCATCACATGCAGAATCCAGTAGGTTAATATGAACATGCAGTAAATGTTAGCTTAAGTATACTACGTTAGAAAAGGACATTTGTTCATTTCACATCCTGAATGATGCATGATTTTATGATGCCATTTCTCAGTCTTTTCATTTTCCTTTTTTTTTTGGTCCAGCTTCCATCTTCTCAGTCAAAGGAAATCATCAAGTGACCTTGAAATCTGCACTGGTATTTTCCTAGCAGAGAAAGAAGCTCACTTTTCTCATTTGCAAAAATGAATAACAATTTGATCATTCTTAAAACTTCTAAAAGGTTAATTATGCTCTCTCCATGAGCACTGAATAAAAACCTGCTTTATCTCTGCCCAAATGAAACCCACAGGGCTCTCATTCTCTCTAACTCTGCCTGGAGACGAAATCCTGCAAGCTGTCAATTAACTCCTATCAGCTCATAGATCTGTGTGAGCTGCAGATAATTTTTTCATCCAAAAACTATGACAGCTCTCATTTTCTGGAGCTGTTGGGTGACTTAAAAAAATTCACAGCAGGAAAGTGTTATCTGGCTTTGGGCTTGCTGGAGAGAAAAAGAAAGAGTGAGAAAACGAGAGGCAGAAAGGTCCTGGGTTATGGAGAGTTCATTTCCAGCTCTAAGATTTCCGTCTGGTTGCAAAACCCCACTTGAACTTGAATTGCATGTTTTAAACAATAATAGAAACTGAGCATGGAAATGTACCACAGAGATGTTTCCTTGACTGTTTGGGTTTGGTTTGGGTATTTCTGTATAGTTGCTAAATAACAGTCAGCCACAGAGGAAAGGATAATAGCAAAGCACAGAATTAGAAGAACAGGCACCCCAATGTGAAGTATTTAGCCTGCTGACATTATTTCCTGGTTGAAAAATGGCTTTATAATTTGGAAGTCAGAATAGTAATCTGAAAAGGAAAGAGTGAGAGACCATAAGAGTGTTGTTTCACTTATCGTGCAAGATGGATGTTGCTCTGGCATGGACAGAAAAATAAAAAAATTGCACTGAGCATTCAGTGATCACTGATTTCTGCTCACTTACTTAATTTCTGAATAGTAAGGTAAATTCTTAAATAATCAGCTATAAAAACTTGCAACAAAGCCATAGGAATAGAGGTCAATGGCTCTGTTTGTGTCAGAAACTGGAGTTAAAGTAATTAATTCTAGATACATTATAAAGTGGTAGTGTTACAACTAGCACATGCATGGGACTCCGAAATTTGGGGTTTGCTCCTGGCCCCGCTTTGACCTGTGGAAACCTGTTCATTCTCCCACTGTGATATTACTGGGTTAGCTGTAAATACCAGGGCTTACTCTGGTAGACCGACAAAAAAACAGCTCAGTTGTATCTCAGCATTCACTACTAGACACTTGGATCATCCAATCAGCAGCTTCAAAGTGCAATGGAAATCACAAATTTTTACTGGAAAAAGAAAGAATTGATCCATCCCTTTCATTCTCAATTTCTGTACATTAAAATGGAAGCTCTCAGGGGCAAACACATCAAGAACTTCTTTTGGAAGTTTTTATTCTAAAAACTAAAAGAAGGCAGGACTAAATTCATTGCTCTTTATTTGTGAAAACAATATGAGAGCTAATTTAAAAAATAAAATTAGTCCTGATGTAGCTCCCCATTTGTAGGATCTTCCTTTTCTGTTTCTGTCTTTTTCAAACTTTCCTGATGTGATGAAGCCACCAGGTAAATTGTTTTCAAGATTAGTGAGTTGACTGATCTCAGCACAGAGCAGGATGCATTTTCCACCATAAGTATCTGAGTTATACTAAGCTTTTACTCTGAATGTACTAGGACAGTCACACCGTTCTTAGATACACTAGGATTTCATATCAGTTCTCATAACATAAATAAATGAGAGATTCCTAGAGAGTCTACAAGCCTAAAATCAGCTTCAATTGATTAACAGAAAGGAGGAATCAAAAGTAAAATAAAGTGAGCTGAAGGATAACTATACTGAGAATAACTTTTGAAAGAACAAATGTACCTACAGAGCTATCTGCTAATGTGGTACCTGATTTTGGTACAGGATTCCTTTTTAGCCTTGTAGTTTATCTTAAAAAAAATATTAGTATAGGTATTCTGATGGTTTTGGCTGTAATATAATTAGCAATGTGGAATGAAATGATGGATCTTTTATTTTTGACAAATTTCTGAAACAGACTTCAATGTGATGCATTAAAACATCTCCATGAGGCTTTATCTTCTTCTCCTGAGGCAGCAGAACAAACCAGCTGTCATGGAATATATGTTGTTTATAGGGCAATATTCTTCCACTTCTTTGAAAAGAACTAATGAAGGCTGCAAATTCACAATGATTTAATTACATTTTAAATGCACCAAGAAGCTGTAATGAAAAGATTTAAGCATCTTAATTATGCTATCAATATTACCTAATGCAGAGAGAAATGGAAAACCTACTAGGCAGTAAGTAACTTAAATGGCTGAAATTATGTGAAATATTCAATATTATCTGATTTCACTTTCAGGTTCTAAAAAGTAGCCATAGAAATTTTCACCTTAAGATTCCCTATAGCAACACATATTTTAAATTTTCAGAAAAAGTACTGGACAACACAGCTGAGAGCACAGACTCACTTAACAATGTTACAATGGTAGAATAAATATGAGAAATTTTAATCCAATGTGTAAAACCTCTGAACACCTAGTAAACAATTACATAGTTTTATTTTTTGACCTGTTAGTCCATGTATGAAGTAACACCTATTATTGCTTTTTGTCTGTTGCTTTCCTGAAGGTTTTGTGCCCCCCTCCTTTCTGTTCATTTCTATCACAGTTTCTCCAGTTGCAATGTATTTGTATTCCTTTAAGGTAAGCATAGCTTAGATTCTACTTAAAGTAATCAAAATTCAGAAAGATCAGTAGGAGGGTTTTTTTTTTATTTTTATTTTTGTGGGGTTTTTTTTTGTTTTTTTTTTTTAGTTAATGAACCAGAAAAGTGACAGGAATAAAACAGATTAAAACATGGGAAAATCATCAAATACTTCAATGAGATAAGTGTTTAAAAGTTTCATCTGCCAGAAGTACATGGCTCATCACTACAGTATATGCAGCTCATTCATTAATGGTGCGATTTTGGGATCCATCAAGTGAACACAATCAAAGGTAGCATGATCAGGACAGTTCAGTCAACCGAAATAGATGGCTTTAATCAGTCTGGGAGCAAAAGGACCGGCTGAGTGTCCAAACAGTTCATGGGATACTCAACAGGACACTTCATGCCGTGGGTTAAGCTGTGCCCTCCAAGAGAAGGCTTGACCTCTCCCTGATGTTTTAAATGTCAAAAGGAAAGAATGTGTACAGGGAACGAGGGAGATGCTTTTGTGTGGAGACTAATATTCCTTGCTGTGTTAAGATCTGTGTTACAGATCTAGATCTACTGATCTAAAAATTCTCTTCATTACAGATGAACCAGTGTCACTCTGGAGCTCTCAGTATGCTGTGTGTGGACTGAAAGACATCAACAGCCCACATGTGAGAAGGCCAGCTTCTCTTCCCTTCTTGCCAGCATGCCTCATTCCTCCATTTAGTCACTGGACTTGCAGGTAGGTTCAGCTGATACTTCCAGGCACTCGTAGGACATTTCTTCTATATTAAATGCAGTTGGCGCTTTTAGGGAGAGAAAAATTTGAAAAGCTCCTGGGAGCCAGAAGTAGTGTCAACCTACTACATGCCATGTCCTGTGGAATTAGCACTTTCACATGTTTTTATCTTGAAAGGTGGGGCAGAATTTGGAAACAAGATCTTATATTCAAAGTTTGCCGTAACAGGAGATGCAGTGCATCTGTGGAGCCCTGCACTTGTATATGCCTGCCAGGTACAAACATGGACTCACCTGAGAAGCTTTCAAATGTTTGCTGTTATTTGCCATTTCAGTGTTTTTAGGTATATGCCAGTGCAAAACCACCTTTTACACAGAGCTCAAAAATGCTGGTGTATATTCAAGTTTTTATTTTGAATTTGCATACCATTTTTTTAAAATGCAAATTAGTAACATATGTACCCCTAGAACATTTCTGCAAATGCTCATAAGCAGAGCTAGTAAGTACATTCAGCTCTTCTGCCAATGACAAACTGGTTTTCCTAATTTTCTGTTTTTCTTGCTCTTGTGTTTTGTTTGTCTAAAGGCAATCTGATATGATAATGATTTATCCAGACAATGATTTATGTACTATTCCATCTTTCTAATAAATATCTAGATTTGTGGAATGTATTAAGGATGTAATCATGTTGGTATTAAATTTTTATCCAGTTTCCATTATAATCAGGAAAAAATTCCCTTTGATTTCAAGGACAGTTCTATCAGACCAGGACCACTTAATTTTTTAAAGCAATGTTAAGTGCTGCTGTTCGCTGACATTGTTTCCCAAACACCAACGATTGTTCATTGACCCAGATGTGAACTTGGTTTTTTTCTGCCTCTGTTTATAGACAACCTTTCTCTGTTGTGCTTATCTACCCTACTCAGAGACCTATTTGACTTGCTGGGATCTTGTGATGGAGCAAACTAGAAAGCCTGTGAAAATTGTTTATAGCTGAGAATGTCAAATCAGTGTTAAAAAAGACACAAAATTAATATTTACATAGATCAGGAACCTCTACTTTACATTCCTACCATTACTCAACTGTTGGAAAGAAGTGTGCTCCTTGAAAGGGGGGAAAGAAAAGCAGCCCACTTTGTAATGCCTAGACTTGGGTATGGATGTCATTCTCTGCAACTCAGTACTTCAACATGACAAGGCAATGCACTAAGTTTCAGGAAATCCACAGTCTTTCCAAATGCCTGTCCATGATTGTGAGCAAAGTTGCCTCTTGCAGGACGCAGAGACCCTTCTGCCTAGCAAAAAAATCCCTTTTTTTTTTTCCTTCTTCTTTTTCTTTGTTGTTGTTTTTGTTTTTTTCAAGCCGACAAACCTGTGAAAGCTCAAAAGGAAACAGAAACTGAATTGAAAGAGAGGCATTCCTACCTGCAGCCTGCTTCAGATGTAATGATTATGATTACAAACAACAATGACTTTTCACAGTACAGTATTTTTGACCACAATTGGGTTCTACATGAACTTGTTCTTATGTATACATAAACACTGTTAATGTGTCACAGGAAAGCTGTGTGATGTTTCAAACTTTCCATGCCAGATGTGTTTGCAACACAGCCACAACACTAAGAAAAGTTATGTATACAGTGATACTAAAGACCTTTCCACTTCAGAAGAGTTATTTTGTGTGTGTAAATGAGAGCATGATTTTTCTTCTCTATTATTCATTTAATGAATATTCAGAATAACTAGGGACAAATAACACTCGGGAAATACATCAGTTCAGAAACTGAAGAAGCTATTCCCATTTCTTTTGTTCACATTGCAACATTTTTAAATGATCTCTGAGCTTTCTAACAAAGTGAAAATTTCAGAAAAGTTCAGAGCTCACTGCCAGATAAGTACTTTTCAGTCCAAACTCAGCACAAAAGGTACATTTTATCAGGAATGAGATAACAGACAAAAAATGAAGTATATGTTCCCCAGTGACAGATGATACAATATCACCTTTGAGATCTGTCTTGTTTTCATCATACTATAAAACTGATTATCATTGTGGTCAAATCTCAACAGTTGTCTTGAATTTTTGGAGGGTTATCTTCAATTATGAGTCTTTTCCTGTGACACAAGGGACACAGAAACAGCCTTTGTGTGGGGAAGAATCTAAATCCTCCATTACTGCCTGTAGGGTAGCAGTGTAAATCAAATCAATGAAGAGTTTCATGGTAAATGTATGGATGAACATTTAAAATTTGTTTTTTTCCCTATGAATCTTTAGACCAGATCAGTGCACACCTGCTCCTGTATGCTTACTAAAATGTATTGAGGAACAGATCTGGTGACTGTGCCCTATGATGGTTCTGTGAAATTACCACGCTTATCCAAAATACATTCACTGGGTAGAAATATTTTAAATCATGTTGAGCAAACAATTGAGCTGACACATTTGAGTAGTAATCTCCAGCAGGAGAAAGGAGCAGGGTAGAGGTGAGCACTGAGATAAGTCACCCTCTTGAATTGGATCTGCCTTTACATTACTGCTTTTTTTGCAAATATCAAATCACATCCATACTGGTAACCGATGTATATGACTGGGCTGGGAAGCATAAAAACAGCAAAATTTAAAAATAAACCTGGTCATTGTCCTGCTGCTTTCACTGACATAGAAGTCTGTGCATTCAGAAACTGCACACTTGAAGGTACATGACAATTTGTGAACTTCACATATTTGTGTCCCACACTCACTCCATTTTCTGTAGACTGGTATTTATAACTTCAAATACCAAGAAAAAAAATATTTAAAGAAAAGACTTGAGGGATAAATGTCTAAAATAATTTGAATAATTTTAGTCCTGAAGTACTGAACTATTTTCAACTTGAATGTCAGTAGATTCTTTGCTGAATTTGGTTGTCTCTCTAGTTAGCTTACTAATAACAGCAAATTAATATCTGACTGATTTGGCCTGACTTGGTGCTCAACTGATTATACTTATTGCCTGCTTCTTCCATCACTTTTAGATTATTTCAGGCAGATCAATTGCCTGAAAAACACAGGCTCATATCACTGTCCAGACTGTGGGGATAGGGACAGCTTAGAAAGCTATAGTACTTTATCTTCATGCTCAGTAAAGTCAGCTGCAGAGAGAATGCTTACAGTTTCATGTTACAGCCATTAAAGCTATAGTGCATGGTCCTTCTCTTTTCTGTATAGCATAAAGCATTTGAACACCACAGGAGTTGCATCTCTCTAGCCTGTCTTGCACTCCAGCTTAGGATTCTGTTCTGTTTCTCTCACTGACCACAGAGAGTAGCTTTCCCCTCTGCTGAGAAGTACACAGATGATTTTACTGCACAAAACCCCCCTTGCCCATCAGATATGTATTAATACACTTGCAGGCAGTCACTGCATGATATACAAAGTTTGACATTGTACAGAACTATCTGGAAGAGTTTTATAGCTATAAAAAATGTTATAATGGATTTCCATAGCAACTTTCTTGCACAAAGACTATTCCATGTGTGAAAGTATTGTCTTTAAAGAATAGGGAGGCTTACATTATATTAAGTCTAGGACAAAGATAAACACACCTGAAAGGCAGCATGGCCTCTTAGAAATTGTGTGTAGGCAAGAAAAGAATGTCATGCAGTGTTGTGTAACTGGACATGGGCTGTGTTTTGTGCTGTGCAGAAAATTGATTGCAGTCTTCTGAGTACATTTACAATAACATTTGCTGGCAAAACCATTAATCTGACTGTACTGACTATTGTGCAACGTCTACCTCTTCAACATCTGTGAACAACACATATCATTAAATTACTGTGCTGTAAGAAACACTGTTAAGAACAAATTTTAATGGTTATTTCTTAGCAGCTCTGAGGGAGCACCGGCAATCATACTGCTTCTTCACGGGAGCTAGATGGCTTGAATCACTCAGAGAGGCTTTTCAGCCAGAGGAAGATAGGTTACTGAATTTAAATGATCCAGTACAATCATTAGAATTCCTGAAAATGTCTACAAGTCATTCCACACAGGTATTTTCAGATTACCCCTTGAATACAGGAAGATTGCCAATGAAAAAAAGAAATGGATATGAAAAGACTGCTGGGCAGCCTTTCTCTGTTACAATAATAGACCAAATTCTGGAGTTGCTAACTACTTTTTGCTGCTATTTAGCAGTTACAGCTTCAAGAGAAATAAACAGCACATACTAAGAAAAGCAAACCATTGTTGCATTCATGACCTTATACCAAACACCCTTCATACTGAGCTTTACTGACTGGCATGCAGATTTGTTTCATAAACAAAAAGTAGTGTTTTCTCTCTAAACAATTCATTGTGAGCAATTTGTCATTGCAAACAGCTTCTGGCAGTTGACCAACTCCTTTCAGATAATCCTTCTTTAAATCAACTGGCCATTAAAATCTTGCCTCCCAACAATGGCACCAATTAGTTCTTAATGAATAATTTGTCTGGATTACTGTATTTGCTGGATGAGATGGAATGAAGCTTGTATGTCATAAGCAAAATTGTTAACACTAATTTATCATTTAATTGCCTTTCTCCTCATCTGGGTCATTTTTAATTCTCTCTTTTTCATGGGCAGGAACTGAATCCATAGCATTTATAAGACCAGAGGAGTGTGTTTGATGAGAGCTATTGATTAGGTCCCATACACATACTTCAGATTTTAGGTCATTATTTTCCTTTTATTGTATTAAAAAAAATATAGTCCACAATAAAATAAGTTCACAGAAGCAATAAATAATTATAATTTAAATTTCTTACAAAATAGGGAAAGAACATGCAAGCATCACAATAAATGTAACGCAATAAATGTTTGAAAACAGGTAAATAGACATTATGAGTCTACTAAGTTCATATTTCTGGAATGCAGAACTACTAATTACAGCTTGGAACAGAAGAACATGAATATTCACATTTACACTACATTCTTAAAAATCTTAAAATAAGGCTTATGTTTCTTCCTTTTACCCTTTTTTTTCTTTTCAATCAGCAGATTTTAATTTTTCTTTTAATGGCTGTAGGTGTGTTGAGTGAAATCAATTCATGTTAACTGTATGTGTCAACTATTTCTGAAGAAAGACTGTTAAAAAGAAGGAGTTGGATTGAAAAGTAGAACAGCTGAAATTCAACTCATTGTCATGGCAATCAATTTTTGTTCAGCTTCCTGTGTTCTCTGTGCTCTGAAATAAGCCATGTCTGCAAGGTGTGACTCCATTTTCTCATCTGAGAGATGAAGACACTAATCCTTCCACTCTCCCAGGTGATGTCGGATGCTAACCTCATTGGATTCTATGAAAGCCATAGGTAATTTGGAGATGAGAGCAACAGAAAGGTCTATAAATAAGATAAAATAAACTTCTTGAAGGAAGCATTGATTTTAGTCAGGACTGATAATATTTCTTGTCAATACTGACATACTAGTTTTCATTTTCCATTATTTCTAGATTTTTTAGTTAAGCTAAAAAAGTATATCTTCTCAAACAGAGTTTGAGAGGTCTTATTTATTGGACTATAACCATGTTCCAGTGGCCATGTAACTCCAAGGTAAGTTACAAAGTGTTATACTATATAAGTACACACAAGAGGTGCCTTTTTCTGTTTCAGCCTCCTAGACTACAGAATCAAGAACACAAACATCATAATTAGTAGATTATGAGAACCAGAGATCTCCTCTTGAATGTAGAGAAACATTCACAGCTCATTGGTGGTCCATTCCCTTGTCTGTACTCTGTGACACTACAGCTTTGTTTATGTATTTTAAAAGAAACAAAAATTGCATGAAAGGTGTATTGCCTGAGACAATTAAGAATTTTGTAATTTTCAGATTTCTCTTGAATTGAAAGTTAACATGTCAATAAGACTTTGGAAGGCTTAAGGGCTGGAGATGAGGTCAAGCCCAATGTGAACATAGTGCTTCTTTGTTCTTCTGGTCTCATCATTCGTTAATAATTACTATGGAATGGATCAAAGCACCTGAAAAAAAAACCAGTATGGAAATGGAAAACGTTGGTCTAAAAATTTCTCTTTCTTATTGCAAGCTCGATCCTTGATACATTAGTGCACTTGTACCATGGGGACTGTATTTTTATCCATGTCCGTAATCCTTTCTAGCAATTCCACAAGGTATCTGTAGTAGAACAGCCAGTCAAAAAAGATCCAGAGAAAAACACTGCCTTAAAGTGCAAGACAGCCTTAAGGTACTTTCAACAAGTGTTAATTCTCAGACCAAATGGCAACCACAGATCTGCTGGAACAGGCAGCAGGGTCATCAGGAATCCAGTTGGCATAGTTAAAAAAAAACATCAGCCACAGTCTCACTGCTAGGTCCTGAGGAAAACAGAGGAGTTACAACTTCTTGGATTGAGTGGCTCTAATGTATCTTCATGCATAAGTAGTCTTAAAATCTTTTTCACTAAAGCCAACAAAACCTACTTTGTGACAAAACCAGTTGAGAGCATTTGATCCCAGAGGAATTGTACAGGATTCTCACCAGAATGAACATGTGCAAAGAAGCATGCAGTCTTGATGCATTTATTCCACTTCTCAGTTTTCTCATATATTCCTGAAATTAAAGACCTTGTGATTAAAGAGACATAATGTCTGTGGATCTGGATGCATAAATGCATACATATTTTATGCATATGTATGCACACAAATATATATATGTACATAAGCACATACGTACCCATACACATAATTTATATTTATGCATAATTACATATGTGGCTTCTTTCTGTTATCCAGATACCAATCCTATACGCAAAAAGACTCCTAGAAAGACACTACAAGAATAGTTCTCTAAGAAAAATATCCAGGAGGCATATCCAGGACTAATGTCTTTCCTCTTTCCCTGACAGTAGAATTTCTATGATTTTGTAAATCATATAGAGAGTTTTTTCTTATTTACCTGTGTTGTTAATGTTTATTCAAGGATAAAAAGTATGCACTTTTATTCATATTTATGCAACATCATTGAGGGTGACAGTTTACTTAAATGTTAAGGACAATTGAAAGCTTTTTATGAGCACAATCCCTTTTTAAAATAGAATGCACTTATAATTTTTATATCCAAACACAGTCAACTGACAATTCAGAAGCAATTAGTAATAAAAGCTGATTATCATATGGTTTGCATCATGTCTCTGTGTGTTTTAAATCTCCTACTTCCTTCAGTAAGATCAGTCTTTGGGGCTAATCTCTCCCACGTGAGTAATGCTATAAAATTGCCTTCTCTACAGAGCAAAAGAGAAATTGTTTAAGTAAAGGTAGAGACTGTATAAATCATAAACCACTCTCTCAGATAAAGGCCATTAGGTAGGTCTGTGTACAAATTTGACACTTTGTTTCCTTGCCTTTGACAGCCGTTTAGAAAGGCTTAAATATACAAGATCTGACTAAAGCTTTCAAAAATTCATCACGGAGTATTTGTTAACCTTGTTCTCCGTGATAGCTGTAGAACAAAGATAATACTCCTCAAATGGAGATAAATTACAGTCTTTCAAAAGATTATCAGCAGTCTTAATCGAGTTTGCTCCTGCAGCTGAACGGTCAGTGACCTTGTTGCTCACACAATAAACATACCTGCTGCTTTACGCTCACAGGGAGCAGGTTTTCTCCAACCAGGCCGCTGAGAACTGCTCCACAGGTTTGTTATGGCTCTAACTTCTGCAGGTAAGTTAGGAAATTCGGCTGGTTGAAGGACAATAAAGACTGTAATTCAAGAGATTTAGGTAAATTTCTAGTGCAGCTTGTGCATACGGATCAGCTGTTCTACAGACATGCTGAACGCTCAGCAGATATAAATCCGCACGGCCCTGGAGATTTCCAGGGCGCCACACCACACCTACTGCCACTTCAGCTGAGAGGCTGGCCAGGCAGCTGACTGCTCCTTCCTTCAGCAACAAAGGAGCTCTGCACAGACTGTGAGGCATTTCTAACATGTAGCTATGTGCCTTTTCAACTACCTCTTTTTGGTTTTGTTTTATTTCAGGTAAGAGTACTCGTGCACCTCCTTGTTTGACATAAACATTTCAGCACCCATTTTTCATACTATAACACATTGGCTTGACAGGAACTGCACTGCAGGGAGTTGGCACTCAAGCCAGTTATGCCCAGGCTCTCTTTCTTTGCAGAGACGTTGGGGTGGAGATTAGATTTTCATTATCTCCTAATGGAATTAAGTCCTGCACTCTATGAGTTTGGGACTGTCCATACCAACCCATATTCAGCAGAATCAAATTAAAAATCACAGGTTTAACACGCAGTTTCTGCAGAAAGAGCACTTCTCTTTTTTTTTCCCCCCTATTAGCAACATGACTTTTATTGGAATCAGCACCTCTTGATGTTGCACAATGGCACAGCATGGTAAAGGATGAAGCTGGGGTGAAGGAACAGCTCTGTCTTCTCTGAAGCAGCCTGTGCACTAGTGGGCAGAGCTGTCTGAGCACAGTTCAGTCAGTCCTGACATGAAAGTTAAGCCAAGGCCGCTGTAAGATAAAGCATTTGGCATTACAGCTCCACATACATTGGAGCTATGAGACTCTCTGCTTTCTTCTCTTCTTTTTAGTTTAATAGCTATTGGGTTTACTGAGTATTTTTTTCCTTCTTTTAGAGGGAAAAAATGCCCATTATGAATGCTGCTGAGTGCTGAAGAATTGAAGAAAACCTCAAAAATCCATCCCCCCCAACAAAAAAAAGAAAAATAAAATATATATATATATATTTACATATAAACATTTCTTAAAACTGCAGCCAGTGAAATAATAATATTTTGCTCTCAACCTGGAATTTCAAAAATATTTCAAGGACAATAAAAATAAAAATTGACTATTGTCACATAGCCTGATGATGAACCTTCATAAAAAACTGAAGTAATGTTTTTGCTATTTGACATTCCTCTGCTCTCTTTCAAATCTCCCCCTTCTTATGATTTCTTTTGCTTCTGTGATTATTAAACTGTCCCTACAGCTTTTCCTTATACACTTCTACAGCAGGCTTTGGATAAAAGAAATAAAAAATTCTTTGAGGCCTTTCACTCATTTACTCACCCTGCTGCTGCATGAGTTGATTATCCCAGGAAATGGTTAATGGTGCTAAGTGTTTTCATACACTACAGCAAACCCCCAGGATTTGACTGTTGCTTTTGTAATTGAGCTCATGTGATTTTATTTTTTTAGGGGAGAGGAAAGAGTCTGTTTTAATCATATGGCTATGAACTGAGCTTCATTTTCTAAGAAAACAGCACATGAGACTTCCTTCACAAAAACAACAGTAAAACCTTAGATCCACAGGGTGGGTTTTTTGTGGGTTTGACACAAAATTATTTTGCATAACCTCAAAATTATGCTTACAAGGCACAAATAAGACAAAGCTAAGCAGATTCCAGTATTTATCTTTTTTTAGCTGTGCCTTTGGGTCAGCTAGGTTCTGCTTTATGAAGAGATGGTGAATCATCTCTGCACCCTCCTTCCCTTGCTTGCTCTGTAAAACAGCCTAGGGCCCTTGGCAGGGCTGCTGTACTTACAGAGGTCACCACTACACGACCTGTTTTTGTTTGTAATTACCAGCAAACCCCACTAAGCTCTCTGGGTCTGAGGATTAGAGTGGATTGCATGGCACCCATGCAGGCACAATAACTTCACACCATCAAGGTGCACAGAGCTGTGGCATCATTCACAGGCCCCTTGTTCAGCTGCTCTCCCGAGCTCACAGCCTCATTCCCTGGGGTAAAAATCACTCACCTGCAACACTCTGGCTGAGGAACTCAGTGGAGTCAAGCTGTCCATCCACAGCTAGCCCTTGCTGACCCTTTCAGGCCAGTGACAAATCTCTGATGTGCTACTTGAGGACTACAAAGCTGTCCTAATACAGGGCTTCTGAGGGCATCTTTGTCGCAGACATTGGCTAGCAGATTTAGCCTGGCGAGGCATGTTAAAACTCAAGTAAGTCTGTGCAAACAGGAACTTGCATGCCCTAGCTAGGCTTACTAACACAAATTCTGTAGGTATCTGGAGGCACATACATACTTTAGCTATACATCCAAATCAGCTACACTGACTGCTCTTTTAAAATTACTCACAAAGGTCTTGCAAAATTAGGTCACTTAATTTTACAGAGTAAAAAAGCTGAGCATTTTCAATTTTCAACTGAAACCTTCAGTTTGAAGAGAGACCTCACATCAACAAGGAGCTGCTGGAGAAGAAAGCTTTGTTTTCTTTGCAGAGATAAGTCTGAGGACTTCAGAGTACATCCGGTCACTCTGATAGCACATCATTTAATCTAGTGCAGAAACTAGCAGAGGGAGCCAAAAGAAATTGTGAAATTTTGTGTAGAGGTGGGGCTTTTATTATGCTGCACATCTATTGCTTGTGACACCTGAGTTTCTGCAGGTTTCCAACCAGTAGATTCTCTTAATCAGTAACCATAATAGTGCTATTTGTTTGCACTCCCATATAAGAAATTAAAATGGAGACTAGAATGGTCTTTGATCTCCTTTACTCTTTTCCTGTAATTTATTCTCCCATTGTTATTCTGTATGAAAGGCAACAGCAAAGTATTTTGGGGCAGGTCATAGACATGAAGGGTAGGACCCAGAGCCTTTTTGTTTCCCATAATCCAGCAGAGTAGGTGATGGCCAGCCTTTGAGTTCCTGCCAGCTTCTGGACAAGAGCTTCCATCATAAAATACAGGCTGAGCTGTTTTAAAGAGTCAGAAATACCTTGCACATGTAAGCACATAAATTCTCTAAAAAAAGACTGCGCATGTGAATTTGATATTTGCAGGTGGGGAGTTACGTAATTGTCAGGAGACAACTGCATGCAGCAAGACTGATCCACTCTCAACTACGGCAACTCACAACAGGTTAGACAAGCTACCACACATAAGGTTTTTCTGCATGATTGCACATTTGACCTTTCAAATTCTAGCCTGAAATGTCAGTGATAAATATTTTTGTTTGTTATACAACTCTAGCGGTGTAATTGTTTTTACTACTATTCTTTGTTTTTATTATTATATGTGGTTAACCCCAGGATTCTAGAGGAACCTTTGCTTCTTGTATTACACGTTAATTTTGCTTATTGTGCACATTTTTTCCTTTGCATGACTCAAAAATAAGGCACAGTAAATCTGTGGCAAGTAGCCACAGTTAAGAAAGAGTCTATGGCTCCACAGAGTTGTTTGTTCAAAGGATAGCCAGGACGAAGTTGGTTTGCAGAGTTTTTTCTTTGACAAGAAAGCATTCTTTTACAGAAGCATTCTTGTAATCTGTCTCATGGAGAATGCTTTTTTGCTTGCTTGCTTGTTCTTTGGTTTCCTTCTTTGCTGCTGCCTTCGTCTGTTCATCTCTTTCCTTACTGTGTGTCTTCTGCTACCTGTGCAGGAAACATTGCTCCTTCTTGTTGGGAGGCTGGGAGAAAACCTCATTTTTTTACTGATCTTTTCATACCAGGACATCTGGACCATGCTAGCTTTTGTGTAGCATTCAAGTGGTTAAATTAAAAATGAGCTGGAACTTGAGAGAAGTTATGTAGAAATAACGCCTCCTAGATCCTAGATAATATTTATTACAATTGTCTACTGTCACAAGCTATTTCAGGCATTTCGCAGTCTTTCCAAAAGCCTGCAAAGCAAAATAAAATTATCTCACTACATTTGTGGCAAAATTTCACTATTATTCATGGGTTTCTTCTTGAAGAGTACCAAAAAAATAAAATGGCCATATCATGATCCTCAAGGACAGGTCCTCATCTGCAATTAACATATCTAGCTAGACATGATTTTACATGAAGACGCACCTTCAACATTCCTTGAATCCTTGCAAATGTGAATGATAAATCATTTACCTAACTAGCCTATAAAATTGGAATCTTCAATCGGAAGATTTATAATTTATATCTTGTGTTTTATAACACAAGAATTATTGTATGATTTCCAGCATGGACTATTTATAGCAAATGTATAAATTGCATTTGGGACAGCCTCATTGGTCATGTTATATAAACACCATACATTGACCGTATATTGACCTCCGTATGCTCAATACAGTGATTTACCCAATAAGCTTTTCCTGGGAAAATATTAACATTAGGGATTCCTTTCTTTCACCAGTGCCAGCAGTGTTCACCCCTACCTGCATTTGCTCATGTACACCTATTTTAAATGTTGCAGAAGAGAACACGGTTCTAATACCAAAGAGAACTTGTCTCCTACTTCCCTGCCTCTGCAGTATCATATTAACACACTTCCTAAGCAAAATACACAGTTCCATACCTATGACTACCACTCTAATATCAACAAATCAAGCATTTTATCAACAAAGTGACAATGGAATATCAGTAGAATCTAATTCCCCAAGATGGTGGAGTTTAAGGGCAGTATTCTTTATACACCACACTGTATTTCTACCACAAGTGCCTAAACTGGAACGTTGGATTTCAGTGGGTAAGTCAGCTGGTTTAAGTACCTGCTTTCTCAGACAGAACCTATTTTTCTCTGTTAGTTTGTTAAGGAATGTAGAGAAAATAGCCTTCCAAAACTAAGTGCTTCAATTCAGGTTTTTTTCCAAATTTTATCATGACAACTCTTCCCCAGATTACTTAGGGCCAGATTTTCCCAACAGCTCTAGCCACAGCAGACCACTTTAAATTGCCCAGGTTTCTAGAGAAGGACTCTTGAGTGAGCTGCATGGTGTGCCTTTGGAGGAGTAGACACATCCCAAAAGGGTGCAGCACACAGAGCACTGGAGTTACCATCCTAGGCAGACAACTGGCACAGCATTCTTGTTCTGGGTTTCCAGACTGGAACACCCTCCTGTGGAAGGCTCTCTGAAATCTTAGCTTTGAGGATCATTTCTCTCTCTTTTAAATAGGAAGTGTAAAAGTTGCACAGAAAGTAATATCAGCTGTCTCTCCAGTGAAAGAGAAATTAAACCATCATCTCTTCTTTTTCACCACCCAAATCACCAAATGATTGGGCATTTATGGTCTGAGATACTCATAAGCCTTTTTACTGTATCTATTTCATTTAAAAGAAAATAATATAAGATTACCAGTGGGAACTGTTAAAGTGGGAAGAGGTTGTCTATAATTTTTTTCTGATTCTTTCTTCAGGTGCTGTGCACATAGGCACAGAAAGGAAGACAACAATAGACACAACACATCTTATTAATCAGACAATTTTGTTATATTAGTCCACAAAGGCAGAGTTAGAAGACAGTGGATCTACGTATGTGCATGAAATACTAATGTTTAGAAGGAGAAATATAAACAGGCAAAGCTAATTGCAAATTGATGAGAGTACCAGAGCATAAGAAGACATTTAGTCAGAAAGAAAGAAGAACAAAGAAAAAGTAGAAAACTGAAAAGAATACAGACAAGCAAAGCTATAAAGGCCAAAAGCTATAAACAGCAAGAAAGATACTAAAGAGAATAGGAGAGCAATTAAAACATTTATGAAAAATTATCAGGCCATAAGTGATTTCACTGTTAAAAGAAGGATTGGTTTTGTCTGATAAAATGAGGCTTACATCCACTTATTAAGCAGAAGAGCAAATGTGGATCATAATGAAAATTACACCACCTACTCTGTGGATAATGACTCAGTTTTTTCAAAAGCTACCAGAAAATTGTTGAAGGAAATTGAAGTAATACCTTTTCACTCAGTGATTGTTAAAACTCACCTGAAGAAATTATCCTGAAGTTTCTCTTCTTGTCTTTCTGTTTTTTATATACTCAAAGGGGAGAAAAATTACCATTCCAGGTCCGTAGACTGAATAGCACCCATCATAGACAGGTCTGTCTGTCATGCCATTGAATCCAGGAGGTGAGGTTATCATGCAACAAGCTTGAATTTCTGGAGCAGAGCAAGCTTCATTGCACATTGTTTGGTGTATTTTCAATTTTACTTTTCCTTATGAGCAAAGCATAAAAAATTTGAAGATGGCAGATACACTCAGGCATTAATTGCTGTTTCAATTGCTTCTTGTTCAAGATGTTTCAATAATAGTCTTGTAAACAGCAATGTAGAACAAAAATTCAATTCTGAACATTTTATTGGGAAAAAAATAGAGCAAATCAACATAATAAGTTCTACTGCAGTGTTTATAATCTCAAGAAATCCTTTAAAGAACCACTGAGACTTTCTTCAGATGATGTCTCCAGCATAGACTTGTTTTCCAAAAAGAAAAAACCCCAGATTGTTTTAACTAGTTTAATTATTGTTAATTATTTACATTTATATTAAAATAAATGAGCTAATAATGAAAATACTTAACTAATAAATAATAAATTAAATAGTCATATCACAGTATGATCTACAAATAAACAGTAAAATAAAATGTATTAGTAGTTATATAAATTTTATCTTTGTGTTACTCATTCATTGCTTTAGGGATTAGATGAACGTCCATTGAGTCTGAGAAAACCTCCCCCTCACATTCTGGAAAGCTCAGGATTCAATGCCCAGCAGGATGCTCTTGCCTGACATCCAAGTCACACTTTTGAGAAGCCATGCTGAGAGGCACCTCTGGCCTTTGCACATAAAAAGTGAATTATATCATTCCTGGATTTTATAAAGTCTTCAGAGGGATTTCATTTGGGACTAAAGAATGCTGACTGAGAAAAACCAGGACAAAGAAGAAGCTGCAGAAGTTTTGGCAACCATATAAGGAATCACTGAAAAGACTTTAGCATCCTTGCTCATCCCCTCTGAAGCATTTCCATGCCTACATTTATTGGGAAAAAAAAATTGTGTCTGTTGCCATGCATTTATGGTGCTCATCTGGACACTACTTTTTCATCACTTTTTCATTTTCCCCAAAACTTTGCTGATTCACTGCTTTTATTTCTAATAAATTAAAATCTTTTGTCCTGACAGATATTTGAAGAAACTGCACTTCATGGTGTAAGAACTGGGCTATCACTCATTTCTCTGGACTTCCTAGTAACCATAATAACTCCTGCAGAAATCATAACAATCTTTTATTCTATAATTTGGGGAAAACAACACTATATGGAAATTTATTTTTGAAAAGCTGGACAACAACACAAAAGAAAATTAATCACAACTTTCCTTAATATACCACTTCTGAACTAATTTATTTAAAATATATTGCTTTTCATCAAACAGCCTTTAATTAATAGAAATCTTACAAAGTATGCTGGGACACAATATTTAGATTTTTCCCTACATACATTTTCTTCTAGGTTTTCATGGCACTTTTCTTCAGCAGTTCTCTTCATCCCAAAGGTAATCGCTGCTTTTTTACAGCACCGAATGTGAAGGCAATTTTTTCATCTAAATATTGAAGATGTCCTCTAAGCAGTAATGCCCAGCTTGTTTTTTTTTTCTTTTTTTCTTTTTTTTTTAAGTTATTATTTTTACTATGATGTAATTTCCTGCTTGTGTGAAAGTACAAGCAAGCAGCCAAGGACAGATGGAGGGAAGAGCAACCCAGCTTGTTTCACCATCAAACGTGCAATGTAATTACAAGCTGTAGTACATGCAGGTTACCCTGTCTTTTAACTTCAGTGAGGCAAACATGAGAAGACATGAAGTCGTGACTTGAAGCACTGAAATAAATGTTGTGACAGCAGAAGCAAGGCCATTTTCTATTTTAGTCTGTGCAGTAAAGGTGGCACTTTGCCTGCTGACAATACGCAGGTGAAATATGCAGAGAAGAATCAGTGTGAGCATATGCTGTTTATTTTAGTGCTTCCAGATGTGTGTTCTCAGAAGCTGCATTTCCTTCCTTGTGATCAGAGGTCAGGAATCCCTTCAAACGACAGCAGTGGGAGCCAGCGCTGGCAACCAGCACTGTCAAAGCAAGTCTTGATGGAATTTATGGAGATTGAGATACTGTTGGGAACACATCACTGGAGATTTAGTGATTGCCCACACTGAGAGGTTTAGGAGTCGTCCTCAAGGAGAATTTCACATCCCAGTTTCCTATAGTCATAATTAGGCAACAATCGGTCTGAAAGGAAGTAAGTTCAGTTTCAAGAGCAGTTTCTGACAATAAAGTCAGAAAGTTTAGTCTACTGTTTTTTTCCATGTTCATCCATTTACATTCATTACTCTTGGGACATTCCATAAAGTCCTTCTTATCTTCTGCAGGTACTTAGCAAGTCTGCAAGTTTGTCAGAGAATGAGTTGAAGATTACAGGAGACTTTGCTGATTTTTATGATGTGCTATTGCCAGACCTCCATCAGGAATCTGTGAGAATCTGTTAACAGGAAAATTCATAATAGGCAGTTTAATGAATAAGGGGTTTTACTGGGAAATACTACATTTTCTGACTGAGTATTAAATTTTAGAGGATTACAAGAAATCTGGAGAGTTACCAGGAAATAAAATTGAATAAAATAAATAATTCCAATGAGTGAGAGATGAAGGTACAAAACGAGGTCAAGTCTGGATTTAAATGTTTAACATTGTTTAAAGAGCTCCATCACTAACTCTTCCCTTGACAGGCTTATTCCTATAGCAAATACTTTTTAAAATATTTCTCTCCATGTGGCATTGCCATATGTTTTATATTGCTTAGTTTTCCATAAACAGAGCACACACACACGTTTTACAGACTATTGATCTTTTTCCTGTTCTGAACAATGTTGATGAGAGGTTTTTTCCTGACTTTTATGGGAAAGTTTTTGGGTTGGTATTTTTGGTTTGCTGGCTTTTTTTAAAAGCTGGTGGGTTTTTTGCTGTTTGTTGTTTTGTTTTTTTTAAGCTGAATTATATCATGCACTGCTGGGGATGTTGGTATTTTTCTAAGCTATTCCTTATAGTGACCAAGCAGAGTCTAATAGACTTTCTTGTCTGGAAGAAGTACTTCTGTCAGTCAGCTATGCCAAATGTTCATTTCAGTAAATGAGGTCTACCCGGAGCTCTGCTACAGTCACTGAGGTCAGATGGGACCCCTCACCTTTCTGTGGCAAGTCCACGGAGGCCTTGCTCATCATCTCTTCATGCACTGAGATCACCAGTTTGAATGCTCCCACTTTTACCATGTGACATATAAAGTAGGATGCACTTTTCTGAAAACTACATCTTGTAAGGTGTGAAGTTAAGCAAGGTGAATCACAGCCATGAATGCATCTCTGATCAGTTCTGATGCACAATTGTCAGATACACATAGCCAGTTAATCGTTGGATTTTGTTTGCTATAATGTCAGCTTCCCTTAAATAGAGAAGAGTTGAGGGATGAGATCACAGAAGTATGTCAGAAGGTTAAAGCTGTACTATGAGGTCCACATGCCACTCCTGCTGCTGCAGAGGTCTCTGCCCTCTTAGCTGCTGGCTGATCCTCCCCAGACTGGTGTCACCTTGCAGCCAGAGCCACCACAAGTGCTTATGTGCTTGTGCTGTGAGCTGGGATCAGGAAACTGATACAGCTCAGAGACAGCCCGTGTCTGTCTCCATGCGTTTCAGATGGATCAGCTCCCTTATCTGCTTTTAGTCTCTGCTTCACAAGTGCTGCTTCTGGCAGGCTGTGGTCAGCACAGCAGAGGGAATGGGCAACGTGAGGCGTGCGTGGGAATGGCTGTGATTTTGGCAGTGCTGCCAGTTTACAGGTGCCTAATCCTGCAGACTAAGATTGTCAATAAATGATGAGGCTTCATGACACAAGGGTTCCATGGATTCTTTTGTCTTATAAATTAGTAATGACTGAAAAATTCTGTATACTACTGGTACAGAACTTATAAATAAACTAGGAGTGGAAACACACAGGCAATGCAGACTTAGCAATAATTTACCAGAGCTGCATTTTCTCCTTTCTGTCTCTGTTTACAGCATTAAGTCATTCAGTTACTTTTTTTTCCCTCTTTATTAAAGTAATCTCTTCTTTGTTGTACAGGAAGGCCTTTTCTTCTCGCCTGTTTTAATGACAGAAACAATAGAGATCATACACAGATGCAGGATCTCCTTTGTCAAGATTATTCCAGATAATGAAGAGGTGAGCAATCACTATGTCAGTTCAACAGAAAAGATTTTCATCATGTATATTTCTACTAATTCACAAAAAGTTGTCACGGAAGGGAAACATCTTCAGAAAGGAAAAACTGATGCAACTTGTCATATTCTGAAAGGATTGTGTGCAATTAGTAGAACAGTAATGAGAAAGTTAACATTTATATTCCTGTATCTTTCTCCACACAGACTATCTAGTTCATTATAATTGGAGGATTGTTACCAGCGGAACATTTTTAAAAATGCCTTATTTCCCATGACTCGTCCAGGAAAGACCAGTAAAGTTCATTTGTACATGAGGAAAGGGAAAAGAATAGAATTTTCCATTACAATACCATCCTAAACTTTCCTTTTAAGGCCATGTCTTTCACAGTGATATATCACAATTATACACATCACAGAACTCCTACTTCATAATTATTTTTCTAGCAAATCGTAGCCATTGGAAAACAAATAAACAAACCCAAACAAACAGAGAACAACACCACCCACAGTGGCAAAAGCTTATGAGAATCATTTGAATAGTATTTGTCTCTAGCAGATACCACTCCAATGAAAGAAAAAAATGGTGCAAATTCATACAATTGATTTTAACCACTCTTCCCGATAAGTCAAATGTTGACACGGCCAGGGAGATGTCAGAGCTGCACGGGCTAGAGCAGTGCAGTCCACTGGGGTGTGAACAGCTTCCACCATCTAAACAAATCTCTATTTCATGTTGATTCAGCTGCTCTTGAATCCTCAGTTTGTTTTGCCTTGGTGAGGTCTAAGTTTTAGAACCTTGCCTAGAGCAATGCTCTGTTTACATGTGATTTTTAAGTGTTGGCTACTAAGTGTATTGTACTTGAAGAGACCTGAACTCAAAAGATCTTGAACAAAATTTTATGTCTCTTCATCTTGCCATGCAGCAGTAACACCACAAAAAAAAAAAAAAGAAAAAAAAAGACAAAAAAAAAGTGGTCCTGTTGCTTGTCATGGTTGATAAAATAAATATGTTTTTCAATCCGTTAGTGATATAGTGCTTTCAACAGAGGAGTGAATAATACCAGGTGTTCTGTGGGATAGAGACATTGTACTAACATTTGGTTTCATAGGAAACCATGGAAAAAAGCCATGTTTGCACTCTATAGCTGGAAACAAAGAAATGTATACTCTTGAAGTGGCTGCCTTCAGTGTGAAATGTGGAATGAGAGAGGCTTTGTTTACTGTGAGGAATGTCACTACCAAGTTTCTTAATCCTTTGTCAACACCGAGCTAATTCAGCTTTCATAAAGACAGGGTAGGGCAATGAGTAAATGGATCAGTTACATTCTTCTACTATCACACTACATTAACATTAGAGTTTACAGGTTGCTCTGCTGAAAGGGCTGTCTAAAATTTATGTTTCACAGGGATTTTTTTTTGGCTAAATCTTTGGCAGACTATGCTTTAGTAATACAAGCAAGCAACAGAAGATGTCTGTGAAACAAACATGATGATTTTGCAATGATCTCAGCTGTGCAGTAATAGCAATTAAAAGCTAAAATACCTCAATGGTCAGTACAATTAATGCCATTAAAGTAATTAGACCCAGCAGCTGTAGGGTCAAATAAAGACAGCTCTATAAATGACAATATGGCAAATGAAAATTACTGACATTTTCATCTAAATTATATTCCCTAAATTATCATCTTAACACTAAATAAATAAAGCTATGATAATTCAAAGACAGATTACAGATGGAAAGTAGCATAACTGCTTGCTCCGGAGTTGGCTAGTGTTGAAATTTAAACGTAATTAATAGCCTTTACTCACTGTCTCTGGTTATACATGGTGTTTCTCATTTACATTCCTTTGCAAGATGCTGACAGCACTAAACATCTGAGAAGAAAGATCTCATCCACCAGAGGAAAATGGTTCTTCATGTTATAGTGCTTATAATGGACATGGTTGCTGCACTCTTCTAATAATAACGACCAGGAAAAGGAATGTGGGAGAGGGAGGCTCTATGCTGTTTTCTTTTCAGTTTTGTGTTCCAAGCCTTTCCTGGAGTCAACGTGAAATGTAATTGCTCTTTTGACCTCTATCTTCTCTCTCCCCAGGTCTGAGGAAGAGCTACACTGGTTGATTATTGCAGGAATGAAAGGCACTCTGACCTTGCCGACCGAACGCCTTGCTGCTTTCAATGTTGCCCATTATGCTGAAGGCAGGCAACTCCTGGAGAGAGGCTGAAATCTACAGGAGCGCTGCTCGCCGGGCAGGCTGCCAGCAAGGGCTCCAGCACACACGGGAAGCCAGCTGGGGGAGGGAGAGGGGGAGACTATATCAAAACATTGTTAGCACAGGGTATAAAGAGCTCTCAGATGCTGATCACAGATTGCTTCTTCATTAATGAGATTTTATATCATCCACCTGAAATTAAAAGGAGCAGAGAAGTAAGGGAGAAAAGAAGAGTACAGTGATAATGTTTTTGCAGTGGTACATGGCAGTCATTAAATTAAAAAAAAAATAAAATTAAATTAAAAAGCCAACAAACCAAAAAAAAAAAAAAAACCAAAAAAAAAAACCAACAACAACAAAAAACCCAAAAAAAACCCTGAGCCCAAACCCACAATTTTCACAACAATAGACAGATTGTTGCTGTATAAGGCCCATTGAAAATACTCCTCCAAGGAAAACGGGTCAAATATTCAGTCGCTATAACTATGCTGAATTGGAAAATATTCACCATAAAAATCTTCCATAGAATATTTCTGGAGCTGTAAAAGGCTGGAAAACATACCAAATGCTATATTTGACAGATTCTCTCTCTTTTCAAGTGTGCGTGTTTTTATATTTACATATATTTCAGAAAACCAAAACCTCAGAATTCACTGAAGTAATAAGATATCATTAGAAATTATTTCCTATTACTCTAACTGTAACTTTCATTGCCCTAAGCCAGCCACAACGACTGGCTGAATGAGGTTTGTAATTTGACCTGAAGATAATATGGAGACTCAGATGGAGCTCTTGAAGGGCACTGATAATTTGAACACAGCCCATTTCAAATGAAGCTGTCCAAAAAGATGTTCAAATAACATGGGCATTTCATTTAGAAGCTGAATTTATCCCAGCAGGGTCACTGGTATTTCAATGTCATCATGACTTGAAGACTGCCTAGTGACTCATACAAAATGAATTGGAGCTCTTTTGTTTGGTGGTTTTTGCTTTCTTTTTTCTCTCAGTCATTTATCCTTATCACAGAGAAACTCGGCTAAAATACAGGCAAGAAATACACGTGTCATTTCCCCAGGCTGATGCAAGGACTGGGTGATTGCTAGACCACTCTCACAGAAGCCACTGCTGCTCGCCTTGCGGTGGGAGAGCCGCTGCCCTAGGATGACAAACACAGCACACACCATGGATCCAGCGGTCATGCTGCACATTGCCCAGCCCTGCCAGGTCCCCGTGTGTGCTGCCAGGCTGTGGACAGCAGTGATTGCAGCTCTTTCTGGCAGCAGGGCCAGAACATGCTGGCAATCCCTGCATTGCCCCTTGCCATTTCCCGTCACTATTCCAGAAAGCGAGGCATGTGCTGTGTCCTCACAGGCATTTTCTGCCTTGAGAAGGTGGTTTTATCAGGTCACTGCTGCTCAGAAAGAGCACACTGATGCTCTGCTGCTGACCAAGAAGCCTGGAGGAAGAAAGCCAAATAAACTGGTTGTAAGTCATGACCAGAACTGGGAAGATATTCTCCTTGTTGCTTGGGCCAGAGTGAACCACCAAGGGAGAGTCCATCAAAAGTCTTTGCATATAATAAAAAAATTAATCACCTTTATTTTTAGAAGGAATGCTGTCCATCAAGATAGCACTGAGTTGATCTGAGTTTACCTGAGTTTATCACCAATACATTCCATGCGGTTATATATCTCTAATGGAGTTCCATATCATCAAATTTCTGATTCCTTATAGGAATTTATGACTATGACCAGTGCTCTCATTCAACTTCTCTGTGATAAATAAAACTGACTGCACACCCCAAAACTTTCACAATGAGGCTCGTTCTCCAGTCTTTCAATTTCTTTTCTAATTCTTTCTGCATTTTCTTTGGAATATCAACAGTTTATTTGAACACAGTGCTCCTATACAAACTATCCTACTAAAAATATCTTTAACCTTATTTGATAATCACCCAGCCTTGTTATTCAGTTGACTATTCCCCATAGGCCTCCACTCATTTTCAGAGCTGCTGAAGTCCTCTACCCTGAAATACTGGCTTCTATTATTTGTCTGAGCTGAATTGCTATATGGTATGTCTGGTTCTTTTCTCCTTCCTTTTGTTGGGAAAAGAAAAGCCATAGTGTTGTGTCAAAATGAAATAAGCCATGCTTTAAAATACCATGTGTAAAGAACCTGAGTGGGAAAATACAGGGGATCCTTTCATCCAGTTACCATACCTTCGATAGTTTTTCCATTTAATAAATACAGATTATATTCTGTATTTATATTGTTATATTAACACTTCACCTTATAGAAAAAGGGTGTTTATATTGAATACTATTTTTGCTATTATTTTAACTGATGCCCTGCACATTTCAAGAAGCAGTTGCCAGGATTAGTGAGGGAAATGGGAGCATATTGTGCAGGCAGAATTGACATAAAAATGAAGCCAGGTGAGCAGGAGTCTAACACACAAATGAGAGTAAATATATTTTCTTCAGCACACTAAGGAGCTAAGTGACTTTTTTCCCCATTCTTTACAGAGTTCAAATCCCTGGCAAACAGCATGCTGCAGCTCAAGTTATTTTGTTTGGAGAAATCTAAAAAGGTTAAGCCAACTAACACCATGAAACAAATGGATCAGAGGTATTTGAGCCCTAGAAAGTCAAAGTATTAAATAAATTGTAAGTTCATACTGTGTCAGTTCTTAGTTTTCATTACTTTAATTTGAAGGGTGAAGTAAAATACAACTATGTTAGATAAAAACATAACAAAATAAAAAGGTACAAGTAACTTGACATGACATACATAAAATAGTAAATTATTGTTTTCACTCAGTCAGTTTACATAGAACCTCAGTTTATTTTTCCTGTAAGAAGTTGAAAGAATATAAGCTGCCATTTGTACTCTGTGTTTTTTGCATCTTCCATGCTTGCTACCTAAATGTTTTGTATTGTGGATACAAAATAGGAGTTTTGACTGTGAACCTGACTACACATTCAGTGGGTTTTGGCTGTCTCAATGGGTGCAGTTCTCCACAATACAAGTATCTGATTAACACAGAATGAACATAAAGACCTGCATGTACTTTCAAGACCAAATATTGCTGAACACTGGCTTGAGTTACAGATCCTTGTTTTGCCTGCAAATCAGGCCTGGTAGGTACTCAGCCTAGAAATGCATACATGCTACATCACGTGTTCTCCTGCCCACCTGGACCTTCATCCAATGAAAAAATAACAGTAAATGTCACTTTTCTGAAATATGGTAGTATGTTCACCATGAAATCATTGGTAGACTAAAAAAATATTTATAAATTACCTACTATAGCTCTAAAAACAACATAAGCAAGATTTTGTCTTGATCCAAAAATACAAACTGAATAATAGTAAAATTTAAAAGATACAAGTAATTTTCCAGTGTGTGTGTGCATTTTGATGTGTAGTCTATTTGGAATTATCTTTAAACTTTGTGGGAGGTTTTTCCTCTTTGTTTTGATTGCCATTTTTCTTATACATGAGACACTTTCTATGCTTATAGCTCAGGAGAAGGGGTGTTAGTGAACTTCATAAAGCTGACCAGAGTGAAATCCCTGAAAAATACATAAAAATGTCAGTTCTTGTCCTATCTGTCAGACCCTGCAAGATGCCAGAATTTTACTGTTGATCTGATCTGGGAGAGATTATAAAGCTCTGGAAAAATCATGTATCACTGAGGCCCAAGTGTGTCTATGGGTTCAACAACTGGGCTTGATGCAATCTAATTGTTGCTCTTTGCTTTATTTTAAAGGTTGGAATGTGGCATTTCAAAAACATAATGTCAGATAAGTAATAAGTGTGAATGTTAAGGGTTTACTGAATATCAGATTTCATCCAAGGAGATGAGAAAGACATAATTTCTTCAATATTTGCTAGATCATGGGTTTTATTTTTGTAGGAAGAGTGGCTGGCAGCTCCTTGTCAGCAGACGGGTAGGAGTACAAGAAGCTTCCTTGTGTTCAGTATCAGCAACTCCTGTTTAATTTGCATTTGAGGGAGTTTTTTCCATAGTGTATTCATTTGCCAGTGAGTTAATATGTCCCTGCATAATCAGATAAGAATGGAATAGAATTACTAATGATAACAGGAGGTGGAATAAGGGCATGCCAGTAGAGCAGCCTTTCCTTTACCCACTTAATCTGAGTAGATCATAATTTCAACTATCTCAAGTTTAGGTTGGTCTTATTTATTTTCCCAAGGTTTGTTGTTGGATGTTTGTTTTTATCTTATTTTTTTTTCCCCCCCAAAGGTGAGTGTAGAAAATTTAACGCTGTGGATTGGCTATGACAGCTACTACTTCATTCTGTGAAGCTGGAGAATACAGAACTTATGCTTGCTGCTAGAAAAATACATTATTTACCTCCTAAACCTAAATAGAAGAACAAACTAATTAAAGCAGAGTAAAAAATGTCCTCTGTAAAGCATGAAGTGAAAATCAAAAAAAAACCCAAACAAACAAACAAAAAAAAAAAAACCACCAAAAAAATGCTGGTCCCAGAGCAGCATAATCTTAATATATGCAAGTCAGTAGCCATACTTGCATTAGAGTAAATGCAAATGTCATAAGCCTTTAGGATTGTAATGTGCCATTCACGGGGCAGCCTGCACAGTGAAGGAAGGAGGACTTCCAAACAGCTTTGTCAGCTGCTATTGTGCCCCTGGGGCTCAGCGGCTACGCTGTGAGCAGCAGTGCGTGAGCTGCCCTGCCAGACTCGGTGGTGCTCGAGAGGTGGTGCCTTGACCTCAGCCGGGAGGTCACGGCTGCACTGCAGGGGTTTGTGTCGCAGCCAAGGACAATCCTCCAGGCTGCTTAGCAATGCACTTGTGGGCCCTCCTGTAGCCCTTGGAAAGGGGCACGGTGACCGGCAAAAGGCTGCAACGCGAAGCTGCAGCATGTTAAAACGCCCCGGAAAACCCCATGAATTTACCACTAGTAAATTCATCCCTACCAGTGTCTCTTGGACAAAGCAGCAGCACAAACACCCTGGAGTTTTATGTTGCATTATTACTTCTAAGCTTCTGTAACTACACACAGATTATCCCTTCTAGCTGAAATACTTTGTAATGCAGATGAAGCTACTTTTGAATCAAAGAGACAGGTGTTAATGGCCAAGATGCAGGAGGCCCAATTTTAAACTCATATATGATGTAATTTCGTTTAGATTAACTCAACTCCTAATTTGGTTTTGTCTGTGCAAATTCTCAGTGAACGCAGTGAGCTACACCATTCAAATACAATAGCTAATGCAGAAAGTGGATATGTCATGTATTCACTGATTCCACTTCACAAATTTCATTGTGATTTTAGCATAGAACTGTGAGTATATAAGCCATGATGTATTAAAAGTCTTATGAATATCTACAGCAGTATACAAGCAATTTGAAAGAAAAGGAGGGAGGAAGAAGGGAGAGAAAAAGAAAAAGAAAGAAAAAGAAAAAGAAAAAGAAAAAGAAAAAGAAAAAGAAAAAGAAAAAGAAAAAGAAAAAGAAAAAGAAAAAGAAAAAGAAAAAGAAAAAGAAAAAGAAAAAGAAAGAAAAAGAAAAATAAAAATAAAAAGAAAAATAAAAATAAAAAGAAAAATAAAAAGAAAAAGAAAAAGAAAAAGAAAAAGAAAAAGAAAAAGAAAAAGAAAAAGAAAAAGAAAAAGAAAAAGAAAAAGAAAAAGAAAAAGAAAAAGAAAAAGAAAAAGAAAAAGAAAAAGAAGTGCAGGGGTAATGGAGGGAATGGAAGGGAATGAAAGGGAAGGAAAAGCAAGTCAAAGGAAACAGTCTCTAAACATGTATTATGTGCCAAACCTTAAACAGTTTCTTCAGCCTAAAGCATTCCTGTGGATTTTGCTTGGGCCCCTTAAAATTCTTAGACGTTTCCTATTTGAATATCATCTGCTCAGCAGGACAGATACACCAACTATAAACTATTCTGCCTAAGTGACATAAACTACATGACCTTGCACTGGCCTTTGCAAATGATTTGGACCAATGATGTGTTTAATTGGGAATTTAATGAGCGAAATAGATGTTCCCGTGCTTTTCCAATTCACAATTATGTTCTTCTGCTTTTACTTACAGATAACTCTACTGACTTTGAGGAAGTTACAGTTAAAACATAATTTAAAAAAATTTAAAAACATAGGCAGAGCAACAGGCCCATGAGAACTTTGCTGCTGAAAACAAGCAGGATTTACAGCACCATGGAGCAAGCAAATCCAAAATGTAAAACAAGGCAAGTAACTATGGTGTCCACTAAAACAGCCTCCCCAAAAGGAGCACCAGATCATTGACAGATGTTTCAGCCACTGACACTAAAATTAAACTTTGAGATTGTAAAACCTGTCAAGCATTGAAGAATGCTTGATCCTGTCACTGAAATTACAAGCACCTCCCTCAACCAACACATCCCAAGAACCACACAGTACAATACTATAGTCCTTTCTGAAGAAAACCTATACTTGATGCTACCAAGTTCAGCATTTCTAGTTTCTTTTCTTATAAACTCTTTTTAGTAGCCTGAGAATTGAGAAAAATTTATAGCTATCTCAGCTGAATGGTTTTTTTATACTTTGTCCATCACTGCAGTGCTTGAGCATTTAGCACTGTCCTGAGAAATACAGCATACAGAGTTATGGGGTCACTCATTCATATAGAAATATGCTTCAGAAATCACACTCAGAATTCAGATTATATTAAAAAATTCTAGCTTTGATTATCTTCAAAGTCACCTTATCATTAGCAAACCACAGAGAGGATGCAACATGTAAGACAGGCGAAGGTCTGAGATCCAACATAGAACACAGAGCAGGAGGGGTCATCTCAGACATTATTTAATGCACGAGTGCCAAGCTAAGGATATCTATCATCTAAGGCAGATACTCACACAGGATGAACAATCCTAGCAGAATCCTTATTCTAACATCTAAAACTTTAGAATAAAAGTCATTGTCATATGGACAATGTGTCCAGATCACAGGGATATCAGAAGGAAAAGGTTCTGTTTCAAGTACAGCATGCTGTGAACAGATTTTACTTTTCCACTGGCTTCTACTGGTGTCACTGAATTTCATAAAAAAAAAAAAAAAAAAAGAAAAGTCATGCTCTGGCTGTGCCCACACTAGTATGACAATGATTAATTGCTAATTCTTCATTCCCTCATGGAATTTATTTATGGTAGGCAACTGATAAAGTGACAAGAACTACATGCCTCTGATTTTTAAATATCATTTTGTTCCCTTTGTACTGAAGATTCTTTGCAAGCACAACACATCATTTAGTGAATCAGTAAACTTATAAGAACCTCGGGTTCACACAAAATTTTCCAAAAACAGGTGCAACTAGCCTTCGTAGCTCAACCTTCCCTCAATCCCCTAAGGGACTGGTGTTGCCCTTCAGGTACCCAGACAATGTCTGGGAATGTCTGTGATCTTTAGAATATAAAATTCCAGCTCCACCGTATTTGTATGAAAGCCAGTTCTGCATTTTTCCCTAAGCCATAGAAAATGTCAAAAGCCATAAGGCATAATGACAGAGTTAGAGTCCCTGCTGCATTATTTATACACATTAAGATATGTCACAGCAATTGTCCTACATAAAGAAGCCCAAGTAGCTTGTATTTTTAAAGGTCCTCAAGTGGATATTTACATCACAATGCCTGTGAAGTCCCAGTAGGTGTGTTCTGATAGGAAAACCTCTGTGAGTCTCTTGTTTCTTTAATTGGCTAGAAGTCGTAAGGAAGTGTTGTAGGAATGTCTACAAGGTTGTTGTCAGGTAGCCAGGAAAAAAAAAAAAATAAACCCCTGCATTTTAAGAAGGATTTATCCATTCACATAACTAGACTTTAAAGCTGTAAGTGGCTGTATGCTTCCATTGATCCCAAAGCTGCTGCATGTACTTGTTGAATTTTCCTGTTACAGTTTTTAGTGCTGGTCAGACTTGTCAAGTTTCTAGTGCAAAGTAGAACAATTAATTTTGTTTACACAAACCACTAAGGTCCCAAGTTAATGCAAGCACAGATCTGTGTTTAAGATCTGTATTATCAAATCTCCCCATTAAACTCCATCAACAACGTAAAGGCAATGAGACACAGAGTCTTCAAGAAAGTTATGCTGAAGCCTCTGAACTACAAGGATTTTGACTCAGCACAGAAGATGAACATCCATTCCTGCCTGTTCACAAGCCACCAAAAGTTTTCTTAAAAAAAAAAAAAGCCACAGACTAACAAACTGGATCCTCCAGGGAAACAGGATGATCTCAAATAACTGGACTATCGTTTGTGTGACTGCACAGCAAGGTGGAAGGATCAGACTTCCAGTACATAGGCAACCCTCTATTGCTTTGTATCTAATTGTTGCTGCCCAGGCAGCTTCAGGGACCTGCAGGCGCTGAGCAGCTTTGTAGAGATTACACGATAGGTCCAACATTCCTGGGGTTGAGCTTCACACACTGTCTGTTGGAGCCTCTGAGAATGGAGACCTGCAACTCCATGCTCTCAGGTGATTGTGCACAGGAGCAGTAAAAGTGAGGAGAACTCAGAAACAAGATTCATAACCCTTTTGTTTTAGTCAGTTCTTACTGAGTTGTGAAAAACAGACAAAGTGATCACCTTCATGCTTTCGAAATGCATGTGGTGATGAAAGGTGTATATAAATTCTGCCAACAAAGTTAATTTCCCTTTTTCTGCTTTAGTGTGTCATGGTGACCTACAAAAACATCCAATGGGCAACAGAGAAAACACTGCAAAGAGGAGATGGTGTTAGCAATCAGGTGTTCAAATATTTGTTCTTTTTTTTTCTCCTGGTTTTTGTCAAACAACTGCAACTCAGAATTAAAGTATTTGATTGCAAGGTCTTGTGTGTCATTATGTATTACTGGTCCTATTGTATTCCTCCAGCAGGGCACAACAGACATCAGTTACTATTTGCAGGCTTGGAGATGTATGTATTTATTACATTTTTCCTGAAAGGCTTGAAAATAAAAGCATTTTCATTTAGTTTATTAACATTATGCAAATGACAACATAACTAGTCTTGATTTGCTGCCACTACCTTGGAAATATTTAAATATTATTATTACTGAGCTCAAGCCTTCAGTTTTATCTCGGAAATTTATGCTTTTAGGCTCAATTTATGCTTGTCAACAAATAATGATCATAGATGTGAGCTGGTTCATAATCCAGAGGTACTAGGTTACAATGTGTTGCCATGGAAACTGTGTTTTATTGCATTTTCTCTACTTGATTTAAGACATTTGACAATCATAGCAACTGTTTGCCTGTCTTCCCATATCATAAAATATTCAAAAACACAAACAACCTATAGGTTACATTCACACAGTTCTTAGACCTCACCATAAAAATAAAATAAAAAAAAAAAAAAAAGAAATTACAACCTTACATTTAATAGGGACCTTTTCTGAATAGTTTATCTCACAGAATGTCAAAGAGTGTTGGAAAATTCAATCAGAGGTTAGTCATCGAATGGACCTGTCTTGCCTGTGGTTCATTTTGTTTATTGCATCATATATCTTTTATGATCACTGAGACTTTAGCCTGAAACAGCATTTTCTTTAACAAGAGCCATGTTTCCTCTAACGTTGTTTATTGCATCTGAAACATTACTCTTTGAAACCACAGTACATTTTCAATTGAGCAAAGGTCTGTAACAGAATACAGCATGTCTGTGTTTATTCTGGATCGTGAGTAAAAAATATCCCAGTTCATGTAACATTAATCACTTTGCCAGTGTTCAGCTGAGGTCATTGCCACATTCCTAGCAGTATTAAGCCAAGTCAAGATTAATCACGTACATTAAACCCTGCAAGGAAAGCATGTGCAGCGCATCTGAAATTAGACATTTGGTGAAGGACTAAGAGAGGACTGTAACAAAATATGTTAGCAGTGTTGTAGAAGCTTTCAGAACAATTTGAGATTTTTACCTCCTATGTTCTTGTCAGCTCATCTATATTTAAGGCTTTGTTGCTGTCTCCTTCATTTAGCCCATTTTTAAGAAGTTCTAAATAAAATCACAAAAATCCTTTTTAGATTGTAGGACTTATTCCCCCCCCCCCCTTTTTACTCATTCATGTATTTAAAAATGCATTAATGTATTCTTATGTGACTGAAATTTAGCTGCTGAGATTTTAAATAAACAGGTTATATAAAAGGCTATATTCAGGATATATTCAGATAGAAAAGTTAACAATCAAATTGTATTTCATATCAATTGTCCTTTCATACTTTCACCTGTTTTTTGTATGTGCACATACATTAGTGCCATAAAGCTTCACATTTTGCACTGATGTTGCTGGAAGTGTAAAAGATGCATTTTACACTATGCCTTTATGTTCTACATGGTAGACAGAATTCCTTTGTCCATTCTTGTAAACTTCCATTAAACATTTGTTTCATTTTTTTTGTGTCACAATCATAAAAGGATAATTGAAGGGCAAATGCTTTCCATTAAAAACCCCAAGGAGAAAACCCTGTTGTGACATGAAGTTTACAGTCAGTTATTTCCGCCTTGAGAATATATTGACATGTCAAAAAGACTAGATTCATGTTTTAAAAAAAAATTAGGAAACTTGGCAATACAGCAATGTAAATGGGAACTAAACTGCTGAACTATAAAATTAAAGGAAGCAGATTAACATTATTTTGCCATTCTGCAATGGCTTAGCAATGGCCTTCAATATCAAATGTTGTTTTTTTTCCAAAGATAACAGAAAATTTTTTCGTACAGCAAACATCCAAAATCTGGGCTTGCCATAACTGTAACTATGTAAGGTTGTGTCCTTATACAGCAGTACAGGGTCACAGAAGTATATAAAACACCATCTCACACCACCAACTCATCCAGACACACAAAATGCTCCCAGCTGGGGATGGATGGATTGTGCATTGAAGGCAATCCTTCTCTGCTTGGAAAGTTCACTGCCTGGCTGACTTCTGTGATCAGCAAGAGCAGTATCCCCACCTCAGGGTCCTCAAGACAGAGGCTGTATTCTACAGGAAAGGTAAGTGGCATCTCATCTTGTCAAAATCTCTCTGGAAAAGGATGCCTTGCATCAGTTTCTGAAAGGGTTCAGACACTATAGCATTTTTTTGTCTCCTTCTTTATGAACCTCCACTCAGCAAGAGAGTGCTTTTTGTACAAGACCAGCACAGAAAGCAGTGAGAAAGCAGTGCTTCCTTGCACTTAGAGAACAACATTCCTCTTGTGGATCATCAGAGGCACTGGTCACAGCTGAAGGCAGGAGATGCTTCTAGTAGCAATGACATTTATGAGACATCTGTGTCATGTGTGCTTGCCACAAATTTATGCTGAAGTGATATCTGGAAACAATCCTTATTCAGATCTAACTGGCATATATTCTTGATGTTCTTTCATAGAATGAATCTTTTTCCAGTGGTTGTGTGTGAGGTTCCTCTCTGCTGCACAGGCTTACAACACTGGATAGAAAGTCTGTTGCCCTCCTTGAATATACTTTCCATGCTTTTATATCAGTCTCATATTTGCTATATGACTTGGGAATGAATTCTGTGGCCTTCGATGTTTCAGTAGTATGTAGAATAAAGATTCTGTGAACCTCCTAAAATACTTATTGCAAGGTTTTCTGAAATGGCAGGGATTTGATTCCTTATACAGTGTCCTCTCCAAACCCATACTCTAGGGATTCAGTGATTTTGACTGTTTTGCCACAGACATCATGCATGACATTTGATCTTTTTCTTCTCCATACTACCTAACAGGTAGGTGTCTGTAATATTTTCTACTAGGTGTCTGTAATATTTTGCTTTCTGCTTCGTATTCTAAAAGTATTTATGAGAAATAAACACACCTTCTTGGGTTTTTTAAACTCTTGATAGAAAATAAAAGTTAAGAAAACTTACCAAAAAAATCCAAAAGACAACATAAAATTAAGAGTTAGTCTCTAATTTTTTTTTGTCTTTTACTTCCAAAAACTTTATTATTGCAAGTTAAAAGTCAACTGAAAGGATCTTGCATGCCTGCAGTATCAAACTGCATGTGTTTTCCCTGGAAATGAGTGTACCAGTGGCTTTATTTAAGACCAAATTCATAGACACACAGAATATGCTGAGTTGGAAGGAAGCCACAAGGATCATTGCATTTAGCTCCTGTCTTATGCAGGCCACCCCAAGAGTCACACCAGGAGCCTGAGATCATTGTCCAAACACTTCTTGAACTTTGTTAGCTTCCCTGGGGTGCCTGTTCCAGTGCCCAAACAACCTCTGGGTGAAGAATTTTCCTGACATCTGGCCTAAACCTCCCCTGATACAACTTCAGGCCATTCCCTCCCATCCTGTCGCTGTCACCACAGAGCAGAGATCAGTGCCTGCCCCTCCTCTTCCCCTCCCAAGGAAGCTGTCACTGCAGTGAGGTCTCCCCTCAGTCTCCTCCAGGCTGAACAGACCAAGTGCCCTCAGCCACTCCTCACACGGCTTCCCCCCAAGGCCCTTCACCATCCTCATGGCCCTCCTTTGGACACTCCCAAACACCTCAATGTCTTTTTTGTGTTGTGGCACCCAGACCTGTCCCCAGCACTCGAGCTGAGGCTGCCCCAGCTCAGAGCAGAGCAGGACAATCCCCTCCCTTGCCCGGCTGTGATGCTGGGCCTGATGCACCCCAGGACACCGGGGCCCTCCTGCCTGCCAGGGCACTGCTGGCTCAGGGTCAGCTTGTCATTGACCAGGACACCATCTGTACCACCTGTACCATTGGCTTTAGGTGATGCCATAATGTTATGCTAGGGTAAAATAATAACACAGTCAAAGTTTCATCACCATAACAACCTGACAATATTTTTCTGAGTATTTTTTGTTTTGTTTAGCTTCATATTTTTGGGTTTAGGTTTTTTTTTTTGGTTGTTATTTTGTGGGAGGGAGGTAGTTTGGGGTTTTGTGTTGTTGTTTTTGTCTTGTTTTTGTTTGTTGCTGCTGTTGTTTTTGTTGTTGGGGTTTTCTGTGGCTTGGTTGGTTGGTTTTGTTTGTTTGTTGATTGATTGATTGATTGATTGATTGAATGAATGAATTACTGATAACCCATTATGTATTTGAAATTAATAGTAAATATATGCCAGTCCTAAAAGTAGGGATGCCTCTTAGAGATAATTATCCATGCTCAACTTCAGAGCTCAAGAGACAAAATGAATGTGTCAACAATACCACTAAATGGTCCTAGGTTAGATAAATTCCTCACAGAAAGATAAGAATGTTGAAATCTTCTGTGAAAAAAAATATGGAACTATGGCTTCATGTGTGTGCATTGAATGCTTCCCAGACTGATGCACTGAGTGCCAAGCTAGGTACCACACAAAAAATTCCTCATGGGTAAGCCTGATTAACAGTTAAACAGCCGGCCCAAAAGACCTGGAAAAAGCCAGTGGGTATAACATAGCAAGAAATCAGATCACTATCCATTGAGCCTACGTGTCTGAAAGAAGTCACACAAGACTCACCTTGGATTTCTAAGATTTCTTACAAATTTGGAAGATTATTTTGTAGTCAATAGCCTGAATATTCTCTCTGACTTTTCTAAATCGTTTGTCTTCCAAATAATTTACTGCCTTCAGCTCAGCTCATCATCTATTGCATACGTTGATCTCACAGACAAATCTCCTTAGTCTGCTATGAAAGCAGGTTTATTTCTTCCCTTCATTTGCTTAGGATTTCCCATGTGTCTCCATGAGTTACACTTTGATTTCTTAGATATGCTTTTCACTGAGAAAGTTGCTGCAAAGTATACTGTTGTGAATTTATAGCACAGTCATTCTTCTAACCCTAAATCCCTCACAATGCTGATGCTCTAAGGAGGAAGGCAGATCATTTCTTTTTACTGCAGCAGTGCCAGAGGAAGGGATTTCTATCCCTAGGTACCAAAAGTCTTTAGCTGTTCCTCTGAATGAGGTGCTTTCATGAGTATGTCTTAGCCTGCTCTTGGAAAAATGAATGGGAGTGGGTTATGTCTAAAATGTGATTGTTTGGGGGCTTTTTTTTTTTTCAGTTCAACCCACAGATCTGGTGATATGTCTCTGTCCTTATGGTACAGTTGTATTAAATGGTATAGCCCAATTCCTTGGTTTACTGCAATTAGGGTTGTCTTGCACTGTTCAGGCCTCAATTTCCTCACCCTCACTCCCACCTAAACTGTATGCTACCACTGACTGCCGTAAGAGGTGACACATCTGGTCCTCCGACTGCAGAGTGCACTCATTCAGTTCACTGAGCCAGCAACAAAATAACCCCACAAAACAGTCAACAGTTTTTGTTGGCTTAACAAACTCCACCGACTCACTTAGGGGTCAAATGAGTGCCAGATCCGTGCAATCGAGAGGATGAGACCACACAACTTGAAGGGCTGGAGAAAAAGTGGGAAAGTGGGGCCTTAGAGAAAAGGACTTCCTCTTTTGGCAGCAGCAAGCTGTTAGAGCAGCTGAAGTGTCTGTCTGAACTGCACCCTCACCATGCACAAAGGATGCCCATGAGAAAGAGTGCAGTAGTGTGCTGTAAAGTCACACCCCTACATACTTTGCAGTAACTTCACTTGAGCCATAACTCTTTTGTTCTGTGTTTGTTCTCCAAATTCCCTCCCTGCAGGCAGGTAAGGGAAGTAGCTTCAGCTAATCCCCTTAGCGTACCTATTGTCAGTCTAAAGTACAGTCATTATGTTCAACAAGCCTCCATTGTAAAGAGTCTGGGAGAGAGAAGATGAAATCCACGGATACCCATTTGACAGAGCATTCAGAAATACAGAAAACCTACAAGCTCACCACACCATCCAGAAATCCTAAATCTTACCCGTTCACCCCATCACTGCATTATGTCAGAGTTCAAATTACTAGACATTGATTAGGTGGGAGAAAGGTTTGCCAGAAAACTTTTCTGGCTGAATGCACATACATTGCACAGCAGAACATGTCGGGCCCCTTATCTAATTAATTCTGTAATTAACAGACATTGCCCTGTTTTGGAGAGATCAGTCTTTTTTGTGAGCGCAAGTAATGCCAGTGACTGGGACAGAAAATGTGGGTTTGAATTAAATTTTCAGTGACCACTTTTGACCTACTCCCTTCAGTAATTAGCAAGAATATTCTACTAGAATCAATAGCTTAACAACAACAGAGGCAGCTCCAGGATATGACTACTGGGCTGTAAACAACCATTGCAGATGAAATAGAGTTATTTTCTAAGTCTGTTGTGACTTGTTTACCACTGCACTCCCTTGTCTCTTCTTGTAAGTACCTAAATATCATCTCTTCCAGGAAGAGCCCCCTCTAAATCACTTCTGCAGAAATGGGTTCTACTACTTAAGCAGTGGGGAAAATAGTTTTGTTAATTTGCCTCATTTTGGTTGAAATTATCTAGAGAGTGCTCAGGTGGAGGGAATATGATGTACTGTCCCCAGGCAGATAATGAGATGTACCTCTTCACTGGCACAGCTATTTGCGGAGTATGTTGCTTATCTCTACTGCTGCAGTCTCCCAGGGAGACAGTCAGGGATATCTTCAGAGTGAGGAACTTTTAAGGTGCAATTAGATAGATATCAGATAAGCCATAAAAATATTATTTAATTATATAATATTTTATTATATTTTATTATTTTAAAAAATATTAATCATTTTAATGATTTGTATCTGCAAGAGGACATAAATTAGTAAGGACTTATCAAACTTTACAGTTAAAGTTATTTAAAAAGACTTCTGAATAGTAGGTCTTAAGAAACCCCATATATATATATTTGTATAAACATATAGTCTCACACTTATATTAATATAGAAAGAGCTAAAACCAACTATTTTTTGTCTCTCACAAAAGAAATGGTTCACACATGTTGTCCAGCTTGAAAGTTTCCAAGAGAGCTGATTGCCAGCAATTATTTTATGTTTTATGATGCATTCTTTCACTCTATATTTGGTTTTGTTCATATGGAGTGCTCTGTGCAATACAAAGGTTTGTATAGGTTTGGAATTCTTATATTTCTCCTCAAAGCTTGCTGCTATTAACAGAGAGATTGCTTAAAAAAAAACAAAACAAAACAACTTTTCCATAGCTGCTGGCTCCTCATGAAATGCATAACAAGATTTCAAGGAAATAAACCCAACCCATGAAGAGAAAAAAAAAATGAGAGGACACTAATTTTCCTCATTCTGAGTAGGAGGTATAATGTCTTTATAAAGTAATAATTAAAAAAATACAAAACAATGACTGGTGCCTTATCTGGACCTTCCAGCTGTACTTCCCCCTTTTGCATTAGCAGTGTGTGTTCTAAGGTTATGAAAAACCATGAAAATTGCATCTTAAGAGGAGTTTTATTCTTTTTCCTAGGATTTGATTGAAACAGACAGCTACATTTTGTGTATATATAATTAGGCAGTAAAATAGGCTTTGAAGGCAGATTTCTGTTTAGTATGTGAGTCACACGTACAACAGTCTTTCATTCAGCAACGAAAGACTGATCTTTTTAATGCCTCAACTCGCTCAACATGTTTTCTGAATGCTACATCTTGCAGGAAAGAAAAAAAAAAGGAGAGAAGGGGTAAAAAAAAAAAAAAAAAGAGACAACCCAAGCAGCTTTAAAGACATATTTCTCTCTTTCTGTTTTTTTTTTTTTCCTTGTTTCCCCAAACGAAAAACAATCTGAAAAGCCAATCTAGCTAGTCTGTAGTGATTTAACCTTATGACAAACTGATTTTTATCGTCTTTCTTTCCAGATTGTTGTCCAGGGCAGCACTGAATGCTGCACCAGCTCTAGGCGTATCTAATCCCTCTCATAAAAGGCCATTGTGGTAGTAAAACTGAGACCAATGGCTTTTTCATTCTCCACATCTCAGCTCTCCAAAGTAATGGCAATGGGGTCTCCTCTTCATGTTTTTCTTTTCAGATGCATAATTTCTCCTTTTAATAAGGCTAAAATAGAGAGAAATAAAAGGAACACAATCACATTTTCCTCAAAGCTCTTTCTATAAATACCTTCTGGATAACTGAACTTAGGAACAATTATCTGTATTCTGAGCTGTTGTGACACTGTGTGAATATAGCAAACTATTCATGGAAGTTTCTGATCGTTATGAAGTATGTGAACATACTCAAATTTTGGGCACTATGACTTAGGGCTTCACAATTTCTGCTTAAGGTCACACTGGCATTCTTCTTCATCCTGAAGCCTAAGGATGCAGTAAAGGTACTGCTCAACACCAGGACAGTTCTTGTACTTATTCCATGCAAAGTAATTGTGGAAAAGCAATTACCCACTTACTTTGTGCATTTGCAATGCATTCCTCTCAACAATATTTTCCCTAAATCATAATCCATATATTTTCACAAAGAATAGCTAAGAAGGCTAGACAGCAAATATTCTCTGGAAAAAAAGTGTGTTTTCCTTTTTTTTTCTCTCCCCCCAAAAGCCTTGACCTCAGTGTTAAATGTTTTCATTAACAATATGTTAACGTATTATATTTCAGAACTAGTTCACCATTTTGAACAGCAGTATGAGAGAGTTGGCCTGCATTTGATTACAAATTTTTATTTGACCTCAGAGGAATGCTTTTAACCAGCAAAATACAAAGTACTAGATAAAAAGATTTAGAGCCAGAAGCAGTTCACATAAATTAATTTCTCCAAATAAAAAAACACTGCATTTTAATATACCTGATTAATACTGATACACTTGCAGATATCTTTTTATATTACCATTAAATTAAAACCCAACAAATCTGTTTAAATTACACAAAACTTTGATTTGAGCAAAATATTAATACGTTTTCTTTTAAATTCTGAAAGCATTACATTTGTGCCCTTAAAATTATAGAAGTGTAAAATAAAAAGCAAAATTTTATAATCAGAAAGATATAATTTATTCCTAAATTTTAAATCTGGAGATAAAAGGAAGGAGAGGCATTTAGTCTGCAAAATATTCCATGGGCCAGAGCATGGAACAATTCTAAAATATCCTTCTCTTTTAAATACAAGAAATCTTCTGTGCATTCTTGATCAATATGAGCTAGAATACGCTCTGCACAAGCAGTGACCCTCATAGGATTTTTTCCAGGTTCTTTCATAATACATCTGTGGGAAGATGGCTGAAACAGCACTTCTGGCTCTGGGATGCCACAAACAACCTTAGACTCCAGAACAGTTTCTAAATATCTCCTAAGGACTCAAGACTTCTTTCAGGAATCACAAAAAGTGCACCAGGCTTTTTTTTTTTTTTCCCACATCCCCAGGCAGTTCAGAGAACAAGACAAAAAGTCTGTTTCCATCCCAGCTTAAAGAGATTGAAAACACAAAGCATCTACATAAGGCAGATAAAACAGAGACCCCTGCATGACTCTTGGGATGTGTCACTCTTTTCTCTGGTCCCAAAGAAGAGTGCAGTTGCAGTCACTGGAAGGTCTGCTTTAATAGCAGCTATTTGCAATAGAGGTCTAAATCTAATGCAGATGTTCCTCCTAATCATATTACACTTGATCTCAATATGCTTAACAAACACAGTCCTCAGGGCACCCTGTAAGGTAAGTAATCACTGTTACACAAAATTACAAGTGAGGAAGTAGAAATTTTGTGATGAGATGACCTGCAGGTTTCAAAGTCCAGACTGTGCAGAGGCTCACCAGCTAGACAGACCACCTCTGCCTTCTTGTCTGGCACAAACAGAACTACATTTGAGCACACACCACTCCTTTAAAAACAGACAGACGTGAGGTGTTCCGTTTAGCTACAATCACAACTTGCTTCCATTAATAAGAAGAATGATCAAGCAATATGATTATGTTACCTTCTTGTACTACAGCTGTGGTGTGTAACACCAGCTATGTTTCATGGCCCCTGTGTGGTACAACTCCTTGAAGTTGTACATAAAAAGGTGTGCAACAAGACTATTGGAGTGTTATACACATACCATATATTAACAGAGTAGGAACTCACTGAAATGATTTTGCATGTTGTATAATATATTCTAGATTCCCAGGTGTTTTACTGTCTTTAGTAGGAAATTCCCATTGCAAGGTTTTTTTTGGGTTTTTTTGTTTGTTTCTTTTTTTTTTTTTTGCTTATATTCCTTACTTCTATCTTGGTGTATTGCCTGGAGTTTTTTAGTTTTGGATTGCTGTTGGTTTGTTCTTTGGGTTTTTTTTTTTTCAGCTTTGGGGGTTTGTTTCTCGTATTGTTTTTGTTTGTTTTGTTTTGTGGTTTGTTGTTGTTGTGTTTTGTTGTTGAGATTATTTTGTTTTTTCATTTTCTCTTTTATTTACCAGGCTTCTTTTTAAATTAAACTTTTACAATCACACCTCTGAAGAAAATATGTAAAAGCTGGATGGGTCTTCTACTCAAATGTCAACAGTGCAGTTCTACAATGTTTCAGGTAGCTCCATGCATAATGTAAACCTTGAAATGAGTAATATCTCCCGATGGTGTTTCATCATCCACTAAAAAACATAGTGATGTTACTTTTGGCTAAAGGACTCATTGATGCTTTTACATTCACTTGTTGCTTTAGTTATTCAAGGCAAGACGACCAAATCACAGACGTTGTCACCTAATGGTTGTGAGACAACTGAGAACAGACTGCCCCAATTCCCCATCTTCTGTACTTATCCTACCTTTTTGTATTTACACTGTCGTCTTTACTGTCTCCCTCTCTTGGTCACCCCCTCTCTTCTTTCCTATTGTCTTGCTCCCTGTTTCCTCATGGTGCTTTTAGAGCAGGTCCCTTCTTGTGTAGTTGAGGACACAAAGCTTTCTTTGTGTTTCTCTCCTGCCCCAATACAGCAAAGGAAACAACAAAAGAGCAACATGGACAGTCAGCAGAGCAAGAGGGCACAGTTGCCTACTCTAGTACACAAAGAGAAGTTCTTAGGGTTATTCTCTTCACTTGCAGCTCCCGTAGCTAACATATTTAGTTTGTTTAAATGCTTCTCATCCTGATTATCAAAATCTTATGTATTCGTCTTGTTCCAGAGTACAGGTTTTCTCCTTCCACACCTCTGCAGTTTTTAAACCTACTGGGTTTAAAACTACACCCAAACAGACTCTGATTTTAATCTGGGGGATTTTCAAGGGTCATTCGTCTTTGAGCTCCCTTCCGTCAAAAATGTAGCAGCATGTTTTCCTCACTCTTCCCTCGAGGATGATATACCTCACCTTGGCTCTGAAAACTTTTGGAGTCATCCCTCACTTTACCAGACAGTATGCATTCTGACTGTTCGTCACCTTTATCTTATTCCTGGTACATGCTATCTGATCTTATATCTGGCCTATTCCTTCTGCTTATTCAACATCATGCTTCTTGCTCAAACCCACTTCTGCTGCAGACTCCTTACACCTAACTGGCTACTCCTCTGCAAATTCCATTTCCAGACTCATCTTCCCTCTCCCTGGCCTATGACTCCTCGCCTTTCCTCTAATAAAGCAATCCAATCCTATTCACTAAGCCTCAGTTTCATTTCCCCATGCTCATTTGTTCTCTCTGAAAGTGTGAAGTATAGTACCCAGCCACTGGCCTTTTGTACATTTTTCACCTTAGCAAGACTACAACATGGACACACTCTCCTACTAAAATACTGAAACTGCGTGTATCATTTCTATTACAAGTTATAATTGACTGTGAAACATTAAGCTCAGTCTATGACAAGACTGTAACAGATTTCAACATGTATTGCTTGTTTCTCAGAACACACTCTCTTTATTAGGAAAGAAATAAATGTTTTTAATGTTATCTAAAGGTTTATATTAAGTACTACATAAATAAATATGCTGTTTAAATTACTTGAAAAATTGGCAATCTATACAATGAACTGAAGGCTATACTCATGTCTAGGTAAAAGGTTTGTAATTCAAATTCTACAGCAGAACTTCAGAGAGCTGTTAATTTACAAAAAAGGAAAGACTTACGAGGTTATTCAGTCCACTCTAATGCCACGATGAAGTAATTACCCATATTATTTATTTTTAGTGCTTTTTCCAGCCTAATTTTCAAGCCTATGCTATGGGACTTAGGAGCCTCCTTCTCATTTATTCTACTGATTAGCACATTTCACTGTTAGGATTTTTATTTGTTTATTTTCAACTGTTGCCTTTTTCTTTTCCTCTTTTATTCTTTTATTTTCCTTTCCTTTTATTTTTTCTTTTTCTCTCCGTTTTCTTTTCCCACTTTTTAAAATTATTTTCGTTTTCTTCTTCTTTTGTTTTCTTTTCTTTCTCTGAGCTCTCAGAAGGATAGCTTTTATCTTGCTTACCTTTTACTCTCTCTGTACCTCCAAATAAATACACATATGGACACAGAGGCTCTTTCATAAATCATTCCATCTAGTTGTCAGGTCATCTTTGTTGCTCTTCAATAAACAACATAGCAGCACTCTGTTTCCGTATAGAATTTATATTTGAATGCTGAAACATCAGAGACACTGACTTCTGGATTAGGTATCAAACTGAGACTCCTTGTGAATATGCAGATAAATGTAAAAGAGTCTAAGGACTGTTCTAAAGAAGCAAACATTGTCAGCACTGCAATCTGAAAAAAAAAAAGAAAAAAAAAAGTGGTATCTAACAGAAGTATCTGCCGAGTATATAATGACTCCTCTGTAGTTTGTATCATCACTTCCCACACTCTGATCTATGGATCACTGGCAGTCAGCAATGGTATAATAAATTACCCACAACTAATCTGCAGAGCCAGTAGTTGGTGCACATCAATTGGAAGTTCGTCCATAATACTGTGGGATACTCCGAGGGTTCTAAGGATGTGCTAACTCAAAATTTTCAGTTCAATACAATTTCTAGCTCACTGCTTTCAAATCTTATTGCGAGAAAACTTCTATGTGCAAAACGTTGTGTAGGAGAGAAACACCACTCATCTACATAATTAGTCTGACAAGTAAGTCCTGATGAGAAATGGATTTTTTGCCCTCTCTTAGGTGCAATGTTGGAGAGAAAGAGAAGGATGGATTAATCTTTGCACACATGCTGTCTATAATGCCGAGATTGGAGGTACGGACGCGTACCCGTGCTCCTGAAACATGGAACGCGGGAACAAAGGGAGAAGTGGAGGGAGGCTGAATGAGGGGAGGCAATTAAGGCTGTGCTGCAAATGACGGTAGGACTAGGAGGCATTACTGCAGTTTAGCCCGGCAAGTTTAACCCCAGAGGTGTCAGCGGTGGCGGGCCGGGGACCGCACGGCTCCCCTCACACCCGGCGCCGCCGTTCCCCCGCCAGCTCCCCTGGGGCCCGCGCGAGGGGGCACGGCGGGCGCGCTGCCACCGCCCCGCCCCGCGCGCTGCCGGCCAATGGCGGGCCGCGAAAGCGATTTCTGGCGCGCTGATTGGGCGCCGCCCGCTCAGCGCCCGGGGGAGCGGGCAGCGCGCGGGGCCCGCGGTCGTGGGAGGGGCGGGAAGCAGCTTCTCCTCAGAGCGCACGGGCTGCGGGCAGAGAGAGCAGCCTTCGCGGGCCCACCGCTAAACAAAGAGACTTTCGACGGTGATTTTTCCTAGCGTGTGCGATGTGTATGTCTGGCAAGGCTTAAAAAACCAAACAAACAAGAAAACAAACAAAAAGCCCCCCACCCAAAACCGACAAAACTCAAACAACCCTCCCGACAAAACGAAAAAAAAATCGGACAGGGACCAGGCTGAGTGAAGAATGGTGATCTCTTGCTATTATTAGGAGTCTGCAGCCGCATCAATTAAAATTTCCTATTTTAGACAAACATCACTAATTTATTGGCCTTTTGTCTGTCTTGTAAAATGCACAGGAATACAAAGTTGTAATTAAATTTGGGGAGCAGGTAGAAATTAAAGTGGAAAAGCCACTAAATCACACAGTGGGCTTTGGCCGCTTTCTGAAATACTGACGTTCCCAACCTGACAAGACAGTATGAGTTAAGTGGTCCTTTTGCAGCCACTCATGGGAATCAGCTGCTGCAGATGCACCCACGGGCCGACGAGCAGTCTTGCTGTAATTTCTGCCACAGAAATGGATAAATAAAACCCTGCTTCGGTAACCATGCGGTACGCTGAACAGGCTCCTCTGCAGACTCGCGCACAAAAGCCAGGATGGAACGGGGAGAGAGGGGAGGCTCCCCTCTGAAATCTGTGATCTAAGGATGTTTTTTAAGGATACTTTACCCATCAGTTGGCCTCTGTGGTTGGAGAAATGGCTCTTCCACTGACTGTTGCTTTCAAAAATTAAAATGATGGTGTAAGGCAGATAAAGCAAAGGCATTTTTGCAATCTCTCCCAGTGGCTGTTCCTTGGCTAGTTAACAGACCATCTATTCAGAAGCAATTTTCTTTGGGCTGAAATTATGCGCTGACCGTAGCAGATCACTTCCCATAATACCCCTTCCCCCACCCGACGCTAAATACAAACCGTCTCCTACTCACTGTATAATAATGTGAAAATGACTGTAATTTTGCAGACAAGAAGCAGCCCAAAGTGAAACGTGTCTAAACAGAGGTCGATACTGAAAAAATCAGGGCCATTACCTAAATCTGAAAAATACATACTATAAGGAAACAGGAATAGTGATCCACAACTAAGTAGACCAAAAGCTTGGTGTTGCTGATCTTAAAATTTTGCTAACCAGTGAGTGACATCACTCCAGAGCTACCCCGGGGAAACTGTGATTTTCGGTACCTTGTAACATTATGCAAGCCCACCCCTCCACAAATTGCAGATGCTGGGCCTAAGTGTCCCCTTGCTGGGGGAAGGGTGGCAGTGTCTGCAGCCGTCTCCACAACCACACCGGCTGGGAAGTGGCTGCTCGCAGGCCCTCCTTGAGATTATCCCTGCCTTGTCCCACTGTCTGGGTGGGAGGGCAGGGATGTGTTCACTGTTCACACCCCAGCATTTCTTGTTTGCGCTACACACATGCTATGACTTTTCCCTTTTTTCTAGCTTACCTTCCCCCCCACCACCTCCCTTTGTAATGGCTTAAACATTTAATGTGATCAAGGGCCTCCTTGAAAATGAACATATTTCTGCTAATAAACCCTTCATTATCAGCCCCTGAAGGGGAAGTATTTTTACACAGGAGAAACGGAGCAGTCTCAGACCGGGCAGCCTCAAGGCCTCCCAAGGTAGCATAACTTGGTGACCCCAATGCCCATGGCGTGAGGGGCCCACAGGACCTGGAGAGCAGGCTTTTCTGCTAGGGCCCAAGGTCACAGTGACCTACTGGCCATAGAGCAGTCGGGTCCCACGCCACGGGCGCTTTTTACTCCCACTAGTGTTGTTTTACCTTCCACAAAGTCCCAGCAGCAAAGCCGGGTGTGACAGGAGTTTGCGCCTCTGGTACCTCTCCACTAATCGCCCCTTTGATGGGAAGCCTACAACGCGGGAACGCTGACGCGCGTGGTTTGCTCAGCTGGACGACATCCAGAGAGGTATTTTGTCGCCCTGTCATGGGTGTGCAGGACATCGTAAATGCCACGCTTTGACTTCTTGCCGGAAATTTTGACTTGGGCGATGCGTACGTTTGGCAAGAAAAACATCCCGTATCGATTTTCACAGGGAGATCAGTCCCAGCCAGATCAAGAAGACGAAAGGGAAAAAAAGTCAAAGATAGGAAAAAGGGAGGGGAAAAAAATAAAAAGTAATAAAAAAAGAGTAGATCGTGCTTAAGGGTGTTAAAAGGAACAGGGTGTCTTCAGGGCCAGAGGCAGTGCCCCCCACCTCCCGACACCCCGTGCCCGCGGGCGGCAGCCGCCGCCACCCCCATCCCACCCTCGCCGTCCGCGAAGGGTTAAACGCAATTTAACGCAGTGGTGTAGCATAATGGCTCCCAACGTAAACAAAAGGAATGATTAAGGGGGATATTTTCGAGCTACACAAAGCCCGATAGGGAAGATTTGTGTTACTAATTCCTGTGAAAGGATGTTCACGTGGTAGTTATAGGGTCGCTGGCATTCACACTTCAGTGCGTGCGGCAGTAAATCAGCAGTTTGGAAACAAAAGGGTTATTTTCTGCTCCCCTTCCTTCCGAAAAAGACGAAGAAAAAAAAAAAAAAAAAGGGAAGAAAGAAAGAATAAAACCCGACCTGTCTAATTTAAGCCATATTGTAAAAATGAACATGTAATAAAATACATGAGGAGCTGAAAAAGTGAATACAATGAGGGCTGATCCGAGAACGAAGCAGCGCCTCGGTGACCCCCCAAGCAAAGGTGGGGGTGCTGCCCTACCCTGAACCTCCCCTCAGCCCCTTCCTCCAGACATTGTTTGCTTTTCTCCTCCACTAAGCACGAAAATAATCGCACATGTATATCAGCAACTCTCTCTCGCTGGCTTCAAGCTGTTATAATTTTGAATGAGGGGGCATTTAAAAATTATGACTGAGATTCTAAATTGCCTCTTTGAAACCGGCACAGAAAAATCGTTCATCATGGCTTCGAAAACTGCACTGAAATTAAATTAAAACGAAAGGAGGGAGTCTTCCTCCCGAAGTGTGAGTCTTGGCAGAGCTACACTCTACCTTGGTTTTCTTTTTTTTTTTTCCCCTCCTCCCCCTCTCTTCTCTTTTCTTCCCCCCCCCCCCCCCATTTCTTCTCCTCCCTCTAAGCCTTCAATGTTATGTAGGATAGTTGAAATGGGAAACACGATTTGTATCTGGCTGCAGCAAAGAGGCTTGGCGTAGGCTGCGGGCTGCAGAGCGAGGGGCTGCGTGCGTGTGCGTAGTGTGCGTGTGAGTGCAGAACGTGTGAGTGTACAATGTGGGGGGGGGGTACAGCGTGTGCGGCTGTGAGGCTATCGGGCGTGTGTGGGGAGGCACAGCGTGTGCGGGGGTACAGCGTGTGAGGGTTCCGGGCGTGCGTGCGGGGGTACAGCGTGTGCGGCTGTGAGGACAGCGGGCGTGCGTGCGGGGCACAGGGCGCGAGTGCGGGGGTGCGAGCGGGTGCGTGTTTGTGTCTCTCGCCCTCGCCGGCAGGCAGGAGGAGCGGCGGGCCAATCGCAGGGCCCGGTTTCATAAAAGCTGGGCGCTGATTGGCCGGCAGGGAAAGGGCATCGCGAACAAAGAAAAGTCCCTCTCAGGTACCGCGCGGAGCGAGGCTCCCACTCCCCCGCCTCGGCCGCTGCCGTGGGGGCAGCGCCCCTGTCCCCTGTGCCTGTGTGTCAGCCTGTGAGGGGACAGACACACATGCCGGGTTTGCCTTCTCTGCCCAGTTCTTATTTTTATTTTATTTTGGTTTCATTTTTTTTCTTTCTTTTTGTCGTTGTTTTATTTCTAGAAAGAAAGGAAGGTTCATGATACCTGGTGCTCTCTTCCTCCAAACACAATAAATCTGTTGAAGACATTAGAATTTTTTTTTCCTAAAATAAAAAGCGGCTGCAACAAAAACACACTCAATGCAGTTAGAAGGAAAAGGTCAACTCGATCCAATACAGACCGTAAGTACGGTTGCGTGGTGTGTCTATAGCACTTAGAGGGGATTTTTTTATTTTTTTCTCTGCAAACGGGAGTGTTAAAGAGTTTTGGGAGTTGAGATAACTAGGGTTCTTGGGGATTTTTAAAGGAGGAAAAAAGAGCCCCCAAACAATCCCACAAACAGGGTGAGTTATTTGAGGGAAGTAAGAGGGTGAAAGCACTGTAGCCACACAAATCATACTTGACGGGGTACTTGGGGGGCGTTAAAGCGTAGTGCCTTTTTTGGGTTTTAACTAACCCAGGGCGCGGGGAGGGGGGGATAAAAGTGACACGATTACAGCCAAGTCTGCATTGCTTCCCCGCTCCCCCCCTTCCCGGCCCCGAGAGCGCTCGTTAGCAGGAGCGATGGGGCACCGACAGACCGGGAGGCACCTCGCATGTGTCACACCGAGACACCAGGAAGGCTGGAGCTGGGGGGCGGGGGTGGGATCGTCCGTCGCCGGCTGATGCCTCAGCCGCTTCCACCGCCGTCTCGTTCTGCCGGCCCCGAGGCGCGGGGAAGCGAAAGCCCTGAGGTAAAGGCGCCTCCCGGGAAGGCGGCGGGGGGCTCGGCGTTCCTGGGGGGCACCCCGGGGCTCCAGCAGAGGCGGCGGGGCCGGCGGGGCGGGGCCGGGCCGGGGCAGGGCGCGGCCCGCCCCGCCGGGTGTGTGAGGGGCGGCCCCGGCCGCGCTCCGGCCCCGTTCGGCGGCGGCCAATGGTGCCCGGCGGCGTCACGTGACGCGGGCGGTGGGCCCCGCCGCGCCTCCCCTCCCCCCGCCCTCCCGCCACCGGCAATTCATTACGGCTTTTAGCTTCCCATCGCCCGCTAATTAAAAATACTAAGCTAAAGCTCCGAGACCGTCTGACTTGGGCATGGGGGGAGGGAGACACAGGGAAGGGGGAAGGGGCGATAACGGTAGACTGCGAGGTTTACTGAGACAATAAGGTGGGAGCGATCTGTCCTGACAAAAAGGTCGTCTGCTTTATCTCCTCGGACTCTAATTACTGAATTACTTACCGCATGACTGACTAGCCCAAGCTCACGGGTTTTCCGTTGTTATTATTTTTTTTTTCCCCCCCCAGACAGCACTTCGAAACTGATACGTGCCTATGCTGATTTTTTTTTTTTTTTTTTTTTATTATTACTATTTTTAAAAAGTGCTGATCTAAGGCTGGGGCGGGAAGGAACGGACGTACGGACGGGGACAGGCACCCCCCTCCCCGAAATCTTACCCCTGGGAAAATTTAGTTCGTTTGAGAGCACGCAGTCCTTCCTCCACTCCCACAAAATGTTTTGATAACCGGTTTATCAGATCAGTGATTCCCCCCCTCCCGCTCCTCCTTCTCTTCCTCGCCCCCCTTCTCCCCCCTCCCCCCTCCTCCCCCGCCCGTTTCCCCTCAAGTTACTTCAAGAAATCAGATCTGTCAGGACGGGCGAAAAAAATGCCACTTCCCAACTAACAGGCGGAATCCAGCCCAGATTTTCAGTCCTTTCTTCTTTTTTTCCTTCCTCCCTTTCACTAATTTATCCCGATGTTAGCACATTCTGTCTTGTAACACCCGGGTGCCTGTAGGTTTGTTTCGTGGGATCATTACTTACTGATCGGGATGGCTCCCAGGTCCGGGGCTGAAGACGGAGTGTGAAGTTGGGGAAACATTTTTTTTTTTCTTTCTTTCTTTCTTTCTTTGTTTTTAATTTTTTTTGCTAATTTTTTTTTCTTTTTTTTTCTTTTTTTCCTTTTTAAAAAATTATTACTGTGGTGATTATTACCTCTCGGTGCTTATTCAGGAAAAGCAAACAAAAAAATCTTGTCCTTGATGCTTCACTTCTGAATGTGAAATATTACCTCCCAGCTCGTAAAGTTGTGAGGCACAGCATTTTTTTTTTTCTCTTTTTGCTTTGTTCTTTTATTTTTTTTCCTTAAGGAAGGACGAAAAAACCTAAACAAACAAACAAAAAAAAGGACTTCTGATTCGTGTGCCAAAGTAGGGGGAGATATGTTATTGACCGATTTATACTGGCTGAGATGATACTTGCTTTCTACTTCATGATCACTTGCTCTTTAAGTAAAATGAGGCACAGAGTTGTTGCTGAGACGAGTGGGAACAGCATTTTGATTTGCTGGTTTAATTAAAAATGATAAAGGATTAAAGGTAAGCATTATGCATATATATGTATAAATATTTCGGCAGTCGACTGTAAAAGGGAGAGATCCCTTTAAAAATCGTTTTAACTAAGCTTTGTCAAACACACACTCATTTGCGGTCACTGAGGCCACCTTGGTGCAGATCACTTAAAGTGTATGTCTTAATCAGTTTCCTGTACAGTCAGTAATACTATATTTAACAGACCTAACAATTGTGTGACCTAGGAATACATTAGAGCTGCTTTTAGAACTGTTATCTTAGGGATTTTTTTTTTTTTAAGAAAAAGAATTTTTATTTCTTCGCACTTTTTTTTTATTATTATTTTAACTTATGGACTTTAATATCTTCCAGTAAACATTTGAGTTTGTAGGTTGTTGTTTTTAACAGAAGATGTATTGTGGCAGGGAAAATGAGGTTTCCCACTTCCCTTAGCACTCTCCTCCCCCACCCACCCAAGAGATTAAGTGGAAGGGGGGGTAAAAGATAATACAGGAGACTCACAAAACTTCAAGGGTCTGGTTTAAAGCCACAAAATCCATGGAATGCAGTGAAGAGTGAATCCGTGTCCTTCCTTTTCTCCTTTTCGTGCCTAGGTGGTGGTCCAACGGGTTAGATTACAACATGTGCTCCAACAGCAAGGCACCACGTCTATGACTGTATTTCCTGAACTTTGTGGTTTTAAATAATGTAGATAATTTTTGTTCCTTCTTTTTTCTCTTTTTTTTTTTTTCCTTCTTTTTTATGGACATGGGTTTTTAAGAGAGGTTGTGGATATTGGTATACAACTAGATTAAAAGTGCTCATTATAAAAACACCATAGCCACTGCCTCTGGTTTAACAAACTTAAGAATGTAGCAATGGTGAATGTTTTCGCTCCCCCCTACCTTGCCCCCTCTTTATTGAGTGACGTTATATTGTGGTAACACCCAGACAGGAAATACTTGACTTTTTCCCTCCTCACAGGACAACGTGGATGTGGACTGCAGGTTGTGAGCCTAGACACACCTAGGGGAGGAAGACAAGAAGAGTTGAACTTAAGAGAGAGCCCAACGGAGATAAACGAATGTCCCCACATCTCCAAAGGAAAGTTCATCGGATTTTTACTCTAGAGATCTCATCTTCAGGATGTCATTGAACACTTCCACTGCAGGAAAAGGTGTGGATCCAAACGCAGTTGACACTTATGACAGTGGCGATGATTGGGAAATCGGCGTCGGGAATTTAATAATTGATTTGGACGCCGACTTAGAGAAGGACAGACAGAAATTTGAGATGAATAATTCTAATACCACCAGCAGCAGCAACACCAGCTCCAAGGATTGCGGGGGTCTGGCTTCCAGTGGGGCTAATGCTACCTCAGCCTTAGCTGATGGCCTAAAATTTGCTTCTGTTCAACCCTCTGCTCCCCAGGGGAATTCCTCTCACAAAGAGACTAGCAAATCAAAAGTGAAAAGGAGTAAAACTTCTAAGGATGCTAATAAATCTCTGCCTTCTGCTGCCTTGTATGGGATTCCTGAGATCAGCAGTGCTGGCAAAAGGCAGGAAGTCCAAGGGCGCCCTGGAGAGGCAACTGGCATGAATTCAGCACTGGGTCAAAGTGTGAGCAGTAACCCAAACGGCAATAATAACAACACCAGCAACACTACCACCGTGTCCTCTTGTGGGAAAAACAAAGAGGAGAAACCAGGTAAAGCCCCAGGCAGCAGAGGCTCCAAGAGGGATAAGGATGCAGGAAAATCCAGGAAAGACAAGCAACATGATCTGCAGCAGGGCCACCCCAATGGCAGTGGGGGTGGCAATAGCCAAATTCCCTCTGGGCATCTCTATGGCTTCGGGGCCAAGGGAGGCAGTGGTGGAAGCAGCAGCCCCTTCCACTGCACCTCCTCTGCTGTGGGGGAGGTGAGCAAAAGTACCCCGGATTCAGGGTTAATGGGGAACTCTGTTTTGGTAAAGAAGGAAGAGGAGGAGGAGGAGAGCCACAGGCGAATCAAGAAATTGAAAACAGAAAAGGTAGGACAAAGCTCCTCTCCACCTCCTCTGTGTTTCCCCATGTCTATATTAAGTGTCCCATGAGTGTCCCATGACTGTATGTCTGGCTCCTTTGTCCTCTCTGCTGTGTATTTGTAACATGCGTATGTCCTTCCTCCTTCCCTTAAAAAAAAAAAAAAAAAAAAAAGCCAAAAAACCCCAAAACCACAACAAAACAAACAAACAAACAAAAACCAACCCAGAGACCTCTTTCCTATGTGGAAGATCCCATGTTTCCAGCGTGCTGCTCTTCCTTGTGATTTCCTCTCCCTGTCGTCAGACCTGGAGAACGTTTCTGTTTTGTCTGTTCGTTTTAATTGCACTTGCCCAGAAGGAGAAACGCAGAGATGACCCTGACTGAGCTGTCCCCAGTTTTAGCAGAGCACGGCGGTACCAGTGGGATGGCATGTGTTCGCAGGCTGGTGTGAATAGCTCAGGCTCCTGGCACAGCAGGTCTTGTATGTGCTGATTCTCTTCCACAACATCTGCAGGCATTTGTGTCCATTCCTCTCCCAAAGTGTAAAGGAACCCTTCTCCCTTCTCTGACCCACTGCTTAGAGCTGAGACTGTGTTTGGGGGAGGAAATGGGAGCTATCGGCAGAGACCAGGGCTCCGCCGCTGTGCTTCGTGGAGATGCAGGATGCTTTTTGTGCTGGGGGCTTCCGTAGCACTGTAGCCTAGAGGCCCCAGAAGCTGCTGTAGCGACTGGGAGGACGGAGCCAGTAGACAGGCAATGCCTCTTGTCTTCCTGGAAGGAGGATGCTGGGAGGAGGGAAATGCACCTTGTGATGAGAATGGTGTGTGCAAAACAGCTTTTGGAGCAGAGTGGAGCAGTTTTTCTCCTGTCTTGGGGGAGTTTTCCTCTCTGAGCCATGCTGGCTCTTGGATTTGAACTGCTTGTTTGTTGGGTGGTTGAAATGTGTGAAAAAAATCAGATGGGAGTGTGTGGTTTTATTCCTTTCTATTACAAGGATGCTTTCTGTATGAATAGATGAATAGATGGCCACTACTCTATTCTTCGGGAAAGGTGGAGGGGAAACCTTGTTGTCTTTTGTCAACTGCTGGTTTAAGGATGTTCTGGTGTTGGTGGGAGTTCTGTCCCTAGGGCAGAAGCCATCTTCTGGGGCTCCAGAGGGCGAGTGTTGGCCCAGGATTACAAGTACGGCAAATTCTACAGGTTGTTAAACAAAGAGAACCTGGTCTGCCGGAAAGCTAAAGCAAACCAACACCCTCCAAATGAACTATCTCAGGGTGTTAGATTGTGACTGTCTTGTCAGCTGTTGGTCCTAAATGACCTGCTTTTACAACTTTCCTGAGTGAATGTTCAGAAATGGGGAAACTTTCAGGTCGGTGTTAACTGTATGGACTGCAAGTGTCTGGGAGGGCTGAAGGTCTCAGGGAGTCAGGAGTTCTGTCTTCTTATGACTGGCCACCAGTTTTTTGTATTTCAGTCATGAAGCTTCTGTAATACTAAATCGACTGGTGGATTAGATTTGGGTGTTTGTGATATCAGATATTGGTTAGTATTGGAAGATAATTCCAAGGGATTCTGTTCAAGGCAAGGAACAAATTAAATTTCATATTGTATGCATATTATTGCTTTTAAGATAGCATATCTATGGATGAATTTGAATGAGCCTTATGACCTTGTCTAAATGCAGATGAGAAAACCAGATTGCTGTGTAATTCATGTGTGTATGTTTGCATTTTGATTTCTGAAAAGTGCTGTTCACTGCAGAAAGGTGTCCAAAAATCTCATGGTCTCTTTATTAACTTAGTACAGTAGGCATTTACTTCTGTTGCCAATAGTCTTCAAATTGCAGTTCTCTAATCTGTTTTAACTATCTAGATAAATTGCCCTAATCCGGTCTTCACAATGACTGTGGTTAAAGAGTCAGAGCCATTTGATTGGATTCAGTGGCTGCCTGGAATGTGGGAGGTACTGCCCTTTTGCAACCCCCTTAGCCTTTTAATCTCTCAGCCAAATGTTCACATTCAACAATTTTGTTTAGCTGGCAATCTGAACATTTCAGTATCTCAAAGGCTGCTGCCATGGCAACAGAGATTAGAGGGTGGTGTGGTTTCTCCCGTTTTTGTGTTCTTTCAACTCTCTAGTCACACAGGAAATTGTATGAAGAATCTATATACGCACAAGTAATCTTATGTGCAATGTAAATGGGATGGCATGCAAATTCAGAAGTAAACACGTATGGAGGAGTTCAGCGTCAGTGGCACACTCTGTGTGTTGTAGATGTCGCTCCAGGAGGAGGTCTGGAGCTTGCATTTCCAGCAACAGCCGCTGCTGTTGGCACACATCGACTTTAATACAGGCTTTGCACATCAGAGTCGTGCAGCCTTGGCCATTGTCTGGCACAATGGTGTGCTTGCTATCTTAAGTAACGTCCCTTAGCGTTTTTCTTAGCCAACAGTGTTCCCATTTAGAATAATAATGATGATGATGATAACGATGGCGATGATGTAGCTTGTTGCTGGTAATGGTTGATACTTTAAGTCCAGACAGTGGCAATATTAGTAACGTTCGAGTGTTCCATGTTTGTCATTCTGCTTTTCTCTCCCCGCCCCCCCCCCCCCCCCCCCAAAATGATTTATCGTCATTGGAAAGAATTCTTTAAAGGTTGTTGAAGTGTTATTGCTTTGACTGTTTGTATGCTAGAACATACATGCCATACTTGCACAAAGCAACTTGTATACATAATTTTCAGCCTGCATGTTGAAATCAGTGTTCAGTTATCTTACTGTTGTGCAGGACATTCCTCATGAATTCGGAAGTTTCCTTTTAGAATCAAATGAGTTCATGACTGCTGATTCAATATCTACATGTTTTTATATGTGGTGTGGAATATAATACTGCATTTGTTTACTATTTGTGAAAAGCTTGGAGCAGATTCCCAGGAGTTGTAGTCACTATTTAGCTTTCGCAGCATGTTTCAATTCTATTTTTAGTCTATTTATTATGTTTCCTTGCTGCAGAAAGTCATGTAAAACATGATAAATTGAATCTTATGAAGCCTAATTAAATCAGTGACTGTGTTCTGCTGGCTCTTTTATGCAGAAACCGCAAGTATGTTGTAAAAGTTGCCACTCCCCTAATATGTGGATAAAGTCAAAGTGTGCTGTAATTCTAAGATGTTTGAGCTATATTTGTGCAGTCCATTTTGTGGCTAAGCCACCAATGACATGTCTGAATAAGTAGCTTTGACAGGTAGGCTAACCACTCCTAAGATTTTTGGTGTTAAAACCTGTCTCCATTTTCCATTTCTCATCCATACGGTTTTTAGCACAGTTACTGATTGTTTGTCAGCATGAACTCTTCATCTGTTCCAGCTAAGTTTTTGTATTTTTAACAGCTGCTACATTGAAAAATGTTCAGAATAGCTACAAAATTTGCTTCGTGTGCATGGCAAGGAGATTTTTGGAATTCATTCAGTGATAATTTGCTCTGAGATATGGGAAAACTTTATTTGGTATGTGAATATCAGCATGTTTACATGAAATTAATGTCAAAGATACAAAGCTGTAGTCAGAAGGATTTAGTTACAGTTCTAAATGTATCAATCTAGTGATACTCCAGGATGGATTTTTTCTCTTTTTTTAGCTTAGTCTTTCTCATTAAGACTGCATTTCACATTTGAAAGCTATCTTTAGCAAATTAACATGTTGGCTAGTATTATTTATCTTCACTTTCTTTGTTGTGTTTTAGTGTTAGGATTTGAGAGTGTTTTGTTCACCATCAGGAATCTCTGGGTGAATTTTACCTAATGATGTAAATCATTTAAGTACATGCTTTGATTAATGATGTTATGGAGATATGCTCTTCATGTACTTTCCTTGCCAGCCTTGTGTATAGTTTATTCACTGTGAAATAAAAGGGCAGGGAGGTCACTTGCTGTAATTAAAGAACAAAGTCTATTGTTGTTTGACAGCAAACTGTTTTGAAAGCTACATAAGGGATTTAGCTGTTAAAAACATTGATAAGTATGGGTGTCTAACAATAAGCACAGCTCAAGGTTCTCAAAGTTCTGTAGTGCTGTCTAGTAGTGTGACGATGCTTTTTGAGCTGGGTGAAGAGGTGTTGCCCTTTGGCCGAGGAAAGCTTTCCGTGTGAACCTGCTGACCTCTGACAATATGTATGACCAGATCTTCTATTGAATTCCTGTGCAAAGCAAGAGTTAGTGTAGCACAATGGAGGCTGGTCTAGAACATCTATCAAAGAAAGTAGGGAAGCTGATAACCATATTCGGAACTACTGGAAAAATAATTCACTTTGGGCATTAGTAATTTTACAATTTTAATAACTTCGTAAATACCCAGTAAAGAGGAAAGAACTGATTGTCCAGATGTCATGAGGTTAACCGTGTTCTCCATGTTAAAGGTCTTTCCTGCAAGACTGTTTTAATTATAGCTATATAAAGACTTGTTTTTCCAAAGTAGCATTTTATAGTCCAATAAATGAAATGTATGTTAAAAGTGCTAAGCAAAATCTCCCGTAATCATAGAGGTGTTCAATAACCAGATTCAAGTAACATGGAAAGTACCATCTGTTTCTAGTTTTCAGCATAAGTGCAGGAATTGAAAAGCTGAGATTTGTTTGTATTTTTCCGACTCTCTTTATTTTTTAAATTATTATTATCATTATTTTAAAAACTTCACCTGGCACTTTATAGAAGCTTTCTGAAATGCAATAATACAAGAGAGACTGTGAAAACACATGTTCGTACACACCGTTAACCAGTTCCACTTTCATTTAAAGAGATTTCCAGAAGCTCAGTCATTGAAGAATTTACAATAGTGAATCACCTCCTGCAGGCAAACACAATAAGGGTCAATTCTTCAAAGGTCTTGCTATTGAGGTAGAACCTGATTTACTCTGTCTTTCCTTATGAAGTAAAACGAAGGGGAAAAAAACTCCACAACTTCCCCCCCACCCCCCCCCCAACAACAACAACCAAAAAAAACCACCCCATCCTCTTAGCGGATAACTTTAGCAAGCTCTTATCAGGCGCCTAATTGCATATGATAAAATCATTGACTAAAATTTTCCATGCAGACTTTACTGCTGTTCAGTGAAGTGTTCTAGAATTGTTGATAGGGAGAAAATCACTCTTTTAAAGATAACTTGTTCTAAACTGTTAGGCAATGAGATTCTTGGCTGCAGCCTATGAGCCCTGGATAAAACGCCATCCGGCCTTTGTTTGAGGTCTTTTACTGAAGCTAATGACTGGTCTTGTGCCGTCCTGAGATAAATGACATTATCTCTGAGTGGTCTGACAGGAAACAGACATGTTAATGGTGAAGCTGCGGGGAGGATCTGCTGTAGTTCTGACAAAAGAGTAAAGCTTGGACCCCTGGTTGTGATCATTAACACAGAATGCATTCCTTCATAATTGGAAAGCTATTTTATCGACAACAACGTAAATCACAAATCTGAAATCTGCAGGGTTTTTTGCGTGGTAAAACTGATGCCTTTTTTTATACCGCGTAAGAAATGGGTTATCTCCATCGAACTGACATTAGTGGGAGAGCCTGGGGTCTGCTTTCTGTTAACTGGACACATCCCTTACACATTGAATGCAGGTTCCCCTTTATGTGCCCTGTGTTATCCATGCGATTTGAATTTCTAAAAGAATAAAAATACCCCAGTGTTTCTTGACATTTTATACTTTTAGTGATACATGTGATATTGAGCATGTTTTACAAGCATAATCAGGAGTATCGTTGTAGAAGTACTAACATTTCAGCTGTCCTTCACCTTTACTTCCATCTTGGATAACGGCATATATATATTTTTTGGATTTCTGTCACCCACCCTTGGAAAAGGTTAGATTTCTCCCGCAGCAGTTTAGGCAGTTTTGTGTTACTGCCCCATGGTCCGTATTTCTTAAATATGGAATCCACTTTTTGAGTGGCATGTTCCAGATTTCTTCCACGGTATGCAGTTGGGATTGCTGAATGTAAACAGGTTTTAGAGTCTACTCTGATCTGAGCTAAGATACTTTGTACAAATGATCCAACAACCAGGCTATTATTTTTATAGTATTCTTAATATTGTACCAGCTTTGTAGTGTACTTATATGATGTTCTAATGCACATGGTGATATATTGCTATGTTTCCTGAATGGCTGGAGGTTGTCTGACTTTTTAGCTGTGCTTCATTTTTTTATGACAGAAATGTCTTGCTGTGAGTCCTCAGATAGGCTCACACCTGTGGATCTGTGGATGGGCTTCAACTGAAGGGCTGGCTGTATTTTTTGCTAAAAACTAGCATTTGTTTTAGTGTGTTTACACATCAAAGAGTTATTTGTATTTCTTAATAATCATAGAATATATATTGATATTTTTTTAAAAAATGTGGTCTGTACATAACATTTCCTGTTGGGTGAAAGATAGCAAAACAGTCTTTCATGAAAATTTCTGATGACGCCATAGTTGCAAAAAGTAAATACCCGTTTAAAAAAATCATAAAGGTTCATATATATAGCGTTTTATAAACCTTTTTCTCTTTTTGTACCACTGTTTCTGCTAGGTGCAGCTCTTTTTCAGTGCAGTTTTTCACCAAAGTGAACAGTAACACAACCTATCATTTTTTAATAAGCTTAAAAATATGTTTGAGATGTGATAATTTTAATAAATACAATTACCAGTTGTTACAGCAGGATTTGAGGGATTTTCTTAAATGAGATTTTAAATTACGATTTTTAAAAATTGTTGTTACACTCTTGGTTTAATACCACAATTTACTGAAGGCAGTGAGTAGCCGTTTGGGCAAAGAGGAAGGCTAGAGAATGACTTTTGGTTGTGCTGTAGGATTTCAGTAAGCACTCTGTTGCACTTTCTCTTTTAACTCTTACAAAGTGGTCTTGGCAATTGGAACAAAGCCTTTACATTTGAATGAAAGGTTGTAAAACTATTCAGAGCAACTTGACTGACAAGTAGGTTCTTTGTAATTTTTTTTTTTTTTTCTTTTTTGAAAAAGAGAAATATCAAGGAGTGGAATAGGTAGTTTGCTCTGATGCCCCATGTACATATATGCTTCCATGATACATATGCTTATATATGTATAACACTGCTTGATTAAATAGTTCAAGCGAGTGTTCAGGGCAAGTTGTGTGCAATAAAATAGGAATCATGTCTGTTAGACAGGTTTTCCAACCCTGGGGTCACTATGATGTTGATTAAATTTTCTGAAATCTTAAGCCAAAACTGCGAGTAAAAAAGTTGTGTTTAAAGACAGAGATTTATGGTATGTCTGCTTTTACGATAACTTGACAAATACTGCTAAATCTCAACGTGAAAGGATCAATTTCTCTAGCTTCTGCCTGTAATACCTATTAGGAATTAAATGTGAAGCTCTTTGTTTCACTGATTTTGAAGTGAAATTGTGCTATGTTCAATTATATGTCCTTTATGATAAATCTTCGTTAACTTATTAGAAAAAAATACCAAACATTTGGTTCCCGTGTCTTCTCACAGCTTCTGATTCTTCCTACCCTAAATCTCACTTTTGTGCACAAACACATCTTGGCTGAGGTGTTTGTCTCCAGAGAAACGACACCAAATAATACTGGAAGGAAAATGACCTCATGAGGATGTTTGAAGCATATGCCAATAGTGGCGTGTGAATTAATTTTTTTGCAGTCAAAAGAGCAAACTAAAATCTATTGATTGTGCTTACTTGGTGTTTTCAAAACACTAGCATTCTAGTTGTTGAGTTGTCTTGTCATGTTAACCAAGAGGCAGATGGCATAACACCACAGAAGTGTATTTTTACTTAAAAGAAACTTCAGAGGTTTTGATGTGTTTTCTTTTCCTCTTATTTCCCCAATGGCTTTTTTTTATTGAAGAGTAACATGAGGAGACCTGGTAGCAATTTTATTGCTTTCCCATAACAGTTTGAAATAATAGGTTGCTCTTTGGTTGCCAGTCAAATTTCTACCAGTCAGCTTGATTCTGCTTTTTATCATGTGGTAGTGGAATATAAAAAGTATATGTTTGTAGTTTGCCCTCAGAAACTATTTTTTTCCATGCTTCAATTAGCAACAGAAGACTAAGCTCCAATTGGTCACACTTTTGTAAACTCTCAGAGTTTGCTTTCTTCATTCTGATAAAAGAAAGCGCCAAGTTTAGGCTGTGTTTCCCAGGAAATTTTGAGGCACATCTGGCCTCTTTAACTGTGCTCACTAGACAGTTTGATTTTGCACACATTTAGTCATTTGCATTATCCATTGAATTAATTCAGGGGTTTTGTTAAGCCCATCCCCCTGCAACACAAGTTCATGCTATTCAAATGTCACCTTTATTGATGAATTTCAGTGATGCTGTGCTGAACTCTGGTAGAAATAGGTCTGTGGGTACCATAGTTGCTTGTTACGTAAGCATAGCTTTCATAGTTTTCACCACTTCCCTCAACCAGTAAGAAGAGTGAAAAGCAAACTGTAATCTCCTTTCTCATAGTGTGCAGGGCCAAACCAAATTATTTTTGGATTTCCTGTCACCTCCTTGGCTGATTTCTGTGGATGGCTTATGTTAAAAGGAACAATAATGTTTGAATTGGAAGGGTTTGGTCTTTGGGTTTTCTTTCTTCGTGGAGAACTGTTTATTTGAGTGTGGTTCGCCACACTACATGGATAGTACTACCCAATCTGTGCTTAATTATAGGCTTGTAGCAGTGAAGTAATGACAGTATTTGCATGTTTCAGGGTTTCATGTTCTTGCCAATTCTTTCTTTTTGAAGGAGGGAAATGAAACTAGATCTGTATCTCTTCAACCAAAGGTAATAGTTAGAAGCAAATACAATTAGAACTGGACCTTGTTACTTTGTTGAACTTTGTTTTGCTGGTAGGAGTTTAAAATCTGATTTAGTAAATGTTGAGGCATTTGTTTTGTTAGCTTGCACTGACTGCAAGGATCTAATATGCGGGAGTATTTATGGATATCATGAACATATCTGATATAAAGTTCTGATGGTTAATTTTTGCTATGTGTTTAATGTTAGGCACTATATGTTGTATTGCACTGGAGTTCTGGAATTTGAAGGAAAAGTACTGCTACATTCTGAGAACAATGAAGGTTATTCCACACCCAGTTTTACATAAAATTAAAAAATACAACATAATTTGATGTTCTTGCCAACTTCAGCCAATATTAAGGTGTAATATTATGGAATAGTGTTGCTAGTTGCTGCTTAAGGAGAGGGTTATGCATACACATGTGCATGTATATATATCAGTATAGATATTCACACACATACTGGAGGTGTATGTATATATATATATAGATATATAGATATACACACATGTACGTACATACACAAAAAAAGAGCTGCTACTGTTTTATAAATACAGCAACTGAGTTTTGGCTAATAGTTTTATTTACATTTCATGTCCAGATCTTTTAACAGTCTTTCCTGTGATGCTGCAATGGATGCCAAGCACTGAAGGAGAAAGCTAGCAGCTGTTTCCATTACAGCATTGGTATATTAGCCTCTGCACTTTATTTTCATTTTATGATCTCCTTCAGCCTTTCCTAATCACCCCCTAAAAAGGCTTTTCCCCTTATGCCTCTGATTTATCTGTCTGCAGGGTTCTGTGTTTTTCTTAGCTTTAAAAATGTAAAATCGGTGTGGTTTTTTTTTCCCCTTAAGAGCTTAATGCTTTGACTCTTACCCACACTGAGCAAGAGCTTACTGTCCTTTTCCAACTCAAGTAAGTAGTTCCTTGTGTTATGTCTCTGTAATCCCTTACTTGAGATGAGTCTAGGTTGCAGAACAGGACCTACTATGACCAATTATATTATTCTTGTAACAACTTGAGCCACTGTATGATTTATAGTTTCTTTTGCACGCCACCTGAATAGTGTTTTGTTCGTTCTTGCTCTTTCATTCGCCATCTCTCTGAAAATAATTGTTTCATGGCTGTATGCTCTTATTGCTGAGATATGACTGAAAACTGCATGCAGTACAGTGAAGCACATTCATTTTCATCTAGTACCCGTTTATTGCCTTGAGCACTGTAAATCTGTCAGCTCTTCACGATGCTTTCACCTCTTTCTTCATTTGCTCCAGCTTCTAGTTTGACAATGTTCCCCTGAGGCAGAATTCTAATCTGCTTCCAATTAGTTGCAAAATGTGACTCAAATTTCCACATTATGGCTGCTGTTTTACTTGCACGCACACATCTAGAAACAAATTAATGCTCTTGAATATTTATTTTTGAGCCTTCAGATTTACTCTAGGTGGAAAAGTTGCCAACTACATTCAAACTACATCCAAGACTTATATTTTTTCTCAAACTGGAGTATTTCTTAAAGGTTTCAAATGCCCCTTACTGCTTAATTTTCACAAAACGTTTTCAACTGGTTGGTAACTATTGAGGGTACATTGTATTTCGATAAATTAAACAAGTTAAGAATACATATAATTAACATTTAAATATGGACGTGATTGCTGTGTCAGTTCAGGCTAAGAGGCATTTAGTTTCTGCAGGGTTAGCACTTTTTTTTTTTTTTTTTTTTTTTTTTTTAACCTTTAAGTAGTTTTTCAGGATGAACATACATACCTGACACCTGTCTGACTGCCACCTATTATCTGCAACTTAAGAAGTTGTCATTTGACTGGGGGGAGGGACAGAGACCTGTTTGATCTCTGGTGAGTCTTAATAGGTACAGCTAATTAAAATCTTTTTGTGTGTCCTTTTGTATGGACCTGTGCTTGTGTATGCATCCATACACGAGTGCATGGGTGTACATTTAAAATATGATACCTTAAATTTAGAGGGTTTTCTTGTAGTGTTCATTCTCTTACGAGTAGCTACAGTAGGAATATATTGTATTGAGGTGGGAAGAAGTGAGATTTTGAGTGGAAAGTGTGGAAATCGGGACTAACACCCTGAGGAGAGGACTGGAATCTAATGGGAGTCAGAACTTCATTCCTTATTCAGCCAAAACTAGCATTAGGTGCTCTGTGACAGTTCTGCCCTATTGCCCATCCACCCCTAATGCCTTATGTAGTTGTGTATGTAGAGAAGCACAGAGTATTTAATTAAAATATACCAGCAGCTAAACTTGTAGGTGAAAATCTTTAGTGGAGATTAGCACTCTAAAGCCTGGCAGATTGATGTCAGCAGCCGTAATAGACTTTAAATAGGCTTGCAGAATTTCATTGGGAGTATATTGCTGAAATTGAAATGGCTAAGTACCAGTCATTTCTAAATGAGATTTACACCTGTAAATTTATCTATCCACCTACAATACTTTACTTATTTAAAGTATTAAGTATTAAAAACATACAGACATGTTTTTAAAAAAATATTTAATTGCCTTTACTGGCTCACATTGAGATGGTAGCCTGCTAATCCCATGTTGTATGTAGAAACATCTTCATGAAGGCAAATAGATACATGTTGTGTTCCGATTTTAATGCTTGAGAACTTATTTTCCAGAAAGAACAAAAATTTGAAAATAGAAATAAAGGAAAATTATCTTAATGTTATTTTCTCTTGAGTCATCAGTGACTTTTAACTGCAGAGATGAAAAAGCTAACATGATATTTATTTCTCTGAAGGTTTCATTTACTCTAGTAGACTCCTGTGATTCACAACATCGTTCTATAAAGAAACAGTATTTGCAAACATTGTGAAATGCTGCAGTAGCATGGCATTTTTTTTCTCATACAACATCCAAGTATTTGAGGTTCAGCTTTGTAGCCATGGTGAATCTCAATTCCTGTGATTGTCAGTTGTTGATAAAAAAGTACACAGTCAATTAAGATTTGAGTGAAATGTATGTATTTGTAGCTTACAATAACTGACTTTTTAAAAAATATGCCAAGTGAATAACCAGGACAGTACATAAAAAACCACCCCCACGCATCATCCAGATGTATGTGTACACACACACAAACATGCAACTGCACATTATTAATTTTTCAGGCAAAAATCACAGTGCTTCAGAGAAGCATTAAATGCTTTTGTTGATAGCTTATAGTTTTATAAACTCTAAATGAGCTTATTGCCTTTTAACCAGCACTAAATAATAGAAGAACCTATGAGCCTCTACATTGGACAGCAGCCAAGCAGCTGAAGAAAGCAAGGGGAGAAAAAAAAAAAAAAAAAAAAAGACGTGAATGGCTTAATTGTAGAGCAAATCATTTGTTTACAGATTAAGACCTATTTGGTAGCTAAATCCTATGGACAAGAAGGTGAAAGAATGAGGCACTAAGGTGCAGGAAATGAGCTTTATATTTTGTGCCTAAGTCCTGCTATTTTTGCCTCCTCCTAAAGCAGAGGAGACAAGGAAAAAATGAATTGTTTAACAGCAAAGACTGCTGAACAAACTGCACATATTAAGTTGGAACAAAAGAGTGGGAGAAGGGAAGTGTTGGTGCACTTAGGTGCTGACAGGAACCTGACAACTGGAGCTGCTTCCAGCTAAGGGGCACCAGTCTGTGGCAAGAAGAGCTGCCCTATTTTGTTTTCTTTTTGAATGGGGTGGGGGAAGAAATGCTTCTGTTAATTTGAGCAAACATAATACATTTTCTTAAACCTCTCTCCCCAATATGCCATTTGGTTTGCTTACTAGAACGGCTTACCCCCCTTTTTCTTCTGTCTTGTTTTTTTTCCTCTCCTTTTTAAGAGCAAGTTTTGTTTAATAGGCCTTTGTTTCAGTATCATAATTAATTAGCTGGCAGTTCAAATGGTTAAGAAGTGCTTGTGGTTCCTGTTTTATTGTTGTACAACATTTTTTTAAAGACCCACTTACTGGTGGCCTGTAAATTTGAAGATATCGTTTTCATGAGTCATTGGTTTAAAGATCAAAGCCAAGAAAGCATTATAGCAGAAATGGAGTAGCCTCTGCTGTAAATGTTGTTTAAGCATCTTCAGTTAAAACTCACCTTTTCAATAATTTATAGCCTTTCAAAATTCTTACCTTCTGAGTTGAATTTTCTATGACTTCTCTTTGTCACTGCTGAGAAAGTGAATTTACAAAGTCTGAATAAGGAAACAGGTCCATAGGCATGGAAAGTAAAACATTTTATTTTACAGAAGATCCTCAGTATCTTGGTCAGCAAAGCCTTTTGAGAAAACAAGTTGTGATTATTTGTGTAGAAATAGGCTTTGATTTGATCAGATTATAAACTATTTGAAGATTATATTTGGCCTATGTAGAACAACTATTCCATTTTGCATCTTCAGTGGCTGTAGTAATTTACATGGGAAAAAGAGTAGATATAACTGAGTTCAGTAACTTGTGTCTGGTCATCTCTAGTAATAAAATACATTTTTAGTTTGATCCCCTTAACTTATAATAAAATGGGCATTTTTCCCTTTGGCTAGTGTCAAGTTTGTGTAAAGAAAAATTAGAAGATGTGTGAAGAAAAGATCTTGTCAGTTGTTCTTATTTGAAATGCAGTATAATAATAGGAAAGCTTTTAGTGTGTAATTATACTGTGTAATTTTCAAAAGGGACGAGAAAAAAGTTAATGAGCTTCAGGTGTGACCTTTTAAGTGCTTGGCAATGCTGTGCCTTGTTTCTTTACATATTGCTTGACTGAAATTCACTGATGTGTTATAAAATGTTGCACTCTGCTTGTGAACAAACAAATAGTGTGTTGCCAGTGCAATTAAGAATATATATCCCTCAAACTAGAGTCTACTAAGTAACAACTCAGAAAATACTAAGTAACAACTCAGAAAAACATTCTTAATAGTGTTTCTTGCTTCAGATTCTGTTTCTGCTTCAATTTTCTGATCACAAGAATGAGAGACAGTACATAGAATTTGCTCCTCACTGCATTCCCTAGTAATGGGCCACTTCACCCATCCCATATAGGCACAGAAGCCAATTGCTTCAAAATGAGCAGCAGCATGAGCACTGACATCTCTGCAAGAAGAATGCTGCTGTGGAAGTTATGTAAGACCTGTGTCCTTTATATGCAAACTAATTATCAACGTATTTGTGTATGTTTATGTCCCTTTGTATTCTCCATAGGCTCTGAAATGACTGTGTCTGTGGAAACATTAAACCAGGTTGTTACCTGATATGTTTGGTAAAATGAGCATTGACATACCTGAAGTGACTGAAAGCAGTATTCTTAATGACTATTAAAGAACTTTGCATTATATGCATGGTATTGTGATTTGTTCACACTGTACTTTAAAATCTGTATAATGTATAAAACCAGTTTGTAATAAGAAATTTGCAGTAGGAAAATTTAAGGCAAAATAATAGTAATTTTTGCATCTACTTACACATACATAATTTCCTGATTATTATTGCTTCTAACAGATACACAGTTGGTCTTCAGACTGCAAGTTAAAAACTACAACATTGAAATGACAAATGAAGTTTCCTAAATTTTCAAAACAAAATTGCTTTTTTTTGGTGTGTGTGTATGTATACAAGTCTTAACTACCGGTAGACAAAATAACTCCAGGGTAAGTCTTTAATTTTTGATCAATATTGTGAATATCGAATATTTTTCTTTACCAGTAGTACCTTGCCAAGTGCTTGATGGACTTAATAAACTTATTTGTATCCTTGGTAGAGTGAAAACCATTACACCAATGATTAAGTTATGTTGCCCTGAATGTGGGTTTCAGTAAATTCAAAAGAAACTTTGCATTCTAAATTAACAATTAGACAAAGAAATAATTTAATCTTGGAATTTGGAGAAATTTGATAGAAATTTGTCTTACTTTTTTGTTATTGTTGTACTGGAAGCCAAGGGGCTGGTAATAAGCCCTTTGACACTTTAGCTCATTAGGATAACAATAGCTCTGGATAGTATTTATGGTGTCATAAGAGCTCATCTTTCTTATAATTATGTTTATCAACTTTTAATTCTTTCCAGAAGAGCCACACTAATACAGCATTACTTTCAAAATTGAATGGGGAGTTGGTGGTGTAACTTGCACTAAGATATTTAAGTATTTTGTAGGGAACAAGCCTTTGAAGTTCAACTATAGAGGTTAGAGCACAGTTTCCTCTGTCTTGTTTGGCTTGCCATTGTTGTACAGTAAGTCACTGTGTTTGCTTTTGTGAATAAAAATCAGCTCCACAGATGAGGAGTGTGACACTTCTGTGGTTCATTCCTGTACTTTCAGTATTTTCAGTGTTTTGACTTAGAGAAGGTCAGTTTATCTGGAAACCTCAAAACAGTACAGCAGGTTTGTCAAGTAATTAGGTTAATTTCTTTCAGTTGTTACTAAGTTTGTAAATCTTTTGCTAACAGACCAGGCTATGAGCAGAGAGGAAATAGTACTTAGAGATCAAGTGAAAATCTCCTTTCAAATTGCAACTTTATTTAAAATCAAACTTGTAGTGGACTTTAGAGTGGAATTACTGCATTTGTTGGTTTGGGGTGAGAGCAAAGCATCATTACATGTCTTTGGTGTAGGAAAACACATTTATTTTTGTTTGGTTTAAGTTAGGCTGCTCTTAGAGGAACCAGTATATCCAAGACTAACTCCTGTTACAGCACTACAGAAGTTCTTCAGTCTGATTCTTCCTCTGTGGAAGCAGGCTGTAGTAAATCTTGTTTTCTTCAGTTCTGGATGCAAAAAGTTATGGTTTTGCTCAGTTCTCCCACAAAAGGGAACCATTGCACAGTGCTCATGCAAGAGTGTCTGCACAGGTCTTGGCTGTACCTCAGTCTTTGCATCTGGATAAGCAGTGAAGCTGTATCTGTGGCTTGGGTAGGAATGGAACAGTGCCAGGACAGAACTGGAAGATGATGACCAGAGCATGCTTCAGCCTGCGGGTATCAGTGGAACAGTTTTGTTAGGTTTCTGAAAATGAAATTTGAGCTGTAATCCTGTGTGGGGTTCTAACAGCACCCACCCAGAATGCTATCAATACATATCATATCATATCATATATCAATACATATCACTGGAGGAGTATTCTCAGTGATGGATTCAGGAGGATTTTACAAGGTGGGACATTTAGACTGTGGTTTGAAATCTCCTGGATAAACAGCAATTTATTTTAAAAGTAATGCATGCTTTCTTCCTGAAGGCCATCGCTATTTTATGTATATTCTTTCTCCTTCTTCCCTTTCTTCCTTCTTCAATAATAATGATTATTCAGACTTCCTGAATTTGTGAGATACTATTGTTCCTTGCACACTGTAGTGCCTTTTAATATTTTTCCCATCTTATTCCACACTCAGTGTTAGTAGAAGAGGTGGAATATAAGAAGAAAAGTTTCCTCAAGACTTCCCTGTTCATTTGACAGGTTGTATATGAAGTCAAGTCTCTGATTCCATGGTGTACTGTCTGTCTCCCCTGTTGTTTCTGTGAACTTATCAGCTGGTTACAGAGAAGAGAAACTATTTCCAAATTCATAAGGAAATGTGTTGTGAAACTGCAAAAATGTACAGCACTCTCAAGGGTAAGCTGTGTATCTGGAACACTTTGTCAGGGCTTTCCTTTTTTGGAAGCTTTCATTAACCTGCACAGACAGCACTTCTAGAAACCTAATTGCTGAAATCCCTGTCTCTGTTAGCTGTCCTGCTTTGGAACTCTCCATCTCTTTAGCAACATTTGAAATTCTTATCTGCCTGTCTGATGCCTAGGTGCTCCAGATATTACTAGGAAGAATATCACAGATGATGAGAAGGACAGATTTTTCGGGCATAATGGTCAGAGTTAGAACTGCATCAATCATTTATTGAGATAAATGAAGCTCACTTACTCACTTAGATGAAAATTCACACTTAAGTTCTTCATTCTTCAGGAGAAGTTGTTGTTTTTGTTTGCTTTTGTTTTTTGGGATTTTTTTTGAGTGAGGTTGGGGCAGGGATGGAGACTGAACGACATCTGTTACCTGGTCATGAGGAATTTGCAGGTTTTTTGTTGTTTGTTTTTTTGTTGTTGTTTGTTTTTTGTTTGTTGTTTTTGTTTTGTTTTCTGGCCACTGTTTCCACGCCACCAGACTCTGGAAAACTTGCTGCAGCTGGCTCAAGATAGGAACAACCTTGTCTTTGTGTTTAACAGCTCCTTCATTTGTCTGTTGATTGTCTTGTGTGCCCAATGAATTAATTTATGATAACCTGTGGAAATAGGTAAGCATACAATTCCTGGTACAAGTGATGCAATTTGACAGATTCTGTGTTTAAGTGCAGATCTCTGCTGTTAAGGGAGCCAGGTGTGACATTCTTTTCCTCTGCATTTAATACACTTAGGAAACTTTCCATAAGATGTTCAATGATAAAGAAATTAAAAATCCCCTTTTTGTAAAGGAATAGGAAGTAAATGAGTGCAAGCCTTTGGCAAGGGAATGACAGTCTCTCCACTGACTGTGTTGCCAATCTTGCAGCACAAAAGTGATTCAGCGTCTTTCTGACTGTGGCCTAGGCCAGATACTATTGATGGTGCTGTGTTTAATGCTGAAATGTAGCTTCTGAGTAACCATTATAAATCAACAAACATTTTTAAGTTCCTTCCTCTTGAATGTGTTTTCACAGTGCAGAAAAGGCTATGGCACTAATTGCTGAAGAGTTAGTTTTTTCTTCAGTATGCCAGCATTTCCATATAGATGCTTATGTGTGTAGTTGCTTGGATTTCAAGCTACTTTCATCCAGAGAAGCCTAAGAAACACAAGAGATGTATATTGACTGTGTAAGTACTGAGGGCTGAAATCAAAACGCTATCTTTCCTGGTTACAGTTAACCTCTGGTTGAACTCTTAAGTGCTCAAACTGGCACCAGCCCCATTTCTTCCAGAGCTTCCTCGTCCAAAATTGTATATACAGATAGTGTGGGAGTTACTAGGATGATGACAGATGCCATTTACAGGGCAGTGGAGGGCTAGCTTGATTGACCTGATCTGAGAAATGCTCTTTAAGTAGTTGTAGAGACAAAGGTATTTAATGTGTGAGACAAACAAGCCTAGTAATGACAGTAGCTTCTGGACTGTTCTCCTTTGTCTAGCCTAATTAAAGATCCCCGAGAGTTGTTTTATGAGCTATGTATTGTGCAGAGAGCCATAGTTACTTCCATAAAACTAAGCTTAAAGAGGTGTGCATAATTGGGAGGAAAGATTTTAGTGGGCTGGGTGTGGCTGCAAATGTTGAGCATAGAGAAAGGGAGGCTGTCTGGTTTGCCTGCAAAATCTGTGGTTAATCTAGGGGATAATAACAGAGCCTTTGATTATCGGTTTCGAAGTACAGCGACATACTGTTTGTTCCCAAGCTGTTAACTTTCTGAAAAGTCACTGTATCTCAGTTAATTAATGATGTTTATAGGATCAGCATGTTGTCCAATAAGCAAATCCTTCACAATAATTAAAATGTGAGTGTTATAATCTTAAAATACAGTTATCTGACCTTTTAAAAGAACGGCGTGTGTGCTACTCTCTGCCACTGTTGTATTGAATTAGAAATCAAAATCTAATAATGACTATGTTTTCTCTCTAGTGAAACTAAATGTGGAACTCTTTTTCCCTGTGCGACACTGCTGTTACAGTCAAGGGTGTCGTCAGTATTAAAATTTAAATACCACCTCCTCTTCCTTCTCCTCAGTGTGATAACCCACCCTTAAGGGGAAGGTGGGTCATCACATTCACTCATCATCGCTGAATAAAGTTGTTTTTGATTGTAACTTTACGGATTAGCAATTCCTTAGTCCCCATATTGCTCTCCAAAGCACAGAGGTAGCCTAAAATGGCTGCAGATTATGATGTATGACTGCTCTTGTGAAGCTGCAGCTGTGAATCTCAAAGAGGATGTAACCATGCAGAATCGCTCTTTTAGATGGTCATTAGCGCTGCATAAGTACAAGCCTCTTTTTCAGACAGCATTTATTCTTCACGGTTCTTCTACTAGTATGTGATGGCAATGTCATTTGCCAAGCATTGAATAACAATGAATGTTTTATTGAAGTACAGTATTCTGAACCAGTGCTTTTTTTAAGCTGTTTAAGTGCTTAATTTTCGTTTGACTGCTCCTTTTCATGCAAATGTGAGTGTAGCAGAAAAATCCAATACATCCTCCTCCCTTGTGCTTGTGTGATGTATTGGACTAAGCTGAAGGCTTCTGTGTGGCAAAAGGATACACAGCATAATTTATCAGTTATCCACTGGCATGCTATCCTATTCCAGTTTTAGTTGCTTTCATTTTCTTTAGAACAAACGTACAAAAAACCAAACCAAACAAAAAACACACAAAATTTTTCTCTGTGTTATTAAGAAAAAACCGAAGTCAAGAAACAATCTCTTCCTTGCCCCTAGAATTGCCCTCAAAGAGAGGAAAAATTAAGCACAATAATATTTTTTTTGTGAATGAAAAATGGAATTTGGTCTAAATATTTCAATGCACGGTTATTTCACTCATCTTGCAAGGACCAAATTGCACTTGGAAGCATTATTATTTCATTTTTGAAGGGCAGGTTTTTGGTGTGGTTAACACCTAGAACTTTGGCAAGATTATTTTGAACAGGCTAGCACTTCCTTTTTCCATTATGAGGATCTGAACGAAAGCTCATGTACCCAATATGCTTTGTCCTTTTGAATATCTGGCCCCTTGTTTTGATTTGTGAGCTATCTTGAAAATCTGGCATCAGTTCTGGGGGTTAAGTTTGTGAGAAATGACCTCTCACTTTTAAAATTTCAAAGGTTTATTAAGGAAAAAAGGAGCAGTGTGCTCTGGCAGCATAAGACCATCAACCACATGCTCATCCACAAAATGGCTGCTCCGCCTTTTATACCCCCGCTGTTGCATCAGGAAACCCTGGCCCCGCCCAGAGCCCGTCAGTCAGCTTCTTCCTCACTGTTCATTGGTGAAAGCTGCTCTCTGGCATTTTGATTGGAGGTCAGGTGTTGCCATGCCACGCCCCCTAGCAGCAGGCCTTTCCTGCTCACAAGTGCCCCACGCAAGGGTGCGTGTACTCGCCTTCCCTCCACATGTCCTGGACAACCCCGGCTGTCCGGTGGCGGCTACAATAACATACCCATACATCAGTAGAGCTTCTCTTGGCATCCACACAATATTAATCCCTTAACTGCGAGAGCCAATCATCCTCTTACCCATCTACAACGAGTTCTAATTAAATAAAGTACACCGTCTGGCCATAAGCTTTGCAGTACACTGAGGAAAGGAAGAAAGGGGGGGGGGGGGCAAGCTATCATCATTTTATAGTCAGTGAAATTGAGACAACGAGGCCACAGACTTATTGAAAATGGTCAATGTATTTTGATATTGAATTTTGATATTGAATATTGCCTTCAAAAGTGCCTACATACAGACCCAACCAAATGTCTCTGTGATCTCAGAATTCCTAGGTTTTAAGACCACAAAGCGAGTTCTGATATTATGGCGTGAAAATTAGGCATGCCATGCCATGCCATAGTGCAAATACGTGATTGTATCCATTCCTGTATTACCATCAGACTCTTTACCATGGTTTGGGAATACAAAATAATTTTTAGTTGTTTAGGGGTAGAACAGTAGATACCGTGTTTGTTCTATGGAGCAGTAAGCAAATACTCAGCAGAATTCAAGTGCTGTGACACTAATTTTAATAAAGTGCATGATCATTGTCTTCTAATTAAACAATATTGAAAGTAAGTGGTCATTCTCTAGGCAATACTCAAATCAATCCAGTCTAGGGTAGCTTAAATATGTATTTCTTTGCTACGTAAGAGAGGAGAACTTTCTATATCATGCCTGTTGAGACAGAGAAGATTGTGTTTATCTGATTCTTTGCCATTTTTTCCTCTATAGAAAAGTTAGGTTAAAATGTAAGAATGCATATGAAGCTGTTTGCTTGTAGTCAAAGATCCACTAATTCTACCTCTGTATCTTGGGTGTATGATTTTTCTAGTGTTTGTGTGTTTGTGCCTTCTTTGTCTATCCTCAGACAAGCAATGCATCTTCAGGTATCTTTGATCCAGACTTTTCTGGTTGGCCATTAGTCATGTTGGTTCTCCAGTGATAAAGGAAGCTTTCTTCTCAATGCAGTTTTAACAGTTCAGCATCAAGGTCTGTCACATAAACAGTGTTGACATCAAAGGATTTGCAAAAATGTGTGAATTTGCAAAAATACAAACTTGGTAATATTTTGCCTTTTGTATTTGAGGGAAAGGAAAACTGAGCAGATTGATTTTAATGTCCAAGAGGAGGGAAATTCCAGAAGCAAAAGAAAATGAAGTAACTCTCTCAAAATTGGAAAATAAACATGTCCTCAGTTTCAGTATCTAAAAGTAGTATTTGTATTACTTTGTTTGCAGGTTGGCTTCGAACTAAAATACTGTTTACATACACACTGAGAACTGTTGCCAACCAGTGCACTTTTTATACTCCTGCTTTAATCCATTTAATCCATCCAAGAGTCAGTCCAATGCGAAGGAAAGGCAGCAGAGGTGTAATAAACACTGATTTAATTTTTACAGCACAGTACATTATAGAACTATAAAATTGTGTGATTAGCCAACTCATTAACACTGTCTTAAAGGAAATAAGTGTTTAGAGCTTGACACACTTAGTGCTGAAAACCTTTTTAACAGTAAATTTGAAAAGTAACCAGTATTGCTTGGAATAAGGATTGTGCTGCTGTGCATCATCAGGAGCTCCATATTAGGGCTGTCATCCAATTATTCCATTCTAATGCATTACCTGTTTTACAGCTCCCCTGTCTATACTGTTTTGACACTTCCTTGAGAGTGGTGCCATGTAGAACCTGCAGAGCACTTTTAAGTCACAAAAGTAACTTAATTGATTTAAGTACTGCCCTCCACTTTATAAAAGGGTTTATTTTCATTTACTCTTTTGTCCTGTGTTTATTAGTAGTGACTTAGAAGGCATAGTGAGAGCCAGTATAAGAGTCATTGCAGTCACCCAAAGTCTGCTTTTCTGGTAGAATCCTATTGATCCAGATGCTGAGTTAGTTGTTTATGCTCTTAAATTTTTCAGTGATAATTTAAGAGATCTAATAATCTGGTATGAGACATCTGAAAATTTCTGGTTTTTTTGTACAAAGACTGCTTTTTTTTCAGAAAGCATGAAGTGCTTTCTGAAAATTATATATTTAAGCTGGAAATTTAGAAAGTCTTGACCCCTCTGTAAAAGTCTAAAAAATAACAGTCTTTTTAATTTTCTCGATACTGGGAGGCCACTCTTGTCAAACTAAACTCATCTCGCTTGGTGCATTAACTTCAGCATTTGGTATTAGTTTGTATTGTTCATTCAAATTTGAAAACAATGTTAGAAAATTCTTGGAAAACGAATTTACTGTCTCAGCCAGCTTAACAAACACATGGCTTCTTAATAAATTATACTTCTTTGAATCACATTTTTTTTTTTTTTTTTGGGTCATTATCAGTTATACAATGGTTGAATCATTTTCTTGTTTTAATGCTGTGCTTATAAAGTTACTGCTTTGGAAGAGGTCTGCCTGATGAGTGTTTCCCCAGGTTAGCTTTTAAGTCACTGAATTGCAAGATCACACCATAGAAAGAAAGAGGAACACACTTCAAATTAAATCTAAAATTAAAATGTTGACATGTTTTAGGGTGAGGCTCATAGCATGATGTTCTTTTTTGGGTATATTTCAGACACAATCTTTTAAAACAGATCTAGTCCAAAAACACATCTAGGACAAGATAAAATATATTTCTAAATTTGTGTCAGCCATTAAGCTACGGGTGATCTATATTTAAAGACCTGTTGTATTTAAGACATTGCTTTTGCTGTGGGAAAATAAGTATAAACCTGAGTGAGCAAGGGGCCTTTCACACACACTGTTAAGCTATGTGATTAAGCTCATTGATGCTTAATCAAGTGAGTTTAAATGTTATATTTCTCTAGCAGCACTTGCCATCTGCATGTGCTGACAGAATAATTGTGTCCCCTTTGGTGCGAGGCTCACACAGAGGCTGTGGTTCCATCTCTGCAGCTGATTTCAGACTGAGCTGTCACGGCCATGCTTTCTCATGGACCTTGTACAATGAACTGACACATCAAGATGAATACCAAAAGTATGAAGATGAATTTTGGGATTTAGGTCAGATCCTACAAGATACAAGACTGTACCCATAGCTAAAATTGTCATTACAGGTGTCCCTGGAGCAGTAAAGCCATGGAAGCTATCATTGCCATGGCTGCCTGAACATACAGTCTGGGACTGATACCTCCTTAGTCCAGCTGTTTACTAAAGGAGGAGTCCCAGAATACCAATCTGTTGCTTGACATACTTGGTGCCTTTATGTGCTTCCTTGAGTAGTTAAGACCCTCTTAGCTGTGTCAATTTGACTAACAGTATGCCATCCTGAAGTAGGATATGAGATGTGTGGTACTCCAGGTAAGAAACTGAAGGGAATGATTGTCTGGAAGACCACAGCAAAGTGGGAACTTTTAAAACTGGTTCATGTCAGCACAGTGTATGTATTCTGGAGCTGTGCCTAAAACTACTGGCTCTGGGACAGTGAAGAGTCTAAAAGGTTCCTGCTTCTTGCTTCCTCTTTGCTCAGAGGTTAATTACTGGCAGTAACTGAGACAGCTTTTTTAAAGGTAGTTCTGGAAAATCCCCATAAATAAATTCTCTCTTCCCTTAAATACACAGTATTGGCAGGATTGGATTCAGGTTGTTTGCAGCCATGCTGTGAAACCTCTCTATTTTTAGACCCTTAAGCAGAGTTCAGAGAGGGAGGACAGTGATGGGACTAAACCATCCAGCTAAAAGTGCTGCATTTAAAATATCAGCAACGTTTTTTGAGATCCATCTTTATAGGCATGTTTACTTTTGTACAGAGGAATAACTGTTCCCTTTGGAGTTACATTCTTGGCTTATTTCCATTCATTTATATGCAAGAAGAGTAAACCTCTAGTCAACCACACTCCATAGAGGTCAATAAGAAAGGCATAATTGTGGAATTTTCCCCCCACACACTTTTGAAGACACACATAAACCTGAAAATCAGGTGGTAGTATTTCTACTTCAGTTTTTCAAAATCATTAGCAATACAGGGTAAATGTATGCCTGGAAGTCTAGATAATTTGTATATAATGGTTAATAGATCTGGTTTTGAGGATGAGAAAAGTCATCAGACACTTCTGTGTACAGATGTTCATTTCCAAATATCTGAGCAATAGGTGCAGGATTGATACATTCAGGAAAGGAACACACAGAACTTGTTGCCTTTGTCCACCAAATAGAGCTTTTCCAGCCTTTCACAACTTCACATATGTTAATGAAAAACATTTTCTGAGAAACTGGCAGCTTCATGCTTTGTAGCTAATGCCAGCTTTTTTCATGGAGCAGTTCAAGTCAGAGCAAAGGGAAAAATGCCTTGTTTTAGTGCGTGAATTACTCTGACAAGCTTTCACATCGCCCCTCCTCTTATTAATATTCTTTTTGATGTGAGCTTGTAAAACAGAGGATTGGCTGTTAATCTCTGGGATCTCAAGGGCTTTTGGCAGTGGCCCATAATTGATGTGTTCACATGGCTGTTGTCTGACTACTAATGATTAGACAGCAGTGTTATCTCCCAGCTAAATCAGTGTTGCTTATAAATCACACTTGATAAAGTGCAGTTCCATTTCTTCAAAGGGTCTGTACATGTCTATATAGTTTGATACAACTGCCAGAGCCATTTCATGATTTTGTGACAGCTTAGATTAGGTTTATTTTTATGAGCAAGATATTTGAATTTCTACCAAGCATTCAAAAATGTTTCATTCAGTTTGTCTTTGTTTTAAGATTATACAGTGGTAGAACAGAAAGGATATGCACATTTAGGTCAGATTATGCTAGAAGGTGTAAATAACTGGAGAAAATAACACATGAAAAGTGGAATACTTGGACTCGCGATTTTTTTTGGCTTTATTTCAATAGAAAGGTAACTTCGTTTGTAGTACATGTTGATCACACTGTTACACAATAAAAATAGTCTATGCGAGTACAAGGAAAGACATAAAGAAACACAAGGCATTTCAACAATGGACTCTGGGGTTTTCTGGATGAAATTGGGTCCTTTGCATGTGTCCCTTCTTTTTTAGCAGGACAAGAATGAAAAATCCTTACTAAAACTCTTCAAATACAAATTTCTGTGTTTGGGTTCCTAGAAAGCATGCTAACGAGGATCTTAAGGTACTGAGGCAAAATCAATAGGTAAAAATGTTGTTGAGATAGGGCATGGAAACAGAGATCTCAAGGTGACCTGAATTCTGAGCCAGTGCATGGACAAGATTAGTCTGTCTGTTAGGTAACCTCTCTATATTCAGAGAACTTGGGTGCTGATAGTGTAGATCCTTTCATGAAAAAGAACTAAGAGAACACTAAATCTGGTTTTCTCCTCTCAGCCCAAACTGAATGGCCTCAGAGTTGAGACAAGTAGGCAAGCAAATTTTGAAAGGTCTTTCTTGCTGACTCTGCTTCTTGTATTTGCCTTCACACACTGCAAGATTAATTCTTCAGTCTCATTGTGAAGGGTTATTGGACACTTTGTGTCAGGAATTGGCACCATAATTGACACAGTAATTTGGAGTGAACAGATATTAGTGGCTTCCACCCCCCAAGGATTATTTTCCTTTAAAAAAATCTTTATATGTGTTTTTTTCAGAATTTTTTTTAGAGCTCCTATTTGAAATGCTATCTACTTTTCTCCCTGCTAAAACAACCACTTACAGTCCAGGTGCTGCCCACTGTTATGCTTCAGTGGAGCTACTCTGGATTTATACTAGTGAAAGTGTACACCAGTTAGGAGAAAAAAGAAGACTTGTCATAAATTGTCTATTCTGAAGACATTGGAAATAGATCAAACTGTATTTGAGAATAAAGATTTTAACTAGATATCCAACAGTGGGTAATTTCAAGGAGAGCTAAACAATAACACTTCAGCTCTTTTTTCAGTTGAACTGTCACAGTGAAAAGGAAAGCTGAAAGGTCATTTTAGAAGTTTTTCCTTTAGTGACTTGCTAAATAATCATGAATGTGTATGTCCCATTCCTGAAAATAGTAATACTGTCTTATTCTTTAAATAAAATTGGGACACAATATCCTACACTTGGTAGTGTTTGTAGCTTGAATCTTTAAGGTCTAAGGCATACAGAAAAAACCTAAGTGATATGGCTCCTACCACCTATAAAAAAGTACAAGAAGGAAACCTCTAAGGAATAACACAAGAATATATTAGTGAAAAACCCACATGTCTTGCCTCGAAGGCCTAAGGGCTTTTTAAATTAAAAATTTTAGGGTCTGTAGGCACCAATAAATATGGGGCCATTAGGTCAAATGCTCAGTTTTCAGAACATGCTAAAACTGCATGATAATAAGAATGTAATCAGGCCCGTTAAAGATTTTGGTATGCAAAGGCCATCAAGAAACTTAGTTCTGTTCCTGAGGATTTCAGAAGGTCCTTTCACAAGCTTTTGGAAGAGAAATTATTAATTTAGACAGTTTTTCTTAACAAAGATTTATTGAATTCAGGAAGCAACAGCCTCAGTCATAATGAGTGCAACTTTGCACTTGCAAAGTGAGTGATCAGCAAATGGGGAAAGGCAGCATTGGGCTCTTGACATGCAGAACATCAAAAAAAGTATAAAGAAGCCATTTCTCTTTTAAGTTTTGTTGCCACTTTATTATATATTGTACTGGAGTCCTGGAAAACTCACAATGTTTTATTAAATGTCGTCTATACTCCAGAATGGCTGAAGTGGCAGCTCTTCCACCAGACTGTGGTCACATCATCAAGTAACTGAAACCATCTTTTGGAAGTGGAGAACTTCTGCTTTGGAGTCATAGGGTCATGATTTGTTTGGACATTAAGAATGAAATTTTGCAGTGGAGCAGTTAAATGATGATGCAATGAAATTAAACAGTATATTCCTATATACAATTGAGAATGAGAAAATTTTCCTTGGTCTGTTGGAGTCTTGATCTTTCATAGAGCAACCATACTTCCTTAGGCTGAAGTCTCACATGTATTAGAAATAAACATGGGAAATCTGAGGATAATGTTTGTTTATAATGGTATGAGAGCTATGTGAGCAAATACCATATCTATTTTCAGTTTCAGAACCCTGAAAGGTTGAGCAGAAACTTCAGAATAAAAAGAAGTGATTGCTATTGTTACAAGGCAAAGCTTCTAAAGGCTCATATAACTTCATAAAGCAGTATTTAACCCTCACCAGCAAGTGGACACGCCTTTTTTTTTACCATATTCAGTTGCATGACACTGACAGATACTGGACATCATTACGCAGTTTTTATTTAGCCCCAGACAATATAGAGAAATTTCTTCCTTGATTATTCAGAGTAATTCCTTTCTTGATTGTGGAATAGTGTATCTCTGTACACAGGATAGCTATCTTGAGTGAATTTTAGTATTTGTTCATTTTGTATTAAAGCTTAGCAAAGCTTAGTAGCTGACTGAAGAAAAGTTTGGAAGTGCAGATTGACCAGGAGAAATCAAGATTCAGTGCAGTAAGGTGTTCTAGAGACAATTAGCTCAATGAATGTGATTTACATAGGCTGACTGAGGAGAAATGTCTCTGCAAGAAATTTGCAGGTGGTGATCTGGGCATCCTCCCAGATCTCTGCCAAGCATTAGAGTTGACATACAATTTTTCACAGACACAGCCTTGGCAAAAGGATATCACTGGCAGCTGTCAAATGCTAATCTTTCTCATAGTAAAATGGGTGAATGGCTTGGGAAATCCCACTCATCTGAGCTCAAATAGGAGATCCAAGAGAGACAAGGAAATTTCCTTGCCAGTTGTGCTGCATTAGACCCTGCTCAGAAGTTTGACTTTTCACTGTAGTTTTCATTAATACTATTTTAAAAATAAAGTACTATCATTGTCGTGTCTGTGGAGGTGCTGCAGATCCATAATGTCACGTAAGTCACAAAAGGTCTGAGGAGGTCTGGAGGTCACCATATAAAAAGAACGTGCAACTGTCAAAAGATGAGTTTGCAGAAATCTGTGTGCTGGTTAATGTGGCTGATGTGAGTGGTAAAGAATATCTTTGGTACAAGGGGGACTTTTGTTCTCTGTATTGAAAGCTTAGTAGCAGTGCAAGACTTTAAAGTGGATTTTTTTTTTCATTTTTTAATTTTTTTTGCTTAATAGCAACTGTTCAGAATATTGAAATCATTCCAGATGTGAGTGATTTGCTGCTTTACCAAGAAAAAAAGTGACAGTTCTGTTAATGTCCTTTGCTCTCTCCAACTACTCAGTTGATTGAAGTGGATAAGTTAATTTTAAGAGTAGGAAATACTTGGAAACTGCAAGTAGATGCTACTTGTGTTACTCAGTTCAACACAATTACTCATCAGGTTTCTTGCTCATAGTGCAATATTTGTAAAGCATAAATATTTTTTAAGAAAAATACTATTCTCAAGCAAAGGTTTCAAAGTGTGAAATTTGGATGAAATTTAGGCAGTTTGAATCACCTTTGTCATTCTTTTATATTTAAGCTCTTGTGATTCTCAATTTTCTTAGTACCTCTGAAGTTCCTGAGCTTTGAATGTAAAATGTGTAATAGTTATGTCTGTCCTATGGCAGAAATTCCTTTCTACACCCATGTCTTACAGGATTTATTCTTTTCTTTTTTTCTGTGCTGTCCTTTGTGGCACTGGCCTTTTTTTCCTCTCAACAATTTGATATTTGAATAATATCAGAATATTTGAAGCAGAATATTTGAAGAAAACAAAATATCAGCTCCATTAAGCATGATGCCAAAACACTTCTGAGTTGGCCTCTGATATGATTTATAGGCAAGAAATACTCAGCTGAGATTAAAAGGAGATCTTTCAGACAAATGAAGGTTCTTCATAGTGGTAATTCCCGTTACATGGTATATAAATAATATAAGAATATATATATAAATATATATAAATATATTTATATAAAGAATATAAAGGAATAGCTTTAGGTTTTGGATATGTAAATTCTTTTTGGGGCAAGGTTTATAGCAAGAGGAGAGTTAAAGATTGGTGAGATGTCTGGAAGTTCAGACATGCTTCTGAGCACACAGACATTTTTCTCATGTCACATTCTCCCATTTGTTCTCTTCCAAAGCAGTTAGATGAATTTCATTAAAATGACTTCTGATTTATGAGATTACAATGAGGTCTTCTGGGGTCACTGTTGTTTTTGAAAATTAGGATAGAGGCAAGTATACTTTATGTAAAAACAAGCTAGTCTCCTTTTCACTGTAAAATCTAAAGATAGTAATTTGTAGGATTCAAAACTTCCAGATAGGGCTGAATTCCTTTATTTTCCTGTTTTCTTTTCCAGACATAGTGGTTCTGTGAAGTATTAATTCATAACTCTAAAGAATGTAATGTCAATGTAATTTTCAAGGTTGCAAGTTTCTTAGTCCTTTCTGTCTTTATGTTGCTGTCTTTTAGAGGGAGGATTTAGGTTTGCAAAGGGCCAGGCTTGGTTTTTTAGTTAGATCCTGTAATAGGATTCAGATCTTCTTTTCATATTCTTTCTATTAGGGCAGACATTCCCACTGGGAATGCTTACAGTAGACTTTTCTTTTTTTCTCAGTTTAAAAAGCCGTGCTTTCTGGGAAGAGCTCATACTTAGCCTGAAACCTGCTCCTTTGCCTTTCTCCTGGCTGTGTTGGTAGATGGATTAAATGGCTTTTGGCATGTACATTTCAAAATCACCTGGTGGATGACACTGCAGTAATGTATGACCCACTTCGGTCTTAGATAGGTAGATTATGTTATCGTTGAGATATATCTTCAAAGACACAGCTTAATTAAACCAGGAAGGTGAGTTTTGATGCACAGAATTTGATTCCAACATGTAAAATGCCTGAGTAACTGAATGGCAACCTTGCTTATTAGAAAGTCTTGCCTTTTTCTTGTTGATACGATATTTCCTTTCCTCTTCCATGTGTGCTTCCTCCTACTGATGAATGTTATGCAGCCACCAAAACAGACTTTTTTTTTTGGTAAATGTTCAGTTAAAAGATTGCTCCATGGGGCAGTAGACCATTGCTTGGCAGGCGGTCTTCATTTTCTGTGAGCTTTCTGTTACTAGGCATCGTAGCTCCCTGATACGATCAAACACTTGGCTGTGGAAGACTGCCATGAATAACACTGCAGCTTTGTAGCCTTTATCACCAATCAGCTCTCAAAAACTCTTGGAATTAGGTGAGGAAAATATTGCTTGAATATTTCTGTCTTTTTGTACTCCTTTTGATTGTGTGTCTAAAGGGAGCATCTATGTAAATAACCTTCTTCAGATTCAGATTTTCAGTCTCGTATTGGAATCTCTTGTGTGATAAACAGCAAGGCTACTGCTCAGTATGCGCCAACACCTGGGAATAATAATGAAAAAATAACAGTGAGAAACTGCAGAGCATCTGTTCTTGACATTAACTTTCCTCAGTTTGACAGACTGCCACCACCAGATGTTAGGCTTATGTGCCTTTTCTTCCACTGGAGATGGCCGCCTTCCTGCCTCTCTTTGCCTCTGAGAGCTTACATCAGTGCCCTTTGGAGAATTCATGAAAACAATTGTGTCACCACAATGATCTCTAAGAACCACCACTTTGCTGTTATGACTGTCGAACAAGATGGGATAATTTTAAAACATGGAAATCTGGAGCAATGTTTAAGCTTAGTGTATTTTTTTCTTGTGGCTAAGGTCATACTTGTGCAATGAACATGTACCTCAGTGACAGTAAGTCACTTATTTCTCAGCCAAAGGTTTAGTGTTTTAATTCACAGAAAAACAGCTCCATTTAGTGCAAGCGCCCCTATTTGGCCTTGTCCCGAGTGAATGTTTCTAGTGGAGAACACGAACATTTATTAGCAAGCAGGTCTAAATAAACCAGAACTGAGCACAAATATTTGTAACAAAGAACTGAATAGGATACACTGTCAGATCTATGCTTTCATTAGTTCCCCCTCACTGTTTATAATACTCAAAAACGGAAAACACATCTGTCAATTTAGCCTACATTCATTTAAAACGTTGGCTATTTTAGTATGACCACAGAAAACACTTTGGATTTTTCTTCCTCTGGTTTTGTGATGAGTCCATTTTATGGAGGAATGATGTTGCATGTGTAGTAGGAGGTGTTGAACAGCTTTACAGAGCACCATGTAAACTATTAAACAGGCTATTCATCAGCATTTTTTCGGTTTATGATGGGATGTGGCTTAGCTTTTCCTAAGTGCTAGGTTCCATTTACCTGCCAGTTACTGACCCCAGTTCTCTTCTGGTTTGAAGTAAGGTATGTTAAGAGCTCCTAAATTATGCCTGGGGTACATGCTGACCCCGCTTCAGTGACAGAGCACCATTACACAGCCAGTGCCTGGGAGCAGGGCTCTGTGCCATCCAACCGTGTGCTTCCACTTGGCAGCAGGAGCTGTGGAGCGGAGAATCGGTGTCTCCCCACGCACTGCATACACACTTAGGGTTTTGTGTGATGTGTGCTATTAGATACTGCAAGGAACAGCTGCTGCTGGGGGTCACTTGGTATCTGACTTGCCTGTGTGCATTCAAGTCTGCCCTGCAAAGATTTCTGCCTGTGCTTTAACTCTGCAACTCTGTTGGCATAAGGAGAAGAATAAAGACATAATTGCTTGAGTGCATTGTTCTATGCCACAGGAACTCTGCTTTAACCAGTAGAATTTTTATGGTATTACTAGGTTTTTACTCCTTAGAGATGCTTTCAGTATTTATGTTTTGATTTGGTTTTGGTGTTGTGGGGTTTTTTGTGCTTGTTTGTTTGTTTGTTTGTGGTTTTTTGTTTGGTTGTTTTTGTTGTTTTGTTTGTTCTGGGTTTTTTTGTTTGGTTTGTTTGTTTAGTTGTTTTCTTTCTTACCTCTAACCTGAAGATTTCATTTTCAATAAAAAAAATCCCCTCTAAATGAGGAGTGTGTTGGAGAAGATTGTGGTTATAGGTCCTTCCCCTGTCCTGCTTAGTTCTAATGTAATTGAGATCAGAATCCAGGCTGGTCATACAAAGAGCATGCAAAACATTTTTACAAAGTTACTGAGAATTACTTAGCACACATAAGGCTTGCACACACAATTAAAAGCCTTGTCTCCCAGTTTGCATCTATGAATAATGCTAAAAACAACAGAATTGTTACAAAGGCAAATGATAACAATTGTTACAATTTAAAAAAAGTTCTTCCTAATTTGTCATTTTATTTTCTCATTGTGAAAAGTGCCCATTTGATGAAGTGAGCTGATCTATGATACATGTATAATAGCTTTTAGTCTGTCCTTTTCTTTGTATCCCCATTTTGCATCCCCATTTTGCTTTACAAGGAGGCAAAATTAACTTTGATCTACCTTAAGATGCATTTGAGCAAAGCCTAGATGATGTGCAGTGAGTCATTATGTCTTTTCTGTTGAGTCTTCTTATGAGGTCCAAAATTAAAAACATCATAATCTGGAAGACATTTGATCATCTATTTCAATGCCACTAAAAAGCAGCTATTCAAAAAAAAAAAAATCATTGGGTTGAAGAGTGTTTTCTTCGTGTGATATCTGTGATCCAATGGGCCAAATGAACATGAGTTCCAGGTGGTTTAGCTAGTTGCTGCTCATATATTTATTTATCTAGCTGTCTTTTATGGGACAAGGGACCTTGGAGCCAGAGTGAAATATTGAAAACCTTCAGCCAAATCTTTATACAGAAAATCTGCTACTGAGTAGACTGGGAGTCATATGGAAGAGATAACTTCTTCAGCTCATATGTTGATATTGTCTCTGTGAATTGTCTACTGTTCAGACTGATTGTCTGGTGAGATGTGTTCTGATCATGTGTTTTGGAAACCCTGAGAAATTAGATGGTTTGGCTCAATTCTTATAAAAGTCCTCTCTTTTATTCCAAGCAGAAAGATCTAAATGCTACCTGTAAGGTATCAAGTGGGTCATCCTAATGTATTTTAAACGATTGGATAACAAGAGATTGTATTTGCTGCCATATGGATATTAGAATTGTTCCAAGTACTAATTTCTCTATGGTACACATTAAAGAATAGCATTTGTGTCTTTGTGCCTGTCTTTATGAATGTTTTTCTTTACATAGTAAATGAAGTTCCCAGTTCAGAAAATTAATTTTCATCCACAAATCAGTCTCTACTAGTGCCACTAAAAACATAAACTTAATCCTTGTTTTAAAAACTTACTATTATTTCATACTAACAGTCTATGACAACAGGGAATAGTTCTAGTAGAAACTTACTAAAAAGTTGCTTTTTTTATTATGTATGACAGACTTTTTTGTAATTAATTCTTTATGTGTAGCATTGTCAATGGCTAATGTCAAAAAATTTGAATTCATGCAACAGAAATTACCCGTGATACACAAAATCCCCACATAAAGAAATGCGGTATTGGCAAACTGGGTTTTCTCTTACTTAAAAAAAAAAAATTATTTTTATTTTATTTTATTTTATTTTATTTTATTTTATTTTATTTTATTTTATTTTATTATATTTAATTTAATTTTATTTAATTTTATATTATTTTATATTATTTTATTTTATTTTATTTTATTTTATTTTATTTTATTTTATTTTAAACTCTCACAGCACCATTATAGTAAGTTTGTCTGTTGTTTTCAGGTTGATCCCCTGTTTACAGTGCCTGCACCTCCACCTCCGATTTCCAGCAGTATCACACCTCAGATTCTGCCTTCCTACTTTTCCCCATCTTCATCCAATATTGCAGCACCAGTCGAGCAGCTTTTGGTACGGACGCGTTCAGTGGGGGTAAATACTTGCGAGGTTGGAGTAGTAACAGAACCCGAATGCCTTGGACCCTGTGAGCCTGGGACCAGCGTGAACTTGGAAGGAATTGTGTGGCATGAAACTGAAGAAGGTAAATTGTTTTTTTCATTAGGTTTGTCTCTGAGATCTGTCGACAAGGGGTATGTGCTGTGTCTGCCTGGGTGCTAGCTAAAGGCTTGCTAATCTGTTGGGACACTGCTATATGCTGTGACAGTCACAGCTTTACAGTTCAGCTAGGGAGCTTCTATTTTAAAAACAAATGGCAGGTCTTTCTATTATTTGAAACAACTGGGTTTTCCAAATGACCTACCATGTAACCGCAGCTAATAATAGAATTGTTTCCTCTTGCTATATTAAGAAACTCATATGAAGAAATTGCTAATAGAATAGCATAAATACGATGTTTAAATGTGCATTATGAGGTGGTGTTTGTGTGATGGGAGTGGATATATGAATAGTTTAGATGAAAATTTAGCTGAATATTTCAGCTGATAAGAAATGCCACCATTGCATAACAATAGAGGCCCCTGAGACCCTACAAAAATTCAATTTGATGTGATTATTTTTGCATTTTGGTTATCTAAAATGTGCTTTAAGATGAAAGCTTTCAGCCTTGAAGAAAAGTGTTCCATGTGGTGAAGAAGTGCTATCAAAACCAGATTGATTTCTCTAATATCCTTTGAAGACATTTGTCCGAGTAGGAGTGCTGGAGAGCTTTGGGGAACACTAAACGTTGATTTGCTATAATTTAGAGCAAAGTAAGTAGGAAGAGGATTATGCTCTGATATGCAGATTTTTCCATTTTGGATTTCAAAAGCTCATTATTAAAATACCAGCTTTCTCCTGCTAAAAATACTTCATGTGTACAGTAAATTTCTGCAATTTTTCATTTAATAATAGCAGATTCTTTCATTTATAGCTATGTGAAAATCTTCCTGATAGTTTTTACATTTCTTTTGAAGATTATTTAATTTTTAGTGTTCTACCTTCCTCAGCAGTGTAAACAAGATTATTTACAAAATGCTATAATTACAGAATACAGCAGTGCATCGGTTCATGATAAATCCTGGCGTGCTTCAGACCGTATGCACAATGGCATTTTGTCCTTTGCAGTGATATATAAGACCTCACCAAAGTGCTCTACACTGTCCTCTCAAAAATCAATAGAGAGAGTCAGATTTACTTGCTTTTATATGCTTTCATCCATCCATCTTTCTCTCTGTGTATGTCCACAGCAGATTCATAAGGTAGATTGATCATTTTAGATTGTTTTTAAAGCACAGTATAAATTCTGTTTTAAAATATCCCTGCAGAGATGACTGCCCTTAGCAACTCCAATCTTTCTTGACTGGCCTGTTTTAACCAGAGTTGGAATGTGTGGGTGTTAACTGTGTTGACATGAAAGAGCAGTAGCTGTTAACAGTGTTATTCTTGCTGAATAAACTAAACTTCTGACCCCCACTGAATTTAAGAGGCCTTCCTTGTGAAAGGTTTGGCACCAGAAATGAAGTATTAAAAAAAGTGCATTCTGGTCAGGGTAACATTCCATTTACCAGTATCACAGCACTCTAATGGCTTAAAAACTCTTGTTAGTTAATGGAAACCAACTCCTTTAGCCTTTTCCTGATTTGTCTAAAACAATTTTCTGAAACAACTCAATTCAGTGATGGCATGTTTGAGCTAAACTGTTACGAGTGTGCCCATTTTCATAGCTTTGCAAACACTCCTTGGGAACACTACCGCTAGGAACGAATACAAATATAGATAAAATGGGATTCTACAATACTCTAGAAATATAGCTAGTGTAGATTAAGAGACTGAAGATAGTTGATATGATACTGTATGATGTGTACTATGCCCTTTGTGTTTGAGTGTTTCAGACCCTGCAGACTGAAGAAAATAATACAGATTTGACTGTTTTAACCCGGAGTCCACAATCAACGCTGTATTAATAAAAATTAATTCCTAATTGCTGATCACTTTAATTAAGTTTTGATGTTTGGAGCACACATAAAAGTATATATTTACGTGTTTTCAAGCCTTATGACATGCTCATGAAAGCAGCTATATAGTTTGCATGGAGCCATTTCTGCCAAATTCTAGGAAACAGCATACAGATAGGTCTTCTTTTCACCTTTAATAGAAAAAAAATATTATCAGATACTCCTTTTCTCGAGTTCGAGTTTTGACTTTAGGGCAGAACACAACCTTTCCTATACTGGCGTAAATCCAGCTTACTCTAACCAGTCTTTCTAACTAGGCATGTGTAAAACCATCTTGATGTTTATGATGCCATATAAATTTCTTTTGTGATTTTTATGTGTTTCTTTAATTTTCACTCCTTTTACTGCTTTCCAAAACTGAATAGAAACACACATGCAAACAGACATTTCTCTGGCTGTCTATATATCCCATAGCCTCTAAACATAAAACAATTTGAGGAAGCTAAGGAAGGTATGAAAATTTCTAATCCTGGCTTGTGTTTTGAGATATTTGAATTATTTTGCATCTAGTTTAGCCACTCTGTAAAATGGGTTGTGAGATGATAAGGATAGGCATGTAGGCTGGCTGCGTACTCATCAGAACCAAATGTGCTGCTGGGCGGCCTTCGTGTGCTGCAGCAACTGGTTGTGGGAATGCAAATACAGAAAGGATGTGGTGAATCACATTTATTACAAGAATAGTAACCTGAGTCGAGAAACACAAAAATCAAAGAGTTTATGCAGAGCTCATTATTAGCATAAATGTAATACATGCTTTATAAAGAATAAGGTATATACTGAGAATTCCTGTTATGAAGGTATCTGAAATAACCAGTTTTCTTTTATGTATGTTGAGCAAGTTGTCACATTCTGTTGCATTTGTTCTTTGAGGTCAGAAAAAGGACGATATTCAGGCTTATGAGTCATATTTTTAAGATAATCACTCCAAGGGGGTGCAAGGGAAGAAAGCAATGCTGGATTTCAGACAAAATTCTGAAAGATCAAAAAGAGCACTGTTACATCTCTTTCCATTACTTCCACATCACTCTAGTTGACTTGATTTAATAAATCAGACCATTTTTCCCTGAGTGTTTTAATTTTTAGACATGTAGAGGGAAGCTGGCATCTGAAGTCTGTGATACTTAATTACAGGGGGTGGTCACTAACCACAGGTGGTTACTCCTACAATTGACTGAGACTGCTGGTTATCACATGGGCATTTCTCAGCTGCTCTACTAAGTTGTGTTGTGTTTAACTGCTAGGTATGTAAACCATAGGCATTATCATCTTCATAACAACCTTGTTTGGATATAACTTGGTAGTGTTTCCAAAGTGGTGGTAATGGCTGTCAAACAGAGCACACTGAAGGGACTATCTGAGGCTACCCTGTGGGAGAGGAAAGAGAAATGATTATGGGGGCGAGTCAACGTGAAACTGGCAGCTGATGTGGATACTTGACACCAGAAGCTATCTGCAGTAAAAATCCTTCACAGAAAGCAGCTAGGTAGTGCGAACTAGCACGTGTATTTTGGTTTGGTTGGTTATTCTGATGTTCTCGGAAACAGCTGCTGAAAGTCTATTGCTATACTGAGAGAAAAGTTTATCTTGAATCAGGTACTTGCTAAACTGTGTGATTATCTTCTGGGAAAACAATTTCTAAGTGAGCAATAATTGCTTCTTACTGCCTGGAGGAAATAAAAATGACCCAGAAAAAAGGGAAACCACCAACCAACTTTCTAAATTGCTTAGAGCTCAAGTTTTTGTTCAGCTTCTCAGGCGCAGTTGCCCTGGGTCACATCCTGGTTTTGGTTCTGCATCTAGTAGTAAAGCCTGCCTTACCAGCAGTTCTGATGTCTTCTTTTCCTGAAAACTGCGTAGGAGACAGCCCTTGCTGCCTTTGTGTGAAGAATGATCTGTCTACGTGTGGTGATACACTTCCTCTTTGTGCAGATCAGGTGCAACCTGCTGTTGTTCAGTAACAAATAATGGGGAAATGAGTTGTGTTTTTTAATCGGGGTTAAAAACCCCGTAACTTGAGACTTGAGACTGGTTGCCAAATAGAAGAAACAGGAATCTCAGAAAAAAAGAAACACGATCTCAGAAACCTGATGGGATCATTTCTAGGGTATTCCAAATTCCTCATGCATCAGTTCTGACACAATTTTGCAGGATTTTTAGAGAAATTTAGCAGAAAGGAGATGACAAAGAGGCATGCTGGTATTTGTTGTGTATAGGGTTTTCCAGTAATATGCATAGTTTGTTTTGAAAACATTACCTGTTGCACAGAGCTAATGTGGATTTTCTCTGCCTTACTATGTGGTGTTAGTTTTGCAAAGACTACTTTAAAAGAACAGTCTGTTTTAAATATCTTTGGTTAGATATGTGTTTTTACATGTGTGTCTAAGTAAGGGGGTGTATGTGTCAACAGAAATAGAAGAATGAGTAGTCTGGCTGCCTGTTATTCCTGTTAGCAATTTTTGTGGTTTAACAACCACATTTTCTTACTCTAACAAATACAAAGGCATGATAAAACTATGAAACTTGTAATGGGGAAAGCCATGTCAAGTAAGTAAGGAAACAAATACAGAAATTAGAGATTTTTATCAAAGAGTGTTACAACAATTAATAGAAATTTAGAGAAACAAGTCAAATCACACTGTTGTCTTGAGCTCAAGCAAGGTTGATTGAGAGAGGCAATATGCTTTATTAAACCAAGTGATACAGGCATAAAAAACAAGTTCACATTTAGACTGGGTGCATTTATATTTCTGTGTGATGTAGACCATTGACTTGCTGGGTACAGGGGTTGGGTAATGTTAGCCACCATATTTAGTTCAGAATTGTGTTTATTTATATGACAAAAGCATAAATATAACTACTGCTCAAAAATCAGGCTTTGTTATGTCCACATTTACATTTAGAGAAGTGGTTCTGGAGGTGGTAGGGTTTTTTGGCTAGCTACATTAACAGAACACCTAAAATCCAGCTGTTTCTTCCTGCTGCGTGGGTCATCTGCTGACCCAGTATGAACATCACCCACTATCAAAATGCCATCTGTCAAAAAAGAGCCTTTACATGTATTTATATCTTATATATCATGTTTAATATTTGCTCTTTCTGCTATGTGTGATGCCAGACCCAGTAAATCAGTGGATTTAAGGAAGCATTAAATATGTGATTTTTTTTATAGACTTCAGCTGTCTCACTGTATTATCTCAGGCACTTGGAGTCTGACACGTATTACGTGTTTCATAGAAGAGATATGCTCTGCATCTCACAATAAAAAGCCACAGTCTTGCATAAAAATGCTTGTGGTTTGTGGGAGCTCTACCTACTTTAAAGAAGGAATCTGGGATGTACACAGACGGTCTGAAATAAGTTTCAAGTGTCGTAGGAGCCATACTACAAGATTGATTTAGCTGAAGTTAAACCAAGATTTGTCGTGTCTGAAGGGGCCATTTTGATCATCTCAGCTGTTTGCCTGACCTTATCAGAGTATGCACTTTTTTAGGGACATAAATTCTGGCATTGTCCTCTAACTAGCTTCTGCACTGTTTCTTGTGAATTTCCTTGAAACACAGAGTGCTGGCCAGTGTTAGAGCCAAGGAGTACCTACTACTTGTAGCCTGTTTTATACTGCTTTCATCTAAAATAAATGAAGCAAATAGCAATTTTAGAGTATCCACAGAAGCCCCTCAATTGGTTTTAAGCCATTGGGACTGACTCTATGAACCAGGTGCACATGGTTGTGATGTGGCTTCAGTGAGTTGCCCTGAATCAGCTGGGTCACAATAACCAAACCTTTACGGGCTCTTTGTTCTCAGCAAACAGTACATAAATCATGTCAGTATAAACATCAGTGAAGCAGAAATTCAAAATAGGTTATGGATAGTCCCTGCTGGCAGGGGAAGGGAGATAGGAGATATTTTGACTTTCTTGAGTTTTAGTTTTGATTCTGTTGCAAAGAGCTCCTTTTCCCAAAAATTTCATATAAACATAAATTTAAGTTTGAAGCACTTTGTCTAGGTGGTGTAAAGCACCACGGATTAGTGAAGATTTGGAAAAAAAAAAAAAAGTGGTTAAATTAATAGTGGTTCTGGAAACAGAACCACTATTAATTTCCAGGCTTTCTAAGTGCAGCAGGGAAGTTAAGCTAGCTCATCACCCTTTCCATTCCTTCCCAATACCATTGCTTCAAATTTTTGAAGACTGCAGACCAGCACTGGAAGAAAGGCACTTAGGAAATCTGTGCTGCTACATGCCAAAATTGGTATTTAAATGTCAGCATTCCTCCTTGAACATAAACACCCCACTGGGTCTAGCCAGTGCTAGTCTTACGGATTTGTTTAGAGAGGCTGTACGCCTCTGCTGCATGGAGGAATGTGTGATTTCTTTATTGCCTACTGCTTCTTTTGTTGGTTCACTCTTATTACACTGATGTAATGCTAAGCACAGTGTGGCCACAATACAGTCACAATAATTGACAAAATCATTAGAAGTGTCTTATTTACCCTGGGTACTATCAGACAGCTTATCTAAAGGGACCTGGAAAATGCCACATTTTCCAGCTGAGAATCTGGGTATAATTCTCTTGGTATAACCCAAAGCAGAGAATGAAAAAACTTAACAAATTCCAGACAGTGCTTACATAAAACTCTGCATATTGCCAGACTCCTACAGAGGAAGACTCCCTGCACTGCTTGTACATACATAGAAAATTACCCCTTTTACAAACAAGCATATGGGGGCAGGGAGGGTGCCTAGAAAAAGGAAGGAGGATAATTGAGATTGGAAACATTTGCTTGGAGCTATTTGAATGTGAAACTGAGCCTGCTCAAGCAGTGAGGGTATGAACACTGAAGGAGCTGCTTCAAGAAAAGCAACAGTTTTCAGCATATATTGCTCAAAAGCAAAATCTCAGTAGCAGCAGATTGCTTAGAAGTGGGACTGTTCCAGTACAAAATACTTGGAACATGTAATGTTTGGCTTTGTAGATAGCAGGGGGAGAGATGACTGCTAATGAAGTGTGTGTGCATCCAAGTGTTTCCTTACTAAATAAATTCCATTGGAGCAGGGAATGAAAGCACAACTGAAATGGCATCTTTAGTTGGTGTGCTTCAGGGATTAATCCACTTATTTAAAGATGTTCTCTCAGTCACTATTCATTTTGTACGTAGTTTAAATAGTTAGAACAAGCTGTTGTATTCCAGTTTTGCTACACTCCTAATCAGCGCCGGTCTTGTGCACTGGTGAATGAGAAGTTCTCTTGGTTGCTAAGACTGTATGTTTTTACTAATACAGAATAATATAAACTTAAAAGAGAATCTATTTTTTCACTGTTTGAGGCTACATCATGAAAAACTGCTTTTGGCATTGGGACTAACTTTCCAGTATAAAATCAGTGTCTGGCCTAACAAGCAGCTTTTAATTTTTCTAAGAAACAAGAATTTTTAAAATCTAAAATTTTTTTAAAAATTGAGATTTTTTTTTAAAAGAAACTTATATTTTTTGTATCCTCAGGCATATTTGTAATTCTTTCTAGTTGCTATTGATGTAGTACTAACTAGGTACTAATCTGGAATTTTTGCTGGCAAGTAGCAATCCAAAAAACAGAAGTAAAACTCAATTAAAAATTTTGAACAGTGAAGAGCCCTTTGACCTTCAGGGTTAGTAAAAGATCACTGCTTATGTTTTTGTTCTGAAAGACAAAAAGGCAGGAAAAACAGAAGTTGAAAATGTAGAGATTGAGGGAGAAGAAAAAGAATGTATATACAAAAGAAAAGCTCAAGGGAAATAGCTTTCTTGATTTAGTCTGAAAAAGTAGGTCTGGATTTACAAAAGCTAGTGTTGCAATGGAAAGCACAATTCAAATTCATTTGAATTTTATATCCCCAAGAGCCATGAAATTTAGGGTAATAAAACCCCCTAGAAACATCTGGGATGAAAAACAAACGGCCAGTATTAGAGCACTTTGCTTTAATTTGGGTTTTTGGGTTTTTTTGTTGTTGTGTTGTTTTGTTGGGTTTTTTTAAGGAGTATCAACTAAAGCAAAACACACATCCATCAAAATTAGCACTGGTTTGTGTTTACTAGCTGTAAATTTAAAGCTTAATAGAATTTAAAGGGGATATAGCTACGGAAATAAAAGGCTGTAGAATTAATTTTTAAGGGCAGATTTTTTATCATTCTTGTTAAAGATATAATCAGGATAAAGGAGAATGCTTAAGAAAAGCTTTAAATGCTTTCTTTTCCCCTACTTTTTCTCTTTTCCCCCTGTTTTAAGATGTCAATTATTAAGGTTTTTTTGCATGTCTACTAGGCCTTCACTTGGGTCAGTACTCCATGTATTTAAATTATTTTGTTTTGTTTGAGTTTTGTTGTTGTTTCTATTTGAGCGCTAAAGGCAGATCAGGCTATTTGCTATTTCTGTAGTAATTTAGCTAATAGCATAACAATCTCTATTAATAAAATGGAACTGATATTAGTTGTCAGGAGGTGGCAATTCTGCAGCCAGTCCCTACCACTGATGATAAGTGTTGTGGAAAATCAGTGTGGGGGTAGTTCCAAATCAATTTTATTTAAGCTAGAGGTGTGGGGGGTTTTTTTCCCCCCATCACTTAAAACTTCCTCATTTAAGTAGGTTGAAGCAAGTAATTATGTTTTACTGCCTGTTTACTTTCCCCTGCAGTGACCAAACCTGTACTTCTTTACCTTGCATTCATACTGTGCTGGCTTTTGTGGATCTTTGAAAGCCCTGAGGCTATGGGACCTGCTCTAGCTGGGATTTAGAAACAGTAAGAAGAGTCTCAGGTTTCACTAAAGGAGCTGTTTTCCTTAGGGAAGAGAGAAACTGATGTCAACTTCTAGCAGAGTATGACTTCTAGAGTGTTACAGATTTTTAAAATAAGTTTACTTTATAGGTTATTCTCTACAATTTTCTGAAAGTCCTAAAAGTTAAGACTGTAGGTTCTGTGGAGAAAGTTTTGCAATAAATTAATATTGCTTCGTGAGGGATTTTGTTCAGATGTCACTCTCACCTTAGACAATGAATGCAGTACAGGTTTGTCTGCATGCAGGCCAGTTTCATCCAGAAGAATCACTAGCTGTTGCTAGACTTCATGTAGCTTCAGACTAGGAAGAATTATTGGATACAAGACTGAGTGATTAAAAAAAACCAGGCTCCCAGGTTCCAGCGGTATCCAGCCAGACACCTTTATTTAGACAAGATACAGCCAGACAGAAAGCCAGTAGATGCTACTCATGTTCATTACTTTAATGAAGATCAGTTATTTTTGCTGAATGCTGAAGAGGGAAGGGCATCTCCACATAGTTGCATACATTTGAAAAAGGTCTCATTTTTCTGTTACTGTGTGAAAGAAAGAAAAAAATTTCCCTGATAGTCTTATAAAAATTTTAAATTTAGCATTTTTAAGAACATGTGACTCCTGAGTGGAAAAATAATTTAGTCCTTTGACAGTAGCCAATTTCTGAGATTTTTCAACTTTATCAGTGTTTTGCAAACCTCATCTGGGCCCCATTTCTTTCAAGGTACAGACTACTTAAAATACTGAAATATCTGGGGTCTGAAACATAATTACATAGAAGTTTATTTTTCATTAAATTGCATAGTCCAGGTTGGTTTGATTTATCTGGGAAAACAGATTTATCTGGGAAAATATCCAAACATACTTCAGGGGTGGGAGAAAAAGTGTCAGCAGTGTTGGTGGTGGAAGTGTTGCTGGAGAGATATCCACAGCATTTCGGCTTTCTCTGGCCAGTGTGCACATCCTGTCTGAGAGAAGTCTCTGGATTTTCTTTTTTTTTTTTTTTTTTTTTTTTGGTGTGTGTGTGTGTTTTATCCTAAAAGCTGGACAGACTGTTTTCCTTGAGCTTTCCTCATTCCAGCACCTAAACTATGGGCCTCAGCCACTGGGCTGTTGTGCCAAGGTACTGTCACTTGCTGACCAGGGAAACTGTAGGTGCCAGCTGACTTGAGATGGGTTTTGAATGACTGCACCTCCCCTACAAACGCCTTTCTGTTGACAGTGGGGATGAAGCTGTATAACATTTTAGTAATTTATTTCATGATACTCACTGAATGTTCTGCAAGAACTGAGTCAGTTTCTTCCTTGGATAAAGATTAAAGGCAGCACAGAGGTTCATATTTATAAACTGATGCATTTTCGTATGAAATATGAATGGATAGGCTAATGCCATTTCTTTATACTTTGATTCTTGCCAGAGAAGCAGCACATAAAATTAGTGTAAATGAGGAGGAAGGGGAACTCTTGAGGAGCAGAAGTAAATCTGTGCTTGCTTTTGCTTCAAGGCAGTAGGTGGTGATTGCATTATAAATGATTCTGTTGGTCTAGACAATCAAGTGACAGGAAATAACTTAAGAGAAAATGTTTTTGTATCCCCAAAGCGTTATCTTTGAGAAGCACAGTTAGTAATGCTGTTGTGAAAAGAAACCTCCATTTGGACAGACAGCTTGATTCGAGTAAAGCTGCTAATTTGTTTTCAGCTTCAAGGAGATTTAGAGTCTTTGCATCTTTGGCAGTAGCACACAGTGTAATTGTCTCCTTTCCCCTTAATCTTCAGTCTAGATGCATTGGCTTAATGTGGCTAGGAGAGGGCTGGAATGTTGACTGAATTAGCTGCACCAGATAGCTTACCCTAACAGGTGAGGAGAAGTTATTCTCACTCTTGAGTTTGTAATATGAGAGGAGAACACTGGCTGTTCTTTTCATCATTGCATCTAGTGGCAGAAACCCTTTTAAGCAGAATGGAAAATAAATTGTGGGGTATGAAAAGGAGGTGACAGAACTAATGTTCTTGCACTGGCAACATTACTCAGCTATTAGGGGCTCTCTGTAAATAACAGCTTTGCTTTCATCTATTTTCTGCCTCTTTCTTTCACAGAAGTAATTTTATAACACTACAATTTTTAAGTACTGCAAAAAAAAAAAAAAAAAAAAAAAAGCTAACTGTGCACCAGGAGATTTGTTTGCATTCCTATTATTGAAACAGTTTGGTATTGCTGGTGGGCAGCAGCTGCTTATGCTTTTGGAATATGTGCCATTAATACAGCACTGGTTTAAAAGTAGCTCAAGTCACCAAAATGACAATCTTCAGTAAGGGATATAGCACATCACTGAGCAATTAAATTATTTAGTCAATCCAGTGGTTAAGCTTGGGTCAGCTTTGAAGGGTAAATTTCATTGCTGGGATACATTCTTGGCTATGAATGAATGCATGAATAATCTGTCTTTGAACCTTAAGATGCACAATAGACAAAATAACTCTTGAGTTGAACTCTTGAGAGTGGGCTGATTTATGGGCAGCTGTTGAAAGTGTTCCTAGTCAAATTATTTTTTAATCTGTGAAGTAGAAACCTGTAGTGTATTAATTACTGTATACCATTCCAGTGGTAGACAGAAAAAAGCTGTGCAAGTTTTTACAACGGGTTTTTAATTTATAAATTAAAGATTAAAAGGAAAAAGTAATGATTTTGACATGGTACATTGCCATAAAATGAAAATCACTTGTCAGGGCTCCAGCAGACAAATAGCTGAAGGCGTTGTTGACCTCAGCTGCTCAGCCAGTTGATCTGTGTAAGTTGCCTCCAGTTTAGCACAGGCAGCAGCAAGGATTGTGCATGCTTCCAGTGCCAGCAAGTTCACAGGGCTGCCTAAGCCTGCGCTAGTTTAATTTACATTAATGCTGTGATTGCAGGTGACCAAGGATCTGACACACACTCATTTGTACCGCTCCTGTTTCAAGGTCCATAGCCTCAAGCAGAGGGCAGGAGCTGATGTACAGAAGGCTGTAACATTCACCACACCAAGCTTTGGCCACCTTGGTTTGCTGGAGGGCACCGTTTGCTAGAAGGGTCAGGAGGTCGCTTTTGTGATCAGCAATAGTGGCTTGGCACGGCACCTTTTCAGTGCCGGGGAGGAGGGAACTCTTGCTGTCTCCATACCCTTTTCTGAGATACTGTGTCTCCATTACACAGTGCTAACAAGGTTTACTGATTGTAGTAAGGCGTTCTGAGTTATTAAAGTTGTGTCATGGAAGTTGGGTTTTTTTGGGAGAATTGGTTACAGAAGGAGCAATTTGATTTTATTTTCTTTCAGCTAACAGACCAAACAGATGGGGAAGCAGACCTGGAGTAGTTTTGCTGGCTGGCTGCCACGATTCTGTAAATTTTGATTTGTATGGATATGTAACAGTTTTATTTTTCCCTTTTTGGAGATGTAAGTCTTTGGGAAATTAATCACTGGCTTCCTGTGAAACATGCACTTGTAAAACAAATGTTGTAGCAGTGTGCCATGCAGACCCTGTGTTGTGTCAATTAGGAAATGTGACATCAGCAAACTCCATAGACTGTCAAAGGCTAAAGCACTTTTCAAAGCATCATTCATTCACAGCTCTCCAGAGAAAGAATTAAAAAATGACAGAAATTTGAACTGCAGTTCAGTACAATTTTATTGTTTTTCTTTGCCATTCAAAAGGCACAGGGCTTGTAATTCTGTCCAAATAAGATTTTTAATACCATTTGACCTTGCACTGTTTTGTATTTGAAATTAACAAGACAGTCATATTTTCAAAATCTGTAGTAATAACCAAGTGTGAGGTGATCAAAACTTGGAAATCCTTCATTTAAAGTTCCAAGGGAGAAAGATGAAAAGATATAAGCTATGTTTGTCTCCCGTCACTTCATGCTACTCTCAGCACCTCCACACCAGAACAATCTACAAGCAAAAGTTGCTAAAGCTTTTATTAACTGTGGTATTGGTGCCGTAGCCACTAATTACACACCAAGAGGGCTACATTTAACAGTAAAAAAATGCTAGAAATTTAAACACATTACTGACAGCCTGGGTCATAGTCTTTTTTTTTTTTGGTAGCTTTTTCGCTGGAAATTTCAAGAGCTGAGTTTCTTACTGCTCACTCAGCATTTGGATCTTTGAGATCAAAAGGCCTTTCCTTCAAAGTGTTTCATGTTGTTATTTAAATGGTAATTGGATCTATCCTCAGTTTGACTGTATTTTAACTTCACTAGACTTGGGATTTTCATTATTTTCAGTTCTGTACTTCTAATGGAGGAGGTGATCTGGGCAATGACAAAGATTAATTGCAAATTTGGAAGCTAGTTACTAGTCACAAGACTTTAGGAAGTCACACAGGCTATTTGGGCAACATGTGCTCCATAATGAATGATTTTTCTATTCTAATAATTAGTCTCTTCTTTACTGGTGATTTTTGCATCTAGAGTAGTTTTTTACTGACAGATTCATATGTCTGTACAGTGTGAACTGTACATAAATTATTGTTAAACTATTTGCCTGCAAACTTTTGGTTTAATGCAGTACACTCTCAAGAAAATGTCATGGCCTTGAAATACTGATCTTCAGAGAGGCAATGCTTGAAGATTAGGAAGCTCTGGTGTATACCCTCTGTAATCTTCAATACTTTCTGGTGAAGAAAAAATGATTTTTACATCATGTCTTTGGGAGACAGAGCCAACATTTTGCTTTAATTCCTACTCTTTGCTGAACTGGACTTCAGCTCCTCTCTTGTGAAGCCTTCAGCTGTCAGTGTGATGATGAAGTAATATGAAAATTGCTACCACTGTTATCCAGGAAAGACACTTTCCCAAGGAGACATATTCTATATGATATCACTATCATCATAATTGGTAAATGAGACACAACCCTTATTTCCTGCGCTTGGTGACTTGGTTTTCATTTTTCTCTGGGGAGATCCCAAAGCACCTTCAGGTATACCACTAAAGTATATTCAGGGTTAAAATGTGCTTGTGCTAAAGATTGCACAAGAACCTGCAGACCTGAGTCAGATAAACAGGTAGTTGAATGTGACAGTTTTCAAAACACAACAGTACAACTTCCACGTGTAAAGGAAAGAGGCATCTGCAGAGTTAACAGTGGGGTCTTTGTATTGGTGGTATATCACCAAGGACTGTGTTAAAAATCCTCCAGTGTTTTCTAATAATATTAGATGTACCTTCCCATTGACAAGCTCATTTTCTCTAGACCACCCAGCATCACATCTAACCTGCAGCCTTTCTTCCCCTGCAGTCTCCTTCCTACCCTCCCCCAAATGTATGGTGCATGTGTATTCATGTTTTCGCTTTCTGTTCACGGAGATATCCAGCTGGGAAAATATAGTGTGTACAATACTTTCTGCCTTCAACTGACACTTCTCATAAATTGCAACAGAAACACTGCTATCAGCAGCTAAGTAGCAGGTAGAATACAGCTCTACATAGCAAGTCTCAGCAGGACACAGAAACTATGGTTACCAAATTTCCAAAGAGAAAGGGTTGGGAGGGAGAGTTTTTAATGTAAGAATAACTGGGGAAGGGGAATGAGAAACATTTAGAATGGATTCATTGAAAGCTGTCTTTTTCTGAAAAAAGAGAAGGCTTATAGGGCATGACTCAGTGGCTTCACATTCACTTTTTGCTGAATTGTTGTTTTAGAAGACCTCACAAGAGGTTTCTGTTATAAACAATGCAAAATAGTCTTTCCTAGTTGCTCCTTAAAAACACCCCTACCCTCCACACACATTCTTTGAAACACTTTTTAGAAAATATGTAATACTTAACTGCTGCTGTAGTATAAAGTGTTTATGACGGAATGCCTGGGTCAGCCACAGCGCATATATAGTTTTGTGGAAATAGACTAATAAATATCATTATGTTCCTAATCACAGAATTTGATAAGTTTCATTTTGCCCTCAGCTCTATTCAAACTCAAATCTTGACTGGAAAAGGCTCACAGCCTTGAAAACAACCTCAAACAGCACAGGTTAGAAAATATGTCACAGTATTTATCGTCATAGATTTTTTTAGGTTTTTTTCATGTCTGGGTTTTTTGTTCGGTTTTTTTGGGTTTTGTTGTTTTGGGAGTTTTTTTATTTGGTTTGGAGAGGGTATTAAGTTGGATGAGGTCTTTTTTATCACAGGTTGAGCTGTTCTTTGTGACCATGGTAGAAAGGACAGGAAACAATGATCTGTGGCAAGAGATTCAAGTGAGATATTAGAAAAACATTTCTAACAGCAAGGATAAGGAGGCTGTGGAGTAGGTTTGTTTAGCAACTTTTTTCCATTAGAGAAAAACCTGTATTAACATTTTTTAGGATAGATGCTGATACTGCTTCAGAAGTAGGAGGGGGTGGACTGGGCAACTGCTGAAGTCTTCCTTCCTCTATATCCAGTTCTGAGAGCAGGATAATTCATAAATATGTCAAGTTTTCATTTTGAGTTTTTGGTTTTTTTATTGTATTGGTTTGGTTTTTTTTGCTTCTCACATGGAGATTTCCTAGGAAATTAGGGCATGGTGTGTCACCTTCTTCCTTTTTCTTTTCCTTAGATTAAAAATTAGTTGAACAGCATTAGTGAAATACAAATTATAGCAGACAGCTAATAATCAAGGGCTCGTGGGAACCAAATATGGAACAGAGAGCAACTCTCTTATGGACAACATAGTAATAAGGACCAACTGCTGAATCCAGATAGCTAAAGGAAGAATAAGGAGAGAGCGCAGGTACCCTTGGCTGGAAAGTTACCCCTGTGCTTGGTTTCAGCTTTGATTTTTCATACCAGTACCTAGCTAGTAAATACCTTATCATTTTGAAGGATGTTTCTCTGGTAACCTTTGCATTTGTTCAAGATAATCTTTCAAAGCTGTCCTGTGAGGAATGAGGGAAGGCAGTATTGTAAACATAGTACAGCATATTGAGATCCAAGAATGCCATCAAGTCTGAGGGAGGCACGTAAATAATGCTAATCTTCCCTCTGTGAGGACAGCTATTGGTTTCAGTTTGGAGAGTAATGAGGATATACTGCTTTTCTTCAGCTTATCAAACTATTTTCAATGGAATGTTTTTCTAGCAATAAGTCTTCATTAACATTTTTGTATATTTCTTCAAATGGTATTGGTTGTATGCTGAGTTTTGCTTGGAGAGAATTTAAAAAAACAAACCAACTCTTCAAGGTCTCAAAGATATGGCCAGATATATTTTATTTATGCAATCCATAAGATAGTTATAAGACAGCCCTAAGGGGAGAGAGTTTCACTCTTAGTCTTCCCACTTTTCTCATTCTTACTACCATCCAATGGTAATAGTATTTAAGATTTTCTTTGTTTTGTGTTGTTTTCCCTGTAGCTGGTTTCCCTGTGACAGACAAAGAGTAATAGTAAGCTTTACCACTAATGTTCCCATTGATTGATCCTTCATTTGGGTTCTTTTTGCAGTCTTCCGTTGCACTTCTGAAGTTTTATGAAGTCTAAATACATCATATGAATTTCTCAGCTGGTCAACCATACAGTTTTGTCAAAGAGCAGTCATTATCCATTTCATTATCTAACCATGAATCTCCTTGGCAGTGAGCAACTAGCTTACAAATGCATTACATTTCTCTCTGTCCAGTCTCTCTAAAAGAGGATGTTATCTCACAGACATCAAGAGAAAGTCCCATACTTCTCTAATTGTGTAGGCAGATAATTTACTAATCTCCCATTGGGAAGACCTTTACAAAAAAAAAACCTTCAACCAATAACCACATAACTCTTGATTGTGCCTGCTGCATTCTCTAGGCAGAACAGGTGAAATGTAGAGTCAAAAAAATAAGTTTAAAGCTGTTTAGAATCTAGACACAATTTCATTCTTTATGTCTGCACTGACTAACATTGTGAATCTCTGAAATCTGGATAAAACTCAGAAGGTTCTATATGAAATGCCTTTACTTTCAAAAAGAAAGATAAAATTCACTTAAATTTTATTAGAAAAGTTCGTCCTTAATGGTCATGGTTAAATGGTTAAATATAGGAGAGAGTAAATTATCTTTCTACTCCCTGAATTATCTGACAGCCTTCTGTAGAGTACTGCCTCCCATTCTTGGAGGTCTATGGGCTCATTTTCAGCAATTCCCAAATATACTGGGAATGGGTATATTAAACCCTCAAAGAAAGACATATCAGAGAAAAAATAGGTCTTAATTTTTCTAAAACACTGGCTGTGAAATTTAAAAGTACTTGAAATAAACTCAGTGGATGTAATTTCACATGGAATTATTTCTCAGCTACCTTACTCTAGCTACTGAAATAATTACTTTGCAGTCTTTTGGTTTAAGGATGTTTTACTTCCTGTTGCCAGTTTTCAAGTTTACTAGATCTGCCTTTTGTCTTTTTTTGTCTGAAGTAGAGTCAAGTCTTTGAAATAGTCTGTAGGTGATTAAAAATAATAAATAATTTCAGGAAAAGAACATGAAACTTTTGGAAAGGAATAGCTAATAATAATAGTAATAATAATATATAATAATATATACTATAATATAATATATTATATAATTATATAATATCTAATAATAATAGTTAAATTCATATTTAGGAAATACAGATTATTTCATGACCGTGCTTGTATCTTCCAGATCCTATCAGTGTAAACAACATACATATAGTCCTTATGAACTCTTTAGTCAAGTTTGCACTTCTGATGGAACAAATGCAGATCTTGGTGTTCTTAGAAATAGTTCTTAGTCACTCAGCAGTTTTATCAAGGGGAAAAAGGGGCTTTTCAGAGGACAGAAGCTGAAAGTAATATAAGCTTGCAAACCTTGCAGGATGGTTAGAATGCATCTCTTGGGCAACAGAGAATCTTTGCCCTAGATCGTTTTTTGATAGAATCCTGCCATTTTCAAAGCATTCAAATGAAGGAAAAAGGTAGCAGCTTTCTACCAGCCTACCAATCCTGTCAGCTGGAAAGAGATCACAAAAAGTTGATGTGGATTTCTTTTGGTGTAGCTCTTGTGTGTCCTCCAGCCTTCTTTGCTGGAATCTGATTCAGTTCATCAAGCAGTCTTTTTATCTGTCCAGCCCCAAAAGGTTTCCTACTAAAAAGCAAATGTTTCTGATTGTGCATGGGCCTTCGCAAAATGAAAAAAGGCTTCTCAAAAGTAAGATGGTAACTGGATTTAGGCTGTCACTAGTATGGTAGTATGGTGAAGGGAAAAAGACAAACCCTCTACAAATGCATTACATGGGCACATTGAAATCCTAGTTTACTTTCCTTTTTTTCTTTTTTTTTTTTTTGGGGGGGTTGGGTGGTAGCCATTTTAAGTATTTTCAGATCTTGTTTAGCAAGAATATATCAGTTCCTGTTATTAAACCTGCAGTCTTCAAATCTTCACTGGTGTTACTTGTTTCAAAGGCAAGTCTCTTCCTTCCACAGAATTTTCATACATAACTGTAATTTTCTTTCACAAAATTACATTTATAGAAGATTTTTCAACTGGAACTGGTGCACACCAGTCCTAGTTCTATTCAGTTCCCAAAAGAGGCAAAAAGACCTCTATATTCTTGTGTCCCTGAACAGTTGAAACAAATGTGTGGCCTTACTTTGATCTTTAGCATTCTTCTCTGTCTCTGTCACAGGGGAAAATCTATGAGAAGAAGCGCAGCCTCTGTAATCTAAGCAATTATTTGAGAAAAATACTCAAAGATCATTGAGAGAACCTCTGAACACAGTGAAACTGTGAGGAAAAGGTGTCACAGCCTTCGCTGCCTTCTGGGTGAGGAGAGAGGCTTCTGCCAGAGATTTGGAAAAGGCAGCCAACTGTCATTCCTTTCACACCTTCCTGAAGTGTTACAAACTTCTTGTTGTGGCATCTGTTGTTACTGCATTTGGTTGTCTACTGCTCAGAGATGTGGTTCATCAACAGGAGCCCATGGGTGGGGACATATGGAGGTCTGACTTTTTTTCCCCCATCGCCACCCTTCCTTTGTCATTGTTCCTTTTTTTTTTTACCTGAAGAAATGCCCTGAATCTGAGAGGTTTTACTTTATCCTTCCTTTTAAGTGGCCTTAATCTGCTGGTGAATATTTCACAGGAAGCATAAGAGAACAAAAGGCAAGTACAGTATCACTTTTTGCTGATGCCTTTTGTGGTTTCAGATGGTTATCGTCATAAAATCTTAGAAGACACTGAGTTGGAAAGGATCCACAAGGATCATCAAGTCCAACTCCTGCCTTTATGCAGGACACCCCAAGAGTCACACTGTGTGCCCAAGACTGTTGTCCAAAAACTTCTTGAGCTCTTTCAGGCTTTGTGCTCACCCTGGGGAGCCTGTTCCAGTGCCCGAACAACCTCTGGGAAAAGAACTTTTTTCTAATACCAAACCTAAACCTCCCCTGACACAACTTCAGGCCATTCCCTTGTGTCCTGTTGCTGTCACCACAGAGCAGAGATCAGTGCCTGCCCCTCCTCTTCCCCTCCCAAGGAAGCTGTCACTGCAGTGAGGTCTCCCCTCAGTCTCCTCCAGGCTGAACAGACCAAGTGCCCTCAGCCACTCCTCACACGTCTTCCCCCCAAGGCCCTTCACCATCCTCATGGCCCTCCTTTGGACACTCTCTAACACCTCAATGTCTTTTTTGTGTTGTGGCACCCAGACCTGTCCCCAGCACTCGAGCTGAGGCTGCCCCAGCTCAGAGCAGAGCAGGACAATCCCCTCCCTTGCCCGGCTGTGATGCTGGGCCTGATGCACCCCAGGACACCGGGGCCCTCCTGCCTGCCAGGGCACTGCTGGCTCAGGGTCAACTTGTCATTGACCAGGAAACCCAGGGTCCTTTCCATGGCACTGCTCTCCAGCCTCTCATTCCCCAGTCTGTCCGTGCATCCTGGGTTATCCAGTCCCAGATGCAGAATCTGGCACTCTCCCTTGTTAAACTTTTTATGGTGGTATCTCTTATATGATATTTATATTTATACATATATATATATTTATATATATACATGCATATATATACATATATATATATGGTATCTCTTCAGGCAACCTTTTGTCCTGAAATACAAGACTCCTCTACATAAGGCAGGTAGGTCAGTTGAAAGATCCTAACTGTGTTGATAGTGTGGAGAGCCAAGAGCAAAAGAGCAGTCTATGTGCCCCACTGTTCCCTGCATCTCCATATCCCTGTTTTATGTTGCTCCTTCTTTTGAAGTCAAAAGCCTTTAACAATAAACTCAGTTTGGTTGCAGCCTGTCTCAAAATTTCCTCCCTGCATATTTGTGTTAAATACATCAGAAACAAAGAAACATATGCATGTTCTGTATATTTCCCTTTAAAGCAAAAAACTGATGAATTCATGGCTTGTCCCACTGGACCTCTGTTTCCTTTGCTCATTTACTTTCTTCTGAAGGAAAACAGACATAACTTTTTTGTAGAGTTGTGCAAAAGAGACTGTTGCTCAGAATTGTCTCCCAGCCAGTAGGAAGGTGAATATCCACCCCAGTGAACCCCCACCATCTCTTGGGTATAAGAAAAAAATGCATTGGCTAAATGTATTTATGAAACCACATTCACAGATTAGGACTGAAAGAGGTAGATTTTATAAGGGTTTGATTCATCACACTGGTATTTCATGAAAGGGGAGGTCCGTTTGAGATATGCAGATTATTCCATGTAGTAAATGATGGCATTATTTCCCTTGCTTCCATCCTGACAGAAACCATTAGCTGTAGTGGATTAGCTGCTGTCTGAGTGGAAGTTGTTCTGACAAAGATGATCATGTAAGGAGTGAGCTGTAGTTTTATATTAGGAGAGAGATCAGAAAACTAATGCATCGGAGAATTTGAAGAGAAAGAACAAAACACTCCCAGAAGCCTTGCTTTTATGGCCTGTCAGAAGCAGCTTTCTTCGTGTGGCCAGGAAGAACATAAATGACAATATAACATGGAACGAGGAGTTGTACTTAATCTGACTAAATGCTGTACATAAAGTCTTTATCAGTCTTTTCTGCTCTTGCTGTTACAAACTTATATTTGCAGGCATTCAGTTAATTTCCCCCTCCCTCTTGCTCCTAGGCAGGGGCTGCAAAAATTCAAATTTGTTGTTATTTTCAGTATCATAAATAGAGAGTGAAGGATAATTCTAGTATGACCCCAGATCAGACATGACATTTCTTTCTTTTCCCACCCCCTTCAGTTATACTGCATTACTAAGCACAATTCACAGTGTAGTGGTGGTGGAGTTTACATGCACTGTCAGCACAAAGATGGGAAATGAAAATGTTTCTTGCCAAAATTTATGAAGAAGTAGCAGGTGAGGTGTGGAAATCAGAATTAGGCCCTTGGGGCTTTTGGTCAGTGTATGGTGTGCACTCCAGCACAAATCTGCATAACAGAATGAGGGGAAGGATTTTCCTCATTAATTCTTGTGACAAGGAAGTGAAACAAACCACACAGCTTGTACTACAAAGTTTTTATTGCTTCATAAATTTTATTAAGATAGAAATTAACCAGTTTCCTCTGTGTTTTAAACAGAATCAGTTTGTGTTTATTGACACAGGGGAAGCTCATCTGTGTTCGAGAATAGATCTGTTTTCTGTTAGAAGAGGATGCACTTCAGAGAATTTTTTAATGGTATAATGTATTAACTTGACACACCATGCTTAAGAATCTGTGGTTTGGGATTTTTAATTTAACAACAACAGTTTTTTCTACCTGATTGGTTTTATGATAAGCAGTGGAGTATTGTGAAAGAGGTACTGAATTATAAGAAAACCACTCTGAGCTGCAACAGATGTGCCAAAGTCAAAAAATATTTATATGCATTTCCAAAAATTTTTCAGCATTGTATCCACATTAGGTCTGCTGCTATGTTTATTGAAGCATTTGACCTATGTTTTCATGCTCATTTAGGGAGGACCACATAGTCATGGGCCTCTTATATTGTGGCAAACATATTCAGGACTGTCTTTCATTTAAGTTGTATTATTCATTAAGAGTTTTAAGCTGCCCTAATACATGCAGAACTTACATAGCTTTATTTGGGTGCTTCAATACAGACATGTCCATATTTGAAATGGAAGTTTAATGATCTGTGACTATCTGAAAAATGAAAACGTATAGGCAGAGCCCTTGAAACGTCACCCATCTTTTTCTCTTATTTTTACAATAATGATTGTACAAGATGGGATTTGCATCTCTGAGCAATGAGTTAAATACTTCCAAATCTCCTCGAAATCAATCTTGTGTGTTCATGCATGCAGATTGAAAACCATGACTTTGAGATTTACGTTCTGTGAATAAAATTTACGTTCCCTGAAAAGCAAAGAAGGCTGTCATTTCATGCTTCCTAACCTTCATTGTCTATTTTACTTCAGCAGAAGCCCCGTGCGCCTGCGCACAGTCTTGGAGAACAGCTTTCTGCTCTGTCGATTTTTGTTTTATAAAAGCCCTGTTTTCTTTATTGCATTTACCTATTACATCTGTAAAATTTATTTAAGCTGTGACAAATTTCTCTTTTGGGCCCGGAGTCCGAAGGAACAGCAGCCATCAGGCTGTTCATAAAAGATTTGTTTGCTATGGTTGTTCATTAAATGGTAAGGGTCTGTGGGTGAGGCTAGCTGTCTAAAGCTGCTCCGAGTAGGTGGGTTATGGGCTGTACTTAGTGAATATACATCATCAGGGAGACAAATGTGCTTCAGCAGCCTTTTGTTTTGTTCAGCTAAAATGGGTGTTGATTTTGGAAAGCTCAGCGAAATCAGTGTCATTTTTCTAAATTAGATATCATTCAGAGTACCCATGAAAAACAGCATTTAGGTTAAATATAGCAGCATTACTTGTCAGCTTAGTAAGTTGACAAGAATAGCATTACATTTATTTCCCTTAAAAAAATGCTCAAACTGAACACTGAGCTAATTTACAGCACTGTAAACAGGAATCCTTGCACACTGCAAGTCCTGTAGAGTCCCAGGTGCTGCAGTGCTTACCTTTTCACACTGCTTGGCTATTTTTTTTCAGTCATGTTTTATGTCCCTGTAGGGACAAGAAATTTAATGTTGGTACTATTTAAAAGAAAGGAAATAAAAGAACATTCTTGAAGATAAAAACCTGAGTTACTAATACTGTGACTGTTTGATCCACAGTGTCTACATAAATAAATTGAAACGCCTGCTGTATTTTTACTTTTTATTATGCTATTCCAGCACCACCAGTGCTTTCTGCTCTGTTTATTCAGATGTCCACCAAAATAACTGTGAAACTTCATCTTCACCACAATCTGAAAACAAGCTATTTGATGGACTATGAATTATGAGTTCTTCTCATTCTTCAGGGCGTAAATATGCTTTCAGCTGAAAGCCAAGGAGGGAGGGGAATCCTTCATTTGAAACAAGCTTTTAGTCTGCACTTGATCTCCTCTGGTTTTGTATGAAAAGCCAGATTGGACTGAATGACAGCTGAAAAGGCAAGCTGCTGTGTCAGAGGATTTAGCAGAAGGAAACTGCTGTTCTTTCAGCCAGCACCTTTACAGAAAGCTCTCTGAGTCTTATACCAGTTCAGTGCACTTGTGAAGTCGGAGCACTAAAAGTACATGGATGAAACAGTTTAATTGAAAATACATCTCACAGCTTAGTACTGGTATTCAGGTTTAAAAAGTAAATAGGTCTTCATTTATGGCTACTAATTTCTTGTCTGGAATTTAAAATGAAATAATTCTTTCCTAAAAGCTGAAGTTGCAATGGCAGAATCATCTAAGGCTACAGCTAAGTTAATTAAAAAAACCCACCACCACCCCCCCAAAAAAAAGCTCCAAAAAAGCCCAGAAAAACCCAAAAATACAAGGAATACTCTGGCAACTGCAAAACCTAGTCATTCTACACAATTATTGAAATTCTTACACCGAAAATGTTTTTGTGTATGTGGCGACATCAACTGTTTGTAGCATTAAGATTTATGCATGCCACTGAAATCATACAGAGTTGTTTGAAATTAATAGTAATAGTGAAGGGCAAATGTTTTCAAAGACAAATCAGTCTTCTTCCATGTTATACATGCAGAAGTGCCACTTAAATGATTTTCACACCTCAGAACAACACTAGGAAAAAATAATGACATCATGATTAGTTCTGGAAGTGTTTTTCCATTTTGAGCACATGTGATCTTGATCTTGAGATACTCTAGGGTGTCTAAAGAAGAAAATATCCATTTGTCCACAGTTAGCATAGCACAACTCCACTAGAGATATTTTTAATCAAATCTGTTATGGTCACTGCTTTTCTAATACACAAGCTATGTTATGGTACATGACAACATATGCATGACAGTTCTGTGTGACTGGAAGGTTATCCTTCTTGGTCTGCATAAAATTATCTTCCAAAATCTTTCTTATTGTGTAAAGATGACAATGTTTCAGTGCTACACCTTTCTTTCACGTAAGTCTGAGTCTAAGGACTGATCTTTGTTACCTATTATTGTTAGCAATTAGGAATGTGTTGCTTTCAAGAAAAAGGCTTTGGGGCCATTGTTGTACAGCTCAGAGTCAATAAAATCTGAGCTGCTCATAATAGCCTTTCTTTCTCATTGAAGCCTTGGACTTGCTCTAACTTCATCAGAGCAGAGGAAGAAAAGAATAATGTGAACAATAGGAGCCCTGGAGTTTGACTTAGGCCTAATGTGAGGAGGCTGTAAAAGCTGTCAGGGAGCTTGATTGATTGGCTCTTGGGCTGCAGTCCTCAGTGCAAAGCAATAATGTTCCTGCCTCTTGTGAGAGGGCTGGAAGTGTCACCTGGGGTCAGAGCTTATCAGCCTCAGGGGCTAACATTTCAGATGAAGCTAAAGTGCAGTCAATAATTTATACAGAAATTTGGGTGTAGATTCTGGAGTAAAGCAAGCTTCATCTTGAAACTGCTTGACCAAAGAAGTAATTAAGTCACGTCTGAAAGTCCAGTACCTTTTTTTTTTCCCCTTAGTGACACAGGAAAAGTCTTCCAGTATAGAAATACGTCTTTCTGTCATTATATGCTGGTTGTACTTTTGATGAGGGAGATGAGGGAGAGCATGCCTATGATAATCCTTTAAGGGATGTTACATTGCCAAAAGAAACATAAAGATTTTTAGCTGATTATATTAGATTTCCTAGCATCCCAAGTTTTTGCCTACGTTTTATGCAACACTGGGCTGTCTTCAGTGTCTAAATAGCTTTGTTTCTAAACCTATGAGGGGTCAAAGGTTGATCAGCTCCAGTGCATGAAAAAGCCAAGAGAAGCTGTAGTAGAGGCATAGATCACAGCAGGCCTGGATAAACTAGCCAGGCTGCTGTTAATAAGTGGAGAAATTGGGACAGCATGCACAAAGGATACTTACAGGAAAATTGTTCAACCTGTTGCTGGCAAGAGAAGGAAAGTCTCACAGAAAGTATGCTCATCTCTAGTGGGTACTCATTTTGCTGATTGCTTGCCTTTGCATTGCATCAGTATTGTTGAGCACCTGGAGTAAGCCAGCTGGTTAACTAGATGTTTTGCTATTTTATCCACTTGGAAGATACTTTAAAACGTAGGAAAGAAAATCATGGTGAACTTCTCTGCAGAATTTTGACACCATTGAAGTAGGTTAGCTGACAAGTAGCTCACTTTTGTTCTGTCCCAGCAAAATGACTACTTCGCTTCAGTAGATGCTAACAAAAGCCCTTTTACCTTCTGCTCAAGGAGAACACTATTAGTCACAGTTCATTAGGCTTGTTTACAAAACTGAACTGGTATCTTAAGTGTGTAACTGAAACACTTTTGACTGCTAGAGGCATGTTTTCCACCACAAAATTGCAAGAATTTTATAATGGCAAGAATAGCACTGCCTAGTATTTTTCAAAGAAAATAACTACTTTGTGGTATAAGAACTTCAAAAATTATGTACGAAATAGCTTTGGCAATGCATAATATTTGTTTAGTGGTTTTCAAATCTAGAAGGTGAAGTTTCAAGCAAAGTTTGGTTTATAGTCTGTTAGCTATAGGAACAAAAGACCTTAAAATTAGCTTACATCAAATCCTAAACTGAAGCAATTATGTAGGAAGAAGAGCCTCAGATTTGTAAGGTTCTCGATGTGTTTTTCTTAGGCAGAGGAAAAATGGAAGTGCTGGGCCTGGCCTCACCAAACTGATTCCTTTCTGGTGTATGAATGGGAAGGAGTTAGAAGAAAGAGAATTCATCATTCACACTTGCAGTTTTCATAGGACTCCTATGTACACCTAGCGCTTGTCTACACACTATTTTAATCTTTATGTATTTTGCCAGGAGGTTTCTTGGTGGCATATTACTGTATTAAGATCTTAATAGAGTTTATCTCCCCAAACATAAAGGATGTGTCCCTGTGAGTCCCACAAACTAAATGAAAGAAGAGTTACTTGTCTCCTGTTAGCTGTTGCAAGAAAACCTGAGGGAGCTCTGCAGAAGAAATCCCAAATGTTTTTATTTCCCTCCCCTTTGTCTTGGATGTGCCTGTCTTAGGTGTTTACTTACCCGTTTCCCAGGCTGAAGACAATGAAGTCTTCATGAAATCAGTGAAGCTTAATGCAGAGAGAGAGAGAGAGAAAGATGTAAAATGCAGTTCAATAGATTTCAGTGTTTTCAGCCACTGCTTTAAATTGCTATTTTAAATTCTAGTGAGTGGAATAATAGAGAAGTTATCATGTCTACTAACTGCAGTTGGCCTTTGTAAAGAGTGGCTTGTTAGGAGGCTTTATGATTTACTGAGGCCCACAGCTGGCTGCCAGCAGAGCTACAGGAGTGTGTTCTCTCTTGGGCCTGGAAGCTAGAGATGAAAAGGATCCAAAGCTGGCACAAAAGCAAATAAATGCTTTGACTTTAAATAAGGCATCATAATTTATAAGGGGCTCTGCTTCTCAGTCCCAATGAGGTACATGGATGAGCAGCAGCTCTTTGAGGTTGAGCAGAATTGTCTGTCTGGCTCAACTACAATTCTAGTATCTGCAGTCTACAGATTTGGAAGCATTTTCATGGTTTGGGATTGGAATTGTTTCTTTAGTCATGCTGTTTCTTTTCCATAAATTGTCTCTCTTCTGTCTTTCATTTCTTTATGTTTCATTAGCTACTCTACTGTTTGATAAATAATTGTACCAGTTTTTGTATCTGGCAGCTCTTTATCATGATGTATAGTGCTGAGAAACTAATTACCAAAGACACCTGAAGGTTTATAGGTGCATTTTGTCATCTGTTACTTGCTTGGGTTTTACTCATCAAATTCCTACAGTAGCAGAGTTCAGAGCTGGGAGACAGATTTCTATTGAGATGCTTAATACTTGCCTTAGGAAGGAAAAAAAAGAAAAAGTCTGAGCTCCTTAAGAGGTTTTGGGTGTTTTGTCAGGTGTTCTTTTTAATAGATATACACATACATGCATACACACATAAATTTATACCAGCTTCCCCATTTCTGCAGCTGTTTCTCAACAGTCTGCTGATGAAAATAGTATTTCTGTGGTCTGGTGTCTGAGAAGAAGAATAGAAGTGAGGCAGATAATTCATAAAAGGAACTCCTGAATGCTTGTCTGGGTGAGAAAAAATTGTTTTGGTTTTCCCTTTTTTTGGCCCTACTTCTTGTATTGAAACACTAGCTCTTTCCCCCATGCTCCAGACTTGTTCTGCTTTGCTATTTACTTGCTTTTAAGCGAGAAAGAGTTTGGGAGAGAAGTAAGTAGCTGAAGAGTTCCTGTAATTAATATAAAGTGCAGGAAGCAAGTGTGACAGATTAGTTGAAAAGCCCTGTGTTCTGTTGCTTATCTCAAGTGACATATGGTCCTGGAGTACAAGCAAAGGCAGCGGATTGTGGGGCTTCTTTTTCTTTTGCTGTGCAAGAAGTCAGAAGAGTGTCCATGTGTTCAACAGGCCAGCAGCATAGGAGCTGAAATAACACTCCTTGAGAAGTGAGTGGGAAACTCAGGGGATTACAGAACAGCATTTCCTTCTTCTAAAATTGAGACCATGACACTTTTCAGTGTCAGGCTATGTGAATCACAGTTATGATTACTGAAGTAAAAAAGAAAAAAAATCTGCTAGAAGCAGAATACTTTATTTCTGAAACAGATATGGTTTTCTTCCGAACACACAGATGTTAAGTGATTTTCAGTTTGCATTTTTAGTATCAGCTGAAATAAAGTAAGACTGCAGTTTCATTCTCAAGCTGCAGTGAAACAGTGAAGTTGTTTAGTTACTCTGGCCAAAGAAAAGGTAAGGGGTGCACAAAACCTAACTCTTTAGTTGTACTCTAGAGGTCAGAAGCCTATAGTTAGTTTATAATAACATTAATTGCACACTTTCCTGTAAACACTGCAGTCATGTGGTCTGACATTCAAGAGGTGTAACAGCAATTTATCCAAGAGTTTTCCTAGTCCTGCCAAACTCTAATCACTTTGATATAAATCTGGCAGGAGAAAATTATGTGGGTTGCTGTGGCTTCATAGTTTTCAAAATCACCACTCTAAGTAGCTCGTATTTTAGTAGAACTGTTTAGTTGTGGATAAATCAACAAGCGTTTTGGGACCCAACCTGATGTAATTTCTGAGGTATTACCCAGTTCCATTGAGTCTTTTATTGGTCTTTTAATGAGTGTGAAATTTAGCCTTGTATTTGATTAGGACCATTCATATTTCTTTCAGCTCTCCATTTGCATTTAGAATCTCGGTCACCGGTTATTTGTTAGGCAGACCAGCTTTAGAAGAAATACATGCACTGCAAAAAAAAAGTAAAAGGACATGAGCTCTTTCATTAGATGCTGTCCTGTCTTGCAGAACCAGCCTGCCCCCAGCAATTCAGTCATAACTTTGTCCAAAGGAACTATCATTTCAGCTAACCTCGGCTACATGTCTGCCTAACATGTTTGGGTTTTTTGTACTGAAGCTGGAAAAGGATAATGTTGCTAGGGAGGCAGGAAAAAGAAATGAAGCCAGAGCATCTTTTAGCTGACCGTTCAACTGAGTATTGACCAGCTGTCTTCATGAGAAAGAAATAGATGGTGGTGAATAAGCTAGAGTCTAGTTTTCCAAGAAGTTCAATGATTTTCCCAAATCAATACAGCCCATCAGGCTGCAGAACAAAGGATGCGAGAGACATGACAGTGATGGAAGTAGCATGTGTTCTTTTGTGAATTAAGCACATGGGCTCATGGGGAAACCGGATTTCTTCAGATATTGCAGTGTTTATTCTATTATATGCACTGGGATAAACTTCTAGATTAAGAAAATCTGTTACAGTGATTATTAAGTGGGATTAAAAAGTTGTCTGCTTGATGGCCCAGCTCCATGTTTCCAAGAGCTACTCCTCACTGAATAATTGTTGCTTATTTTTTGAATGCAAATAGGAGTATGTAATGCAAGTCCAGGGAATAGGTTCTATAAAACTATTGTTTTTAAATTGAGGTAGAAGTTCCTACTTTCAGTATTACCTTTATTTTACCAATGACTTCATAATGAAAATAAAAGAAAGGGTATGTCATTCAAATAAAGTATCCATGAAATTTAGGTTGTCATTCCCCAGAACTTACTGGAAATCACACAGATATATCTTACTCTGTTAGGCGGCTGCAGAAGCTACTGTAGCTTGTAGCCCAGCTGTAGCTGCCAGCAGGGCAACATTAACTAAAATAGCAGGGTTTAGCCTCTCAGCCCTACAACCTTTAAACTTGCAATGCTTTCGTGAAGTACAGAATACAGAATTAACACCACAGCTAAGTGCCTCAGTGGTTTATGACTACACCAGCAGTATTTCATGATGCTTCTTTTTCCTTGATGCTATCCAATCTTCCCATCTTCGTTGCTGTACAGTATTTTTCAGATAAAGTCCAGTGCCCAGGATGACTAATTGCAGATCTGTGCTCCAGATGGTCTGATTACAGGATGTGGTTAAAGTGACTTTTCAAACATTCTCTGCTGCAATAGGGCTTTTGGAAAAAGAAAAGAAAAAAAAAAAAAAAAAGCAAAACAAACGAAAAAAAAGAAGCCAACCCACCAGTCTTGCATTTTCAGACCACCTGACAATCATTACATTCTCAGGCTGGCTGATTTTGATGCCTGTTACATGTGCATCTGCTGTAGATGTAGTTAAGTTCTTGTGCCATGCTAGACAGAGAGTATGATTAAAGTAGTAAATAAACCGTACGTCTCCCAGTTCAATGTTCAGTGTGTAAGATGTGGCTTCATATGTACAGTGTTTACTGTTAATTTTAGGTTACTTTCTGGATGGAAGCAATCAGGGACAAGCCATTTGCACTGCAAGTCTAATATAAAAATTGTTCAGTGTTTTTTTACGCCCAGATGAATTGCAGGTGTATATATGGATGTGGGATTGATGATGTAGTGGGTATGGTGGTTCTGAGGCAAATGAGTTGTACTGCTTCTGCTAAACCGGTGGCGACAAAAAACTTGAGATAATCCTAATATAGATTTTCATTTTGCAGCCTTTTGCATTTTATACATTTTAGGTATTGTTAGAAAGTGATGTCAGATAGATACATGTGGGACAAAAAAAATTGCAGTGCCAGATGTGGAATTAAACATGTTTAATTGATGGCGGTGGTGTACTCACTGATGACAGATATGCCATGGTCTGGCTATCTCAGGCATGTCTGTATTATTTGTACTTGGCATGGCAGGGACAAAAGGCAAATCAAATTTGACTTGCAAACAAAATTGTGGATTCACTAATCATAAAGATACAAGGAATTGATTATGTTGTAGTGTTACATCAAGTAATGTTGTGATGCTTCTCTATACCAAGGATTACATCTCAACCTTGAAGAGCTTCTGTGCCACAGAGATTTTTGCTACAAGAATTTGTGGTATTAACCTTTTAAAGAAGTAATCTTACTAAAAAGATTTTGCAAAGTGTAGTACACTCTAGAGATCTTCCTCTGGCATCAGCAAAAGTTGTTTTAGAGTGACACTTTTAGAGTAAAGGTAGTAGGCAGAACTGTTAATTTTGGAATTTTGACCACAGAAGAATCTGTTTACATTTAAGCCTGAGTGGCTTACATGACTTTTAAAATATACATGACTTTTTAAACATACATGACTTTTGATGACTGAAAGGCAGACAAATAGTTCCTACTTTTGAAAGATCATTTAAATATTCTTTAGAAATCAGTTATAGAGGTGTTCAGAAAGACTGTGCAGATCTGGTTTCTCCAGAATTTTACAGATACTTTCAGCCAGATTCTCTACTAAGAGCAGAGGAAGCAGCTCCTTTTACAAAAAGGAAAGCATGCCCACTCAGATAACTGATTTGCTGAGTTCCCTGGTAAAATAATCAGTTTGCACTAAACCAGGATTCTGTAGCATTTGCTGTGATCTGAACACAAAAGCACCTATGCTGTGAAAATTAAGTCAGGCTTTCCAATCTGATTAATTGAGTAGCGTCTACTTGTATTGGAATTTGAACATGTTAATTTTCTAAAGCCAGTACTTTTAAAAGCTGGGGCCTGCATTTAAGGTAGTGATGTAATAATTTGATTTCACACCACATGATATAATTTTCAAAGTTTTGAATACAAACATAAAAATTCCTGGCTTGTGTTCATTGCAGAAAATAGAGTCAAGAAACGACTGTAATCTGTTTTAGACTAGGTACTTTTAAAAAAAAAATAGGGTTTTTTTGTCTTAAATGAAGGAACATCTTCAAGAGTGTCTGCTAAACTTGCAGTGCCCAAGCAGTCCATATGAACAATACCTTTACTTGGTACTGAAAATACCTTTGATTGTGATGTTTTTATGTCAAAATAGCACATCTCCATTTCTTAGCAACAAGTTTAGTTACTTCATTTCCAATTTGTGATGACATATTTAATTCTATGAGATATAGTTAATAGTAAATAGCAAATTTTATTTCTGGTCTTTGGTATGCAGTAACATAGCTTCTAAAAGGAGGAAGAAGGCACAGGGAAAGAAGAGATACATTATATCCACAGAACTCATAAAAAGTGAGGGTTTTTTTGTAGGTTTCTGAAATTATTTTCTTACATACCACTTTTGTGACATGTGACCTTTAATTCCATAATAAAGTTCATGTACAAGTTGACACAGTTGTTTTGTACACGTTACCTATCAGAAGTACTTATGTAAAATGGTTTTGTGCTCCTATAGGCACGTGTTAGTTTTTCCTGCCTGAATTTTTGTTTTTGCCATTATCATTGTGGTTATGATTATGATGGTACACACATTGTGAAGGAAAACAGCAAAATACAGAATCTTCTCTTGTTCCTAAAAGGCTGACAACATTTAATGTTAAAGGAAAAGTTTCTGGTGGTGGTGGTGGGCACCAGATGACATCCTGGATGTGCCATTAATGTGCCAACATTAATGCTTTTGGGTATGATCCTGCCTTGGCTAATAATGGATTTTGTCAGAAAAACTACAGTAGGTGAACTGTGAAACTTCTGGGTAACATGATCCCATTTTCTTATGTTATAACACTTTTTTGTAATTCCCACACATCAAACATTCTCTGCTTACTATGTCTACTCTTTAATGATAAAGAGTAGCATTGATAGTAACTTCAGAACTTTTAATTTTCATATTCTTGTTTGCTTTGATGTAAGATATATGACACTGGAGACTGCAGAAAGTATTGCTTATTTTGGATATACTGTAACTGTGAATATTTACATAGTTTGCAAATGGAATGATCAACCAAATTAAACCAAGAAATTTATATCCATATTTTGGGGACATAAGATTTTCTTTATTATGTCCAATTCTTGTGAACTGTGCTCTGGTATTTGGTCAAACTTTTTAAGATGCTTGAAGAAACATTTGTGTGTAGCATATATCCATTATTGTTTGATCTAACCTCACAAGAACAGAATTAGATATTTGAGTAGATTTCCTCCTGAATTAGAATCTTAGAGAGACCAAATACCCTCAGGTATTTAATTTCATTTCATTTCATTACAAGCATCTGAATTTTTTCCCATTCTTCAGTAATGGGTATTTTTAAAAAGTTTAGGTTTTTGGGCTTTTTTTAAGGTGGAAATACCTCTCTTTGTTTAGATAGTGTGAGATCTGTGGATTCCTCACACTGTTTTTGCATTTCCTCTCTTATTCAGGCAATGTTAAATAAACTATTGCTACATGATTTGTAGTCTAATGTAATAGGAAGTCTCATTACAGGGACTTACTATTAGACACAGCCCCTGAGAGTTTGGTCCTGTGTGTGGTGTGTTCCTTCACAAGGTGGAGGGGATACATGGGCACACATGTGCACAGAGAGGAGCTGGAACAGCCCAGAGAAGGGTTAGTGCATCCCAGAGTGCATGGCCAGTGTACTCAGAGGTGACAGTGGGAGGTGAGCGGGACACTGCTCTAGCACTGCCTCTGGGACCGAGCAGGCTCAGCAGAGGCTGTGGGTTTGAGCTTGAACACTGTGCCAGGACTAACACTGTAACCTGATTTAGAAGAATAATCCTTACTTTTCAGCCCTGCATCAAGTACATTGTGTGGAGTACCAGCTCAGTCATCTCCATTTTCATCTTCTGGTGCTTTGGCCTAATAAGCCTCCACCAGTTGCACATTTCCTTAGATCAGTCCTACCTCTCATGTGACTTATATTCTCCTCACCCATTTCTGTGATAATCTTAGAAGATTAAATGAGCTACCTTCGCTGCCAGTTCTGTGGAATCCTACGTGTGGCTGAGCAGTGTGCTATCCATTAGGGAAAGGAAATGTATTCCTTGCCATTGCTACTCTAACACAGTGTGAAGATTAATATTCTCTCATACTTGAAGGCGGCCTTTGCTCAGCCTAACAAATTTAATGAGATGCTATATGTAGCAGACTTTCAGGGAGGAACTTAGTTGTGTTTGCTTTTGAAACACTGACTTTCTTACACTGGAAGGTCATTTAAATGTCTTCTTACAATTACTGGAATATGTATTGATTTCAGGGGCTTTTATTATTTTCGCTATTCATTGCCTTCTACCTTGCCCTCTTTTCTGTCAATAGGTAACAAACTATCCCTAGGTCTGGTATATAAATAAATTAATAAAGGGCATGTAGAGATAGGCAAGATTACAAATATCAAGGAAGATGGAGACGTACATCAGAATAAATCTTCATTGACACCCCCTGCCAAAAAAAACCAAACCAAAACAAGAAACAAACCAACCCCCCCAAATTAAAAGAAAAAAAAAAAAAAAAGAAAAGAAAAATCCAAACTCAAAAAATCCCCACAAAAATAACAATTACTTTTTCAGAAAAGGTGAACTAGCTGGGGAAGAATAAATGACAAAGATAATTCTTCAGTAATACTCTGTGGGATGTCAGAGAGTTCTCTCTGCTTGGTACTTTTGGGACACTGAACAAATGCTGGAACATGGTCTGGAGGGATCAAGTGTGCTGCTTGCAGATAGATGGGCTGCATGCCATAATACAATTTGCTAGTGGAAAATACTCAATTTTCACTTGGAACCTTACAGAGTCACAAATGAAAAGCTGTTACAGTGGAAGAAAGGCATCATGTCTGCCAGAGAAACACCTTTGCAATCTCTTTTCTCTAGGCTGTGAATAGCAAGTGGGAACATAGCTTGGAGTTGCTCACTGTTAGAAACCCCATTTCCACCAACAGACATTTTCTCTTGGATGTACTGGGTTGTTCTCCTCCTCCTCCTCCTCCCCCTCCTCCTCCCCGGACCCCAGCACCCCCTGGCTACCTCCATGCTTAAGCAAGGGGCAGTGTAAAGCAGCCTTGGTGTCTTTGCAGGCTGCCTGGTTTGCCTAGGTCATAAGAATACAGCATGGCATTTTAACTCTGATCACAGAATCACATAGTTGGTTAGGCTGGGGAAGGATGTCTGAGATCATCAAGTCCAGCCTATGACCCAACACCACCCTGTCAAGTAGACCATGGGACTAAGTGGCCCATCAAGTTTCTCCTTTTAAACACCTTCCCCATGGTCCTTCTAGGTACTGAAAGCCTGACTCTGACTCTGGCTGGAGGTGCAGTTTGTCTTTCATGCTTCAAACCAGTTCATCCCAGTGTACAAAATTCCAGTTGCCTAATTGCAATGAAAAACCATTGGGGGATAAATTTCAGATCTCTTACAGAGAATTTTCAAGAAAATATCTTCTTCCCTGACACCTCTGCTACCAACATTTAAAATACTTCCCTGCTGCTAAAAGATCCCTGAGGAAATAAGCTGTCACTTGTGTGTTAACTTCACCTCAGTGCAGTAGAGAGGGATGGTTTCAGTGCAAAATTAGAAATTGCGCTGGTAAGACAAAGCAAAAAGATGGGCTGGAAACATTCTGGCACAATGCCATAATCATATCTGTTACAGAGACGCTGCAGATAGAACAAGGGAAGTGTAGAGGGAAAACAAGGCTGTCAGCTGCGAGTTGGTGTCTTTACGCCTCTCATAAATTGGGAACATTTTGTATTGTGTCTTTCTTTGTTAGCTAAAATGTATTTCTTATTTCAGTGTGTGTAATGAGAAGAGATGTCTGGTTCAATAATACTACCTTCTGTTTATCTGTGGCAGTTAATGAATTAAAGGGGTCATTATGCTGGCTAGTCCATAAACATGATGATAAATTATGTGAAGAAGTGTTTGAGGGCAACCTGAAAACATTTGAATGACATCCCCTCACATTTATTTTCTTGTTATTTAAAATAACCTTATCATTCACAAATTTTACAGGGATAATTCAAATAAAACGAAATTAGAATTCTGCTTTAGGCAGGCAAATTTGCATTTAATAAAAGTCATAAGTGAAAAAGCAATTAAATTACAGTAGGTTGTTTGAAGGATCCCTCTTCCTATATAAATATATATTGCAATTACTCCTGCCTTCAGTGGTGTATGGTTGAAGTTTCATGTCTAGTCCCTCACTTCCTGCAGAAGCAAAAGCAAGGCAAATAATACATTTTTCCAGCAATATCTGCTGAAGAAAACTTGCAGTGCATATGTGTGTATGTTTGTGTGTTTGGATATGAGTAATTTCAAGTAAATAGAAGCATCATTATCATGTTGTTCAAAGCAAAGCAGATTATTCTTCTCAGTCACCTTCTGATTTAAACACTGTAACTGGTGCTTAGTTTATGCTGGCCGGCTGCCAAGTGAAAGCAATTATGTGCAATAATAGCAAAATTAAGAGGTGAGTGTTGCTGTTTTACAGCAGGACACGGCAAAACCCATTTCCTTCTGTCAGCTGTATCTTGATTACACACACACACAGTCACACAGGCAAGCTGTCTTACACACACACATGCGTGCACACATTCTTGTTCTTTGTCGTTTGCTGTCTTTCCTGTGTGGTTTTAACTTGAGGTCACTGAAACCAGAAAAGAGGAAGAATATAGACCACAGTGTTTGAAAACAAATGAGAGTAAACGTCTCACTCTGTGGGGGAAGGACAGAAAAAATATAAGAAATAATAAAAGAATAAAAAAAAAGTCTATCCCAGTTATTGTTCTAACTAATACTTTTTTTTTTGCTCACTGACAGGTGTCCTGGTGGTAAATGTTACATGGAGGAACAAGACTTACGTGGGAACACTGTTGGACTGCACAAAGCATGACTGGGCCCCTCCTAGGTAGGCAAACATTCTGAGTCTGTTTTTTCTCTGCTGTATTTAAACCCCTAATCTCAGGCAAGAGACTGTACAGAGATTAAAAAAGCACAACCAGTTATAATTGAAAACATGCACCAGTGAAACAAGTAGTTCTTTATTCTGTGTGAAACATGGGGTGGAAGCTCTTCTTTATTTTACTTTTGTATTTTTGAGAGGGAAGGGGAAATACATGGGATTCAGTCAGAGAGCAGTTAATTTCAAAATTTCTGTAAAATGCATTTCTGTAAGTTAGCAAAATTTTTTGCTCCACTGCTCTAACTAGGTGTGTATGTCCTTACAATTTTTGTCCTTATTTAATGACTTTGACACTGTAACATTCTCATTTGTCAGAAGGACATCTTTTCTTTAACGTGTGTGAAGTGTCTCTTCCGGGACGTGGTGGTGAGTTTTTTTGGTTTTTTTTTTTAGTTCATGACTCCTGCTGATGAAATCTGTTGTTTGTACAGGTTTTGTGAATCACCAACAAGTGACTTGGAAATGCGTGGAGGACGGGGCAGGGGAAAGCGGGCAAGGTCCGCTGCAGCTGCGGCTGTGCCTGGGAATGACGCGAGTTTTGCAGAGTCCAGAGGACTTCAGAATAAAAATCGAGGCGGTGCCAATGGGAAGGGGAGGAGGGGCAGTCTTAATTCAAGTGGGCGCAGAACACCCCCAAACTGCGCCATGGATGAAGTCAAAGCCAGCCCCTCATCCACAAACAAGAGGAAGACTAAGCCTCCTATGGAGCTGGATTTGAACTCCAGTTCAGAGGACAATAAGTCTGGAAAACGCATTCGTACTAACTCTAGAAGCACTCCCACCACCCCACAGGGGAAACCTGAGACTACTTTTTTGGACCAAGGCTGCTCTTCTCCAGTGCTGATTGACTGTCCTCACCCCAACTGCAACAAGAAGTACAAGCACATTAATGGATTACGTTACCATCAGGCTCATGCACACTTAGACCCAGAAAACAAACTGGAGTTTGAACCTGACAGTGAAGACAAAATTTCAGACTGCGAGGAAGCACTGAGTAACGTGGCACTTGAATGCAGTGAGCAAAGCACAAACTTGCCAGGCTTTGATCCACTAAAAGCACCGACATCTCCTTCCTCCATTGCTACCCCAGGGACCCCCAAGGGAAAGAGAGAACTGACCAGCAATGGCCCTGGTTCAGTTATCAGTTCCAAAACTGGCAAGAATTCTGGCAAAAAGAAGGGTATGAACAGTGAATTGAACAGCCTTCCAGTAATTTCTAACATGGCAGCCACACTGGATAATTGCTCAGTAGCAGATGGCAATTTGCAAACCGAGATGCCGAAATTGGAGGCTGAAGGGTTAATCGACAAGAAGAGTTTGGGTGACAAAGGCAAGAAATCAAACAATTGCAAAGTGGATAAAAACCTTTCCAAGCTGAAAACAGCCAGGCCCATTGCCCCAGCGCCAGCACCAACTCCTCCCCAGTTAATAGCTATACCTACTACAGCCTTTACAACCACCACTACAGGGACAATACCGGGACTGCCCTCTCTAACAACTACTATTGTTCAGGCTACACCAAAGAGCCCTCCACTGAAACCCATTCAACCAAAGCCCACAATTATGGGAGAGCCAAGCACTGTAAACCCAGCTCTCACATCACTCAAAGACAAAAAGAAAAAGGAGAAGCGAAAGCTGAAGGACAAAGAAAGCAAAGAGACAGGCAGCCCCAAGATGGATTCTAAGCTGGGGAAGCTGGAGGATTCAAAAGGGTCTGGAAAAGACTTATCTGGACATTTTTTAAAGGACCATCTCAACAAGAATGAAGTGCTAGCTAATGGACTGTCAGAGTCTCAAGAGAGCAGGATGGCAAGTATTAAGGCTGAAGCTGATAAAGTTTACACATTCACAGACAATGCGCCCAGCCCTTCCATAGGGAGTGCCTCCAGGATGGAATGCAGCACTTTGGTGAATGGACAATCTGCCATGGCCCCACTGCACGTGTTGACACAGAATGGCGCAGACAGCACGGCCGCTAAAACCAACAGCCCTGCTTACTCAGATATTTCTGATGCAGCTGATGATGGTGGCTCTGATAGCAGGTCGGAGGGCATGAGGTCAAAGGCCAGCTCTCCATCAGATATTATTTCTAATAAAGATGGTGTTGTTAAAGGACATTCTTCAACCACAGCACAATCAGCTCAAGCAAAAGAGTCTCATTCTCCCTATTACCATGGCTACGATCCTTATTATTCCCCGAGTTACTTGCACTCTGGACAGGTCAGTGCCCCAGCAGCTGGGAACAGCAGTACCCCACAGGGGATGAAAATTAAAAAAGAGGCTGAGGAAGAGTCTGAAAAGAAAGAGAAGGCAGAATCATCAGATGCCAAGAAAAGTGAAAGCACTTCCTCTAATTTGCAGCCACAACATCAGTCAGTTATAACTCAAAGACACCCTGCACTTGCTCAGTCACTTTATTATGGACAGTATGCCTATGGGCTCTATATGGACCAAAAGTCCTTAATGGCCTCCAACCCTGCTTACAGGCAGCAGTATGAAAAATACTATGAGGACCAGAGACTAGCAGAACAGAAAATGTCACAAAGTGGGAGGGACTGTGAAAGGAAGAATGACCCTCCCATGAAGGAGATTGGGAAGGATGACAGCAAACAGAAGAATATTCCATCTGCCACTATTTCAAAGGCCCCTTCAACTCCAGAGTCCAGCAAAAACAACACTAAAATAGGATCATCGGTTCCTAGCAAAGGTGAGGAGACAAGCAAATCACAGATCCTTTCCAACCACCAGCAGCAGCTTCAGTCTGACACTTTCAAAGCCAAACAAATGGAAAACCACCAGCTTATAAAGGAAGCTGTGGAGATGAAATCTGTTATGGACTCGATGAAGCAAACAGGAGTAGACCCAACCACAAGATTTAAACAGGTGAGGTCACAGGAAATGGAACAAGAGTGTCTTGGTTTATCATTTAAGTCACGTGAGATTTTTTCTTCCAATTCTGATACTTTCTTCTACCTCTGCAGCCAAACAAACTCCACCATCCTTTTTTCATGCTGGATGGTATTGTAGTCTGTGAATAGACCAATAAACCTTCCAGTTGAGCTGTTTGAAAAGAACAAAAAAAATAAATTGAAAAGTCTAGTAAGGTGATGACCGAGAGCAGGCTTAAGACCTGAACTATTTTAAATTATATGCATTAATAAAATAGAATTAAATTTCTCTTTTCCTTGTAAATTCTAAGCAGTTTGCTTAGTTCAGAAATGAGAAATTTCAAGCAAAATAAGCAGCTTTCATTGTGAGAGGACTTAAAGTAGATTTGAAACATGGTTTGAAGTGTTTCTTTTTTGTGTTAAATGACAGTTGGCATTTACTAAAGATGGGTGAGCTGGTTCTTTGAAGAGTTGGCTTAAAGCACAGCTCTTTATCTTAACCCAAGGTGACCTTTCTGAAGCAGTTAAGTTCCCCTTCTCTCCTCAACCAATCTCAAGCCCCTACAGACCTACACAATGGATGAAATCCTCTCTCCATTGAAGTCAGCAATAGTTTTGCCATTGACTTCAGTGGAACCAGAATTTTATCCAGTGGCTTCATGCTGACCCTCGTAGATGTCACATTGCCTTCATTTGAGGCAATGCGACTCTGTGCTCTGAACTGGAGCCTCAATGCTTGATGCTTTCATGTTCTGGTGTATGGTACATCCCAGACTTCACCCTTACAGGCTGTCTTTCAAGGTACAGTGGGATCAGGGGAGTGGGAGTAGAGAGCTCTAAAGGAAGTGGGTTGGTACTGACCTAAGTAGGAGAAGATTTCTGCTGATTCGAGTGAGTATTTGAACCAGACTGTCCAAGCATTTAAGTTGCTTGCTTATATTTCTGTGGCGTGTGCCATTAATGTCTGTCAATTGGAGAAAATGTTGACAATTAACTCTTGCATATCCTATATTAGAAAAAGAAGTCTTCCTGTTACTTCTCCCTACCGATTTGGTGTGATGTTGTAAGAAACACCCCTCTTTAGTTCTGTAACATCTTTATAAACTGGTCTGTGTATTGTATTATGTAAAAAAGTATTTACAGTGCCCAGTACATGTTCTTTAAACCATACAATCCTGATCCAATAAATACTTGCCCATCTGTAACTTTAAAGATTGTCAGCTGAAAAAGTCTGCTTTAATGTTTGACTTCAACTGATTCCTGGATGTTTGTAATACTAGAGGCAGCATTAGACTCTTGCCTGCCAGATCAGCTTTTCATGTGCATTGTTCCAGGTATTCTAAGTGCTCTGGCATATCATTAGCCAGCTCTAATTTTGTGGTTCACAGATACTTTTTGCTCTCTAGTGGGAAAAATCTCTCTGTGGGCTTTAATTAAAATGTTTTATGAATAACATGGTCTCAGAACTTCATTACATTGCATATGTATTTCATGATTAAACTAGTTAAAGGCATGAAGAAGGATATAAGATGAAGCAATTGAATTAAATTTTGATAATAGACTCTTGCTCCTTCATGGGAATATTGGTTTGACTTTGAGCTCGAGGCACTCCGTGGCAAGCAAACCTCTCCTCTATGTAATGGGGATATTGTATTAAAACAGCTATTAAAAATACATTAACTGAAATGTGGGAAATATCAATAACAAACTTAGTTCTATGTCTAAGTTCAGAACAATTTTTTTCTCCTCTGTATTAGGATCCAGATTCACGAACATGGCATCATTATGTCTATCAGCCCAAATACCTTGATCAGCAAAAATCAGAAGAACTTGATCGTGAGAAAAAGTTAAAAGAAGACAGCCCTAGAAAAACACCTAACAAGGAAAGTTCCCTGCCTAACCTTCCTGTCTCATTAGCAAGCATTAAAGAGGAGCCTAAAGAGGTCAAGCGTTCTGATTCTCAATCAGTGGATGAGAGCAAGATAAAAAACGATGATCAAAAGACTCCTGTAAATTGGAAGGACTCTCGGGGTGGTAGAGTAGCAGTTTCCTCACCAATGAGTCAGCATCAGTCATACATCCAGTACTTGCATGCTTATCCGTATCCGCAGATGTACGATCCCAACCATCCGGCCTATCGCGCAGTCTCTCCAGTCCTAATGCACAGCTATCCTGGTATGTATTCCGAAACCTGCCTTGCATGCCAGTTAACATTTGCGTCCTCAGGTTCAGTGAAGCCTGCATTTTAATACTTGTGTTAGTAGGCAGGCTAAATTAGAAACTTCATGGGTGATGTTGTGTTGGTTGTGCTTCCACTGGGGAAAGTTCTGTAGATGAAACTGATTTAATACAAGATGTTCCTTTTATGAACTCTCAAGTTTCTCAACACTTGACAGTCTGCTGTTGCTGTTAGACTGACAGATAGTTTATTGCCTATAAAAATATTCTAAGCACTTACTGTCAGAACCATTATAGTTACTATTCCTTTTACTTAAAAAGGACCCATAAATGTCTGAAATGGCTATCAACTCAACCCTCTTTATAACCTCCATTCATCAGGGTAAATTAGGTGATGAAATTGAAGAGCAGTGGTGCCATTTGAAAGTCATGTGATCTACTTTTGATGTAATTCTCTGTTCTGACATTGTCTCCTCCTACCTTGATACAATCAAAATGTAAAAACAGTAACTTGATGTGGTATTTATTGTTTACCTGCAGGGGCCTATCTCTCTCCAGGATTTCATTATCCAGTTTATGGGAAGATGTCAGGGAGAGAAGAGGCAGAGAAGGTCAATACCAGCCCAAGCATCAATGCAAAATCAACCACTGAGTCCAAAGCACTGGATTTGCTCCAGCAGCATGCCAACCAATACCGCAGCAAGTCACCTGTTGTAAGGCTTCATCTGTTCTTACTGAGGATTGTCACATACGGGAAAGGGTAGAGGAGGATCACAATTGTGGGAAGTACACAATCTGGCATCAAGCTATGAGTGCATGATTCTTCTTTATAGTACTGCTTACAATAAAAGCAATTTATAGTCAGAATGCTTCTGTGGCATAAACTAGAAGTAACACACCTGACACAGTTCTATGCTGAGGTTTCCTGTCTTGAATGGACTCAATATAGAAATACAGATTCAGAGATTCTTCCCGGTGCACAGATTTTTGCAGTTAAACAGGAACCTCCTTTTATTTTTGGGAACTTAATGAAATGAGAAGTTGGTCTATGGGATTTGATAATATCCCCTCCTTGTATTTGTCAAGCATCCACATCTTCTAAGTAGCTGATTACCAGCCCCCATTTCTGAAGATATACAAACAAGATTTACAAAGTTGGAACAAATACTGTTGTTTCACTTTCAGATAAGTTGGTGCTGGTTTTAATTGTGAGCATGCCACTGCCTCTCATTCTATTTTCTAAAAGGTCTTCCTGCTATTCAGTCAAACTTGATCCCCAGAGAGCTTTAGAAGGTTGAGCACATAGGTTATTCAGGCATTGTCAAGCCAGCCGAGCTTCAGGGAGCCCAAAACTAGAAGTCAGTGTGCTGTCTTCAAGATGGCAGTGTGTTGCCTCAAAATCTTTGTGCCTTGGGAAACCTTCCAGAAAGATTAGCTTCAGATAAGAATCAAGTGCAAATATTCCAGTAGAGATACTTCTTCAGAAAAGGTAGCTTCATCATTTGTATTCAAAAGGCTTTTGACAGGTAGTAGCACATGGTTTTGTAGTGATTTCATCCCTTTTAAAATTCTCACATCAGTTTTCTTTCTGTTACTAGCCTGTGGAAAAATCACCAGCTGAGCGTGAGCGGGAAGCAGAAAGGGAACGGGACCGCCATTCTCCTTTCAGCCAGCGGCATCTCCATACACACCACCATACACATGTTGGAATGGGCTACCCCCTTATACCTGGACAGTATGACCCATTTCAAGGTGAGCAGAAAATTGTCAATGGATGGGATTAGCTTGCCTCATGGAATTGTTGCCTTGACACTGGAAATTGTGCCTACATGAAGCATTTTGAATAGAGATCCCATTGTTAGAACAGAAGAGCTTTACATTTAGGAAGAAGGCTTGAAAATTTGCAGCATTTCTAGCAATAAATTAGTAACTTCATGCCTGAGAAATATCAAGTTTTGTTTCCAAAACTGGGTGTCAGAGCATTATTAAAGATGAACCAGTTAGGCTGTGTCATCCACATGAATGTTTTGATTCCTCCTGCAAACTGACATTAACTGTCTGAAAGGCAGTAAAATATCCAAACCAAACAACCTCCTTTTTGTATAATTAGGGTTGTGTAAGCAATTGAGGAAGTGTAGCAAAGACAAAAGCTTCTTATACTGAACATATTTTACGTAAAAGGCATTGCAGTCACAAGGGTTTGTGCTTGTTATAATTTGACTGTTGGAAAGAGGACTCTTTGTATTTTGGCAAATGCCATGTGCAAAGTTGCAGTCAGGGAAAAAGCAGCACAGTGAGATACAATTTATTCTCCCTAGGCTTTATACCAGTCTTTGAATGTTCTTTCTCTGACTGTGGACTCTAGCTGAATTAAAAGGAGGTTTCCTCCCATGCAGCAAACTATGCTACAAAACTACATGCTACCACAGTTGGTGGCTAAATGACATTTCTTCTTTATGTTGACTTGGTGCCTCAGCACTTATTTTTCCTGTGTAAAAGTCTTGACATTTCTCAGTGTGATTCAGTGATTCCGTATGCCTTTTGGGATGCATTATGCTTGTTCAGTAACAAAACTGTAAAAATGGTAAGTTATTAATAAAGTATTGTATCCTGAGCAGCTGGCATGTCGTTTCTGTAATTCACTGTGACTTTTGATTCTTGTTGTTTCCTGGTACCTATTATTTCTACTGAGCTTCTTATTCATGAACTCTCATATAAACCACTTAGCATCATTCAGTGCAGTATTTGGAAAGAAATGCAGGAAGTAGAAATGCTGTAATTTCTTGCAGAATATCTATCAAGGACATAGACTATCTATCAATTCAGTTTATTACAGAAAGGTATATTGATCATACTGGGCAGACTGTCTTAACAACGTTGCCTGAAATATTTGTCATTTATGTAGTGTTAACCCCTCCCACATTTTCTGGTTGTTTGTCTTAGTGATCCTTCCTACCATTTCTATGACCACAAAAATCCATTAAAACCAGAAGTACATCAAAATTCCTTTGTTTCTTTTTTCTCTCAGGATTGACCTCTGCTGCCCTTGTTGCCACTCAGCAGGTGGCTGCACAGGCATCTGCATCTGGTATGTTTCCTGCACAAAGAAGGTAAATAGCCAATAAATTATATATTATAACATAGAGAGGAGAAAGAAAATCACAGATTTTTCTAGCCTGATGGTGTGCATTTCCTTGTATGACAGTTTTTAAGGTTGAGGAGAAACCTGTTACTCTGGGTTAATTGCAGTTTTATTCTCCTTAGAATGACATTTTGTCCTTAGTTGTGTTCTGTAATTGTAACATAGGTCATTAAGAAAGAACAAGTAGTCTGTCTTCTGGGATTTTCCATAGAGTGTGTTTTAAGGATTGGTACTAAGCTAAAACAAGAGATTATGAAATATAATTTAAGATCCAGATTTTTAATAAAATGAGTTTAAAATTAATATCCAGCTGGCTCCACACATGACCAGAAAAACTTAGGATTTTATCTATTCTGCAAGTCTTCATGGCTTGCTGATCATGCTTTTAGAGAGGTTTGTTTGGGAGCCCATTAGAGATGGCTTTGTATTTAAGTTGCACACCCCTGTCATACATTTATATGCCTCAAAGCCTGTCAGTTATTTACTAGGTTGTCAAGAGGAGAACTTCTGTATTATGATGATCCCATTTCAAGTGGAAAATTCCAAAGCATCTTTTAACATTAGGGTTTTGTTCATTGCTGGCATGTTAAGACTCAGTATAACGTGTCAAATGGAACCATGAAGTTCTAAGTTACGGGTGTCTGTCTGAAAGCTGGTGTTGAAACAAGCAATTATTTAAGGCAGAGAGGTTTGTAGCCCCAGAAGAGCTGATGAATGATAGGGTATCAGAACCCAGAAGAAAAATCCTGGCACAGGTTACTTTAGGATGTTGTTCCTGGCAGGGGAGGGATGAGGACAGGGCTTGCTGTCTTTTCTTCTTGGGTTAGAGAATACTTGTAGAGATTTCCTTTCAAGGTGTCATTTCAAGATGCAGGAAAAAATGTGTGAGGAAAGGATGCTGCTTACTAAAACCTTCTTCTTTCTCTTTTCAGAGAATGATGAATTTGGGGATGAACATTGTCATGTGACTGGTTCACATGAGGAAGCGCTTTATTACAGACATCAGTTCCATGGTGTTAATTTGAAATGCCTTAATGGCAGGCAAAAACCAGTCATTTCATTTTTGTAAATTGCAGATTTTATCACAGAGTAACAAATGTTGCTGTAATTAGACTTCTGTTTTTATATATATATATATATGCGTATATATATATATACATATATATATAAAAATATATATATATTCTTTACTTTTTTTGTATCAGTACCAAGGCTCGCACACAGGGTCTGCTGCTAAGTTGCGAACCACACACTAAATGGAGATATGTATTTGTCATGTTTAGAAGGCGTTAACCGCAAAAGGCTGTTTGTTTCTTTTTTCTTCTTCTTCCTTTCCTTTTTCTTCTCTCTTTTTTCCTTTCCAATTGTAAATAAATAATGTTATGTATCAGTGTGCCTGAACCTTGCATACCCTTCTGGTATTTCCCACAAGCTCTCAGAGAGGCTAACTGTGATGACACTTTGGTACAATGTAGATGTCTATTTGGTGGTTCCTATTAAGATGCATCAGTGTAAAATGTTACTGTATTCACTGTTTCATTGTAATTGTGTATTGTGAAAAATATACCTTTGGAAGGCATGGGGATTCTAGTACCACAAAAACTGTGTTGTATATAATGTATAGATTTTAAATGGAGATAATGAGCATCTGTGAATAATGAAATGTCTTTTTTGATAATCTTGAATGGCAGATAACCTAATAGCCTGCATATGAGAAGACATCTGTGATTGTTCTATTACTTGAATAGTCCTGCAGTCTTTTTTTTAATGTTTACAATTACCCAGATTTAGAGGAGAGACTTTAATGCCATTACCTGTTTACTTGTTTTATGCTGTAACCTAGTTTATTTTATGTAAAACCTATATCAAATGCTTTCATTTTTTTACTTGCCTTAAATAATTTGGCAATCAGAATAATGAAAAAACTTTGATTTTTTTTTGTTCTGTTGGTTTGATTTTTTTGTTTTTGTTTTTTTTTTTTATTATTATTATTATTTCTGGGTGTTCTTGAGCCACTTTGAAAGATGTGTCATAGCTGTAGATAGCAGAGGGTGCAGCAATGGCACAGGTCCTAGTCATGCTTCTGCTGGGCCTGTGCCATTGTCCTCTCCCAGCAGGCAGTGCAGGGTCCAAGCCAGATGGCAGATGGACCCCTTTCTGTTGACCCTGATAGGCTCAAAAAAGACCCATGGTAACACTTTGGATGGTATTAGTGGAACTGAAGTCTCTAATACCTGTTTTAGAGCAGCTCTGTATGCTATAAATTATAGGCAAATTTTTTCATATTATATCTGTAATACCCTTCCCCCAAAAAATGAATGGACGCCTAAAAACAGAGGACCTGTCAATTAGAAAAAAAACTTCCTTTGCTGTGTCTAACCTGCATTACCACAAGATAAGTATTTTACTTGCCTATACCACCTGTTTGGTTACAATGCAGTTAACATAGTACACAGTAACATGAAATTGCTAATTGTGGCAAGAAAAAAAAATCAGATTTACTGGTCAGGTTTTTGAGGCTTTAACTTTTTTCCTTTTCTGCATATACCGGTTACATTGATTGTCAAAACTGGTTCTTAAAGTTTTACTGTTTCTTTTTTGTTTGTGTTTGTTGGGGTTTTTTTTGACAGGGTGAATTACTGCAAGTTAAAGATTGTTCTTGAAGTTGGTTACGTTTCTTCTACCTTGTGAATACTTAATACAGAAGGATGAATTAAAGATTCCCAACAGACAAGCACACTTGGACTTTTATATTACTATGATGAATCTGCCATTAATATTGCTATAATTGTTTTATTTTTATAGGCATAAAATCAGTTTCCTTAGTGAATAGTTATAAGGTTTATTGATTTTTACTACACATCATTCATCTGTGGCTTACTATTATTGTCTTGTTCTGAACACATTCAGAAGTCTCACAGTGGTGACATACTACAAGTTAGCCTCATAAAAAAATGGGAAGGAAGGGGTGTTTTCTTTGAAAAAGGGGATATTGTGAATGCAGGGCTCTTGAAATAATAAATGCCTTATTACTTCTATAGTAAAGGCTCAGATGACTTTTGTGTTGAAACGTGCCATTGACTTTTGTTTTTTTCCGCCTAAACCTTTAATGCTACCACAGCAAAACATATCTTATAAATTCACAATGTTGGTGATTTTTATTTAGTGTGGTTTGAGTGTCATAAGTAACTGGAATGAATTAGTTTTATTGATACAGGGTAAGCAACAGTTAAAATTACAATTAATGTTATAGTTTTATTGTATCCTTAAAGTCTGTAAGAGTGGCTGTCATCTCTTGCCATTTATTGTTTTCCTCCACTTAAGATTATCTTCCATCTACCTTCATGGCCTTCTTTTTGGTTTAACACTCACCACACTGACCTCCCTAAGGGCTGTGCCACGGTGAGTGTCACTCTGGTTCTCCCCAAAGCCAGAGGGTATCCACCCACACATCTGAGCACTGATGTGCAGCTGCCAGGGTCACCTCACCGCTGTGTGAGCATCCAAAAGCGGAGCAAACTGAAGCAGTAATACAAGGAAGACAATTTATACACCTGGGAACTAAGAGCTGCAGAGGCTGGTCGCTGAAAAGGGGAAGCAGAAGTATCATGATACAGATATATTTGCACTCTGTTTTGCACCGGATATGATACTTTTTACTACCTCTAGCTGACCTCTACCACTCTGCCCTTTCAGCAGCAAACAGCAACCTTGCATCTGTCTTTCATCCAGATGTTGCTGGATGTCTTGCAAAGGTGAAGCAGGGCTTATGCAGTACACTCACTTGAGTTTCTAAGTCTGTCCATGTAAACACAGCTGGAGAAATAAAAGGTCTGTCAGTGCAAGCCCATCACACAGACTCAGAAACCCAGCCAGGGAGCTACTATCTGTGATACTTGCAGTGGGAAAAAAGTGTATGTGAACAGCAAGGGAGGGTGGGGTGCTTTTTGAGTTAACATGTAGCTCCAGGGGGTAAAACATGACCAGGGTCTAACCAACTGAGCTGGCTGGCTACCAAGGCTAGCCTAGAGGTGGTGAAAATGGGGGCTAAGAGAAACATAACTTCAGGTTTGTAATTTTAGAATTTCCTGGTGGCCCTGGGGAACACCTGAGAAGTCACAGAAAGAATTCTGTGCCATGCATCCCTTCCTCGCTTCTGATAGGTGCACTGGTTGTGCTTAACCATTTGGTCTTGAGTCACAGTTGTCACTCTGCTGTCAGAACAAGGACCCTAAGGACATGAGTTTAGAGAATCCCTGAATCCATCCTAAAACACACATGAGGGATTGTTGATAGCATAAAAATCGGCGTAAACAAAGGACACTGTGGTGCCCTTCTACAGCTCTCCACCCTGGCTCTTCTCAGAGAACCAGAAAGAATCAGGCAGGGATTCATATTTCATATTTCATTCCTGGCATCAGAGTCTTGCCACTGTCAAGTGACAAAAGTACTAACAAAAGTACTGTCTTCATGTTTCTGTCTCAGCATCTCACTCTAGTGTCTGCTTGCCACACTCTCTCCACTTTTTTCCTCTGCCCTCTCTGTGCCATTTACCAGCCTAAGGAGCCCTCTTACATCCATTTGATACCATCAAATCTCTTATTTGCACGTCTAAAAGCTTTCTGCACACATTTGTGAACTTGGCCCTTGATTAGTTCTCTCTCTTTTATCTTCCCTTTTATCACAATTTGTTGACCTGTGCCTTTATCTTAGACTGTATCAATATATCCTGCCTCTCTTTAGCCTTACAGTGTTTGGGACAGAGAACATGTTTCAATTCAAATTCATATAGCATAGTTCATATTTATAGCTACCTCTTAATAATAGTGACAGCCCCTTGTAGATGATAGCACAAGATGCCATGAGTAGCTAGGACACTTGTTAGTCAGGAGCTTTAGGTAACTGACAAAAAACATTACAGTTTTTACAGACAATATTTTGAAACCAACCAATGACTCAAAATTGTGAATGATACGAAGCCCACATAGGAAGTCTGAGCCTTTATCTCCCAGCATCAGAGGGAACTGGAGACACACAGTCATTACTTAATGTGCCAGCTTTGTTCTGCTTTAGAAAGAGAGCTCTGATTTCACTTTTAGCACTTTATGTAGCTCTCTGCACTAAACACCCTATAGCATTACCGTGAACTACAGCTCTCCCTCAGGAAGTTTTCTTTTATCTGGGTCAGTATTTCCTAAGTTCTCGTAGCTTCAGCCTTTTTTCCAAGGTTTGCTTTATTTTTTTTCTCTTTATTTTCTCTTTTTTCTTTTCTTTTGGAGGGGGCCGAATCTTGCTGTTACCAAAAAATACAAGAGATTTTCATTAAGGAGAGGAGATATCAGCTGAAGTTGTGCATGTTCCAGTGATGGGGACACCATTAAAATTCTTACACTAGCTGTTAGTAATTTCTGTGCAACATACGCTAAATAGGGCTTTCAACTTCAGTTGCAACTGTGAAATTTCTTATCTGGACTAATAAATTAGCAAACTTAAAGGTTTAGCAAAGGTAATTATTACTTGCAGCGTAGAAATATTTGTCATGAAGAAAACTTAATCTCCACCTTAACAGAAAAATGTTCTAGAGCTGTGAAAGTAGATTTTGTTATAAACAAATTAACTCCTGCAGACCCAGCTGTAGATACCTGTAGTTCAGTTCCAGTAGCCTCACAGATGTTTCAGCAGCATTCTGTGGTCATTTTGAATGGTATAATGATGTATGTTAATTAATTAGATGATATTTATGATTTGAGTTCATTGACGGTAGGATGGTGCTTGCTTAGTGTTTTGGGTATAATGCTACAGGACTGCCTCATTAAACAGTGCAGCAATGCCTGATGAAAAAATAGAATTAGATCAGTAGGCAAAGGTTCTCTGAAAGCCTGTTTAAACCCTTAATACAGGAGACTAATTTTAAAGCATCCATCTTGACAAGTAAATGACTTCGTTTCTTTTAATTGTTTCCAAGGCCCTGAGGGTATTACCAAGCCTTGCTCTCCCTGCCCAGCCTCCCACGGCGCTTCCTCTCCCCACCCCTTCCCCGTGGCCCAGGACTCCCATTTCAGTCCTGGCTGTTCATCTCTGACTCGGATTTAATTTGGATGCCTGGGGCTACAGCTGTACCCTAGTTGTCTTGCCCCTTTTCTGGGGTCAGTGGGGTGGGACTGCCAGCCTCCAGGAACCCCCAGCCCTGGCTGCACCTTTACACTGAATAAGAATGTGCAGTTTCTGCTCTTTAAGGGATTTGTGTTTAGGCTGTTTCTTACAGAATGTTATGCAGGGAAAAGGCTTCATTAAGACCCCTGCTAATATTTTCTTAAATAGACAAATAAGGTTAAAGAGGAGTTTTGTCTTTATATGTTTCAAATCAAGCACTGGAAATGAGGTGTGGAATAAAAAGCCCCAGACTGAAGCCCCCTGCATAATTACCAGCCACCATAAAAAAAAGTCCTTTTTTTCCTTATTTTTTAATCCTTTCCTCAACAGTAAAAGCTTGTATTTGAGAGTTCAAGTGACGCTAGAAATAACTTGAGGGTACAGGAGCATTTTTTTCTTCTCTCCTTCCAGTGCGAGTGACTGAAAGGGACAATTAGCTGTAAAAGGTTCTTAATATATGTTCTCAAACTATGTACCTTCTGTATACAGAACATGTTTCTCATTAATGAGCTCCCTATTCAGCAGTGGTCATCTCTGCTGCCTTCTTCAGCAAGCTGACTGCCTTCTTCCTGTGGAGCTTTGTTCCCCAGAAGAGAGTGGGAGGAACCCACTTGATGTAGCCATCAAGGGCTACTTGGACTGCAAAAACAGCTGAAATTTCTGCTCTTCCCTTACTTATGAAAGCCAGAGCAAGGCTTGCTTTCTATAATTTCCTTTTGTTCATACCTTTCCCCACTCTGTCACTAAGTCAGCTTGAGTATTTGCAATGATGAGCCTCATCAAGCCACTGATTTTCAAGTAGAGCTCCAGACAGAAAAGGTCGTTAAAATGTCAATGACAACATGTTCCATGCCGAGCACTGGAACATAACAATTTAATACCAAGCTTTGCCACAAGTATCTGCAGTCCTAATTCATTATCTTCCTGATTGAAACGAAGCTGATTTCCTTGAACAGAGAAATTGCCAAATTCTCAGACTCTAAATGACTTGTGACTTTCCTGAAACCAGTTGACCACTTTCCCTTTGATCTGTCAGTAGTTTTTCCCCATGTTTGGATTTATTTCCCCAAAGAAGGTATAGAAGAAACTGACAGAGAGAACGAAAAGACTGCTAGAGAAAGAGAACATTAACAATAGCAAGACAGAATCCAGTTCTTTATGCTAGAGCACCTCTCATTAGGTGGACTCTTCTGCCACTCAGATAAGAATTTGGTCCCTTGAGGCAGAGCAAGTAATTGCTATTGGGTATAACTCCTTCCTTCTTCCTTGAGTACGTGCACATGTACTCTCTCAGATGTACTTACTCTCCCCTTTGTTAAGGGTCACATATAAATGCTACATGCATGATTTAATAGCAATTTGCTTAGGGGTTTCTTTTGTAGGCTGGTGGCACTGAAATAGTTTCCCAATAGCAATTACTGCTTAGCTTTGGAGTTTTATGCATGTACTTCACTCTAGGTCACAAGCTTTTAAAACCTGTCCTATTTCTGAAAGGGTTAGTGAATATACACTAAAATCCAGTTGCATTAAAGGAGAGTAGGATACATACATCAGTATTGGCCTGGCAAATCATTCTGTTTGCGCCCAGAAAGGGGAGGGAACAATTAAATCTGGCCCTGATATGTAGGGAGGACAGGAGGCATTGACATAAAAGACTTGGCAGAAAACTTCTGAGTCTGCTCTAAAGACTTCATTGTTGTGCTCTGTAGTTAAATACAGGGCTTTGGAGAGTTGTGGGTCCAGCAATGTCACTCAAGCAGCACAAGGAACAGTGGTGTCACATAAGTCTCTGAGCAGGAGCAGGTGAGTGCCCAGACACTGACTCTACAGACTGCAGAGAGTCCTAGAAGAAAAGCTCTGGCACTGGACAGGGAGACCTTTGCTGTGGAGTTAACACGGAGCAAGTGCCCTCGGGGCAGATCTGACTGTTCTGAAGCTGGTGAGCTCTTGCTGCATGCCACCTACTTGTGAGCTGCCCTCTCAGTGTGCTCTGCTTTCCTCCGTGGCAATGCCTGCAGCATCAAGAGACGGGGTTTACAGTCCAAACAGATCAGAGTTACCCCAATACATCTGAGCAACTTACAGAGGATAGGATGGGATAAAGCATGGGTCGGTCTTAAAGTTCAAACATGGCCTGACAAAAATTGTCTTTAAAGAGCACTGCACCTGTCATTACTGACATGCAACTCACCTGTCCCAAAGGGCATGATTTCTCCTGCTTCAGGCTGCTATACAGTGAGAATACACCTCCTCTGAATGACATCTGAAGGCAGGAGTAAATTATAGAGAAAGAGAACTTTATTGCAGAGTAGAAAATTGTCAGTCTAGGGACTGACTGTATGTGGCAAACCAGAAGTGTATGTCTCCAGTTACACTTCCTCCATGGCAGTAAGTTGAAACCTTTGGTATGGTTCTCTTTCATTGTGTTATCTTTATCAATTCTTACATTCTTTTGGGCCCCATTAAATGGCAGTATTAGATTACTAGTCACCAGTGTAAAGGGCCCATATCTCCTCATTATTAGGCTGATGTGTGTTTAAGAAGCCTAAGTATAAGTATACTTATATTAAGTATAAGTTAAGTTTGAGTATTTTTCTCTGAAAGAAGGATATTTCCATCCTGGGATACGATCATTTTGTACTTGCTTTTGTTTTGTCTCCTCTGTTTTTAAATATTAACACTTCAGTGTGCAGCTCAGATGAGCTCAGCTGAATCATCAGGGTGCAGTATTTCATATATTCCTAGGCTCAAAATTGTTGCTATACTTTCATATTAAGTGCCCTATATATTTAGTAATGCTTTACAGTCTTGTGATTTTGTTCCTTGTTGTGGTTTCATTTGTTTGTTTGTCTGTTTGTTTGTTTGTTTTAAACCTTGTTCAATTGAAAGAGGCAAATAAGCTTGCAGGAATTCAACTTTGACAGTTGGGGCCTTTCCCCCCATCTTTTTTAAAGGACAAAATTAATTCCCAAATCATTCAGATTCTTGGCAGGATCTGGTAGCTGATAGGGAAAACAAAACTCAAAGCAAGTAATTGATTTAATGAAGACAACATTTATCAATAATATTTTTACCCCTCTGACTCATGCTAAGATTCATTTGACTAGTATACAATGGTCAGTAGGATGAGAATTGAAAACCTCAATTTTGAATCCGCAAGGCAAACACAGAACAGTTTTCAGGAGGCAGACTAGACCACCATCTCCCTTTCACAATCCTGTACCCCTTTTAGATTATGTTTTGCCACTGGGTTGCTGCTTAAATTTGCTATCCATTAGTCCCTAGTGATAGCATCAAGGTCAGATGCTCTAAGAATCAACAGCTGAATTACTCCTATCTTCTGACACCATCAAAAGCAAATTGCTAGCTAATCACCGAGGAAAAGAGACAACCACAAATAGTTCTGTGACCAGTGAGGCTAATAAAGACCAGTGGATCTCTTTTCTCATAAGGCCCTCAGATGTTCAATAAAGTGTGATCTTAATTTTTCCTACATGAGTCCACTAATAAGCCATCTCTGCTTTGCCTTTTTAGCAATATTTGTCAAAGTAGAGACTATCTTCAGAGTTTTTCTGTGACTGGTCAATGGGCTCAGATGTTTTGTGCTAGGGAAAGGCTGTAGGCTTAGTGCAGTCACAGGAAGTGTAAATGAGAGCTTTGCAAGTGTCTCCTTGGCATGGCCTTATCATGTGTGTCTCCTGGGCAGTTAAAAAGCTGAAAAGTGGCAGTGTGTTTGTGAGCATCTTTTCCCCTCACAAATATGGCAGGTGTTCAGGGCCAGGCCATGGTCTCTTTCTCTGAAATGGCTCCACTCCACTGTCTTGCACCATGCTCTGCACCACATGTAAAGCGTAACAGCCATTGTAAACAAAAGTAGCTGGTTCAGAATTCATTTAGTCTTAGGGTAAAGTTATGAACAAGAGGAACTGAGAAAAGCCTAGGTCATGGCTTTTGAGTCTTAAATCCATCAATAATCATTAGAATATATAACTTGGAAGTAGCCCATTATATTTATGTGTTTAGCTATAGGTTTTTTGTGTCATTATTATATACACATAGACAAAAAAGGAGCATGGATTTAAGAAAAGCTGTACTATATTTTAAATGTTTTTGGGTGCCAACAAACAACAATGAATTTTTCTAAGTTAATAATAAGCTAGTTAAGATACAAAAAAAAGAACAAAGTTATTTTTGAAAGCTCTGGGTAATAATGGTTTCATTATCTAAAGTTCAGTCACAACAAGGACAAAAAAATCCCTCTTATGTATGCTGAAGAGCTTTTCAGTTTTGAAAAAAAATCAATAGTATATTCACACTAATGTTGGCTTGCATAAAATATTGACTGTAGTCACACTGGTGGTTTTACATAAAGACTTAAAAGCAATTTTGGTCGTCTGAAAGATTCTAATTGTTTTTCCCCTTTCCTGAAAGAGTAATGAAAGGATGACTAAAAAGCAGAACTATATAGTTATTTTATAACTGGCACTAACAAATTTCACCAATTACAGAGTCCATTCTGTAAGCAATGAATGTGTGGCTCCCAATTAATCTAGTGTACCTCCAGGCAAGGTCTAAATCAGCTGGATACAGCTAAAGCAATTTGCACACAGCTAAAAGCAAATTGGAAAATAAGTGTTCCACGCTACTGCCTATCTTTTCAAGCCAAATACACAATCAGTATTCTGGCAGCAGCACTCTGTCATGTTATTTGCAACTATCAATTTTAATTATAACAATTATTGATTAGTTGGGAAAGTGAATAATCTAATGTTCAAATGAGGTTGGCGCGGCTGCTGGGGATCATTTTTCGCTTTCATGCATTTGTTCATTCGGTGTTAGGAAACACCATGCAAAAAATATACATGGAAAGAATATACCTGCACCACTGTGATGAGCTCAGATAACTACCATTGAAGGTGCAACTGTGATTTTCTAAATTATTTTTTCAATTTGTTTACAACAAGCATCCAGTTTTAGGATTCACCATGGGGAAAGGGTAATATGAATTGAAGTAGGGTGTGAGAGGACTCAGTGAGGAACACAGGCAAATACTTTCAGACTTGGGCACCTAAAATCAAACTCCAATTTTCTTACTTAACCACCCAGGGCGCTCCTGTTGCCCATTGGCACAGGCTATTTTTTTAACCTATTTACTTTTAGACTCAAGCTGTTCCCTTGTAGAACAATGCTTCTCTTGGAACAGAGAAAAAAGAAAGATCCAGCCCTAGCTGAACTAACAAGAACATTATGTGTTTCAGCTAAATAAATAGCTGGGGGAAGAGGGCATCCTGACTTGAGCAGTTACAGCCACAAAGGCTGAACATGAATTCTCTGAATCCGAGTTCCTGGTACAGGTTCATCTCCACTGCTAATCAAATGCCCTGTGTAGTGTTTCTGAAGACATTCTGTTTCCATTTGAAGTGACCCAGTAAACATTCCACTAATAATTATTGTGCTCCAGAGAAGCCTTTCAAGTGCACTGCAGACTGCTGTGCCGAGGCTGGGAGAGAACAGGGCAATTTTCCCATCACACGTGCTCTGCTTGCCTCGTGGCTGAACGTGTCTGCTGCTCTGGGGACACATCCTGCAGCATGGCACAGAGCTGGCACCTCTGGGGCAGGATGGGCACAGCCACTCTGCCTGCCTGGCTGCTGCTCACACAGGCATGACTTTTGTGTTTTAAAAAGGTAATGAGGGTAGCTGGTGGTAGCAATATTCCAAAGTTCCGGGCCATCACTGAGGTCAGATGAGAGGAATCAGGTCCAGGGTCACAACACTGCCCATTTACCTTCTTTTGAATTTAAGGCAGTGTACTAGGTAAACTTTTTTTTGTGCAGTTTTGCAAATAATGGTCAGAGGATAACTGGCGTAGTAGGTGGTGCATTACACTGTTGCTGGGAAACTGTAGATGGATGTGAAACTGGGAAGGTCAGTCGCTGCAATTAGTTATCAAGAGAGAATAATTTCAAAGACCTGCACGAGGATTTAGCTATGCAATACCCACTGTCTTGGCAAAGCCTAGTGCAGCTAATCATCTGCTTTGAAAATGTGAGGGAATATGTCCTTGAGTTGGACAAGAAGATCTCTCTGCCTATTCACCAGCCAAAAAAAAAGTGCTTACAGTGCTTTGTACTGAAATCGAAAACAAGAAAGGAAAAAAAAATAGCAAAGGCATGGAAATGAGTCCTCAGTGTGCCAAGCATGGGAATGCCAGTGTCTGATAACAAAAGCGCTTTCTGAGAAAAAATTGGTGAGATGCTTAGATAAGTATGCATACATGTGAGATCATCTGGTGATCACGTACAGCTTTGGCACACATGCACACACAGTGAGTGTAATACTGTTCTCTGACATGCTTCCTGCTCAGTCTTTTGTCTTTCTGAACTATTTTGTTTGAAGCTTAATTTTATCCTGCCCACCAGAGCTTCCAACCTGCTCAGCTTAGCACTGCACAAACACATTTGCAGGGAGGGGCCTGTCCCAAACATTTTCATTCTTCTTTTCTTTCTCATTCGTTTTGTTGAGGAAAAAAAGCTCCACAAATGGAAATTTCCTGTCTGGTAGTATTTACCACTAAAAGTATTCTTGTAATAGAAAATCATGAAAAGTTATAGACTGCAGTCCTTTAACGTGCTGTAAAACAGTGTGATTTGTATTTTGTTAAGCCATAAATTGATAATGTCATACCATCTCTATTATTTAAAACATAGTATTAATATTAAAATTGTCATGCCTGTCCCTAACTTTGGGATCAGGCATGTATCTCAAGGGATCCTGCTCCATCTGCAATAAGTGCTTTTCACTTCAGATTAATATATTTTCATTTGCCCTGTCAGCCTATGCAGATGGAGCAGGCCTCAAACCACACGGGGTCAAGTAGGAGCCCAATTAGGCAGAGTTATTTTTAAGTTCTGGAGGGCACAGGGTCAGCACACTGGAGAGATTTAAGCACCTAAAGATGTAGATAGGTGTCTCATGTATTTTCAGAAGTGCTATCACTCTGCAGTCAAGGGGAGCTAGGCATCTGGTAACTATCTTGAAAAGCACGTTTCGAGATTCCTGCAAAGAGCTTGAATCCTTCCAGCTTCTCCTTCCATAAGAAGGTTCAGGCCACATAGTTGAGGCCACCAGTGGTTTCACGTTCCCAGTCTGATCATCTCAGGTCTGCTGAGGTTTATCCTCATGGCCAAGGCTCCTGCAGGAGTCCCTGGACAAGCTTATGTTGTTCAGGGGGTCACATCGGCCATCCTGGGGGTGCAGAGCGCTGCCTGGGGAACTCGTCAGGAAACAGGGAAGCCAGCAGCCACGGGTGAGTCAGCTGGCTCTGGCACAGCATGGCGATCTCTGATGGATCTGTTGCCTGGCCAAGGGAAGGTCAGAGGACATAAACTCAACCACTTTCCAGCTAGCCCAGTCACCAGAAATCACCATGATTAAATGCCTGAAGAAGAACAAAAGTAGGGAATGTTTCAATGCTAATGCTTCTTTGTCTTCTGACAATTTTCAGTTGGGGGTTTCTAGTGTAGTTTCTCTATGCAATAATTAACAAACTTTTTTTTTTTCTTTTTTTTTTTTTTTCCCTGCCAGAGGGCTTTTTCAATCTCCTCTTGAATTCAGTATGAGCTTTTTGTATCCATGATGTTCCTCCTTTGCCAAGGATTTTCCCACATGCATTGCCAATCACACAAAGACCCTCTTGGTGTCTTGGATACAGTCCTTCTTACCTTTTTTTGATGACTAAGGATCCTTGTACTGTGAAGGAACAGTGAAATAATTTCTTTCCTAGTCATTCCTCTATACCTATCATGATTTTATAGTCTCCAGCATATTCTACCTTAAGCTAAGGACTCCTAGCCTAATTTTTTTTCTCTTTTTCCTGTATGAAGCTTATTAAACATCCTTGCCATTCTTGTTTGAAGAAACTCTTCTATTTATAATATATCCTCTGTAGATGCAAGGATTCATATCAACATTTCTGCTGTAGAACAGCTTGTTTATTCCTGCCTTTAACTTCCTAGTTTTAGCTGGGTAATCTTTCCTCTGTGTGTTCTTATACTTCTTTAAAAGGCATGGTGAAGGTCCATATCAAAAGCTTTGTGGAAAGCCTAATAGGAGCAGTTTGCTTGAATCACCCTTTTTCATATAGACAAGTCCCCTGACTGTCAACAGGTTTGTGAAGTAGGACTTCCCTTGCCAGAAATGGTATACATGAACCAAGCTTAAAATGTTTCCAGCATAAAAGAGAAGTTGTCACTTAGAGATAAAGGCACTTTGACATTTTAATCTTACACTGTGAATTGTCTTGGGATTTTAGACACACTTGGAATACAGCAGATGACACACAGTCCTTAGGATTCTTTTTAGGAAACAACTTAGGAAAATGAGAAACGTGTACCCTCAGCCATATTTTATTAAATCTACTTCCTTTTTTTTCTCTTAGAATCACAGAATAATTTCTCCTGGAAGACATCTGTGGAGGTGTGTAGTCCAACATCTAGCTCAAAAAAGTTTTGATTAGAAGAGGTTGGTCAGGGCTGAAGAAATTTATCTTAAAGGATGGTAGTCTCACTCCTCTCTAGGCTTCTGTTCCAGTATTTCACCGCCTTCATGATGAAAATTACCTAGCTGAAACTTCCCATGTTCCATCCCATATCTTTTGTCTTTTCCCCCACCCCTGTCTAGCTTTGTCTGGCTCCACTTTCTCCTCATCCTTCGACCAGGCAGCTGTAGCCAGCAGTCAAATCTTCCTTACTCCTTTCTTTCTTAGGGCTGAACACATTCAGATCTTTTTAGCCACTATGACCTGATGCATTGGTTTGACAGCACCAGCAGCAATAGCGTGTTTCAGTTCTTGTTGCTAATGATGAATGGGACAGGACCAGGATGCAAATGTTACCCACATAGAGTTGGAATAAATCCTTAACAAGTTTTTTAATTAGGTTCCTCAAAAACAGGCAGTTAGATCTAAAGAATATCACTAGAAGTCAGCAACTAATTAATTCCTGAAGCACTGGCTGAATGAAGTAATATGTACAGTATGTACCAGGGCAGAGAGCATGTGCACTACAAAGTTAAATCCTAATAGAATAATCACCCCAGAGGGGGTCATCAAAAGCTAGTAGAAATTAAAGCAGTGCAGGATGCTCCATCTTAGACTAAAGTGATTTCCATCTGAGCAGACCTGCAAAGACTAGATGAGGTTTTAACTGCGAGTTTGCATACTTGGGGTCTTAAAATATCCAGCAGCTGTGTGTGTTGCTCTTGATATTCCTGTGGTTCCCTGCAGCAGGGATGGAGCTGTACAGCAGGGAGGTAGAGAGAGCCTTGACCACAGGGCTGAAAGTTTCTCTGTTATGTACTATGCCACTCAGTTGTCCACTATTCCGTTACTTCACATCTATAACCCTACCAGGGAGTAAAGTGGCAAGATGAGTCTTTTCAGTCTGCTGGTGATACAGATTCATCTCTCATTTGCTCCACAGAGCACAGAGAAGTACATTCCCTAGAGTATGAGTGTGGTGTGGGATAGGTAAAGGCAAATCAGCTGAAATCAGTCTGGAGGATAGCAAAAAAACCTTTTCAGAACAGCTGCTTTCATAAAATTCCTGCTATTTTTATAGGAAATACAATTGTCTACTCACAAGATACTGACCGCAACAAATCCAGCCTTGACTGTATGCTTAGATTGGAATCCAGGCCTGAAATTTAAAATATTCAGAGACAATAATTTTATTCCAGCTGTATGCCCTCACATCTGCAGTTCTGAAATTTATTGCCAATCTTTACAGTTTCCAGAAAAGTGTATTTAGTGAATGTCAAAAGAGGAGCAATGCTGAAGATTACAAACAAGCTCCAGGTTTGTTTGGCAGTCAGATACACAACAGCAACTTGGTGCTTGCTCCAGACAAGAATGTCTGCCTTAATATATATTGATAGCTATGGCAGGAAAAGTGGACAAATGCTTATGTGTCTGGCATACAGTTTGGTGACCTTGACACCTTTAGATGCTATCATCCTGTTCTGGCTTCTTCTCAAATTCATTTTTGCCTTGACAGAAGTTTTGTGAGGCTGCTGGGCACACAAATCTCCTATAAGTGAATATTACTATTAGATACCTCTGTGTGTGTGTGTGTGTGTGTGTGTGTGTGTGTGTGTGTGTGTGTACATGTGCAGAAGAAACAGTTCTGCCTAAAGGGACCTACTAGAATCTGATCCACTAAATATTTCCAATGTTGAATATGGCGTTTTTTCCAAACTGCTTACACTTCACATTTTTCTTTGTTCATATTTATTTCAGAGATTATAATCTCGGAGATGATATAAACTCATTCATACCAATGAATCTGGTATAATGGTTCTTCATCTTGGTTTTCAGAGATAACAGTGCTAAAAATACAAAACAATATCAAGCAAATCTGGACAATATGAAAAACAAATAATAAGAAAAAATGAGCAGACAAGATCGACCTTGACAACATTACTGCTGAATGTGACCCAGTCGGAATGATGAATCCATCTAACCCAAGAATTTAAGTCTCTTACAAGTGGGTTTGTAATATGACAGAGTATTAGTTAGATCTTTTGAAAAAGAGGAATAAATGGGCTCTGATGTGAACTTTAAATGACAAAAGGCTTATATGACAAATTAAAAAGCTTGTAGCTAGACCAAATTTAACAGTTCAATGTACTTCTTTCTCTTTTTTCCTTATTTCTAATATTATATGTGTGTATACATATTATATGTGTCTACTTTTAAAATTTTATATGTATAGATATTTAGCTATATATATCCCCACGCACATAAATATGTAAAACTACAACTGATTTTCAGACATTTAAATACATGTTATATTTTCAAAGGCATAATTGAAATAATTCACTAAGTTCCCCTTAAGTGCAGAAGCTTTAAAGGCTGTTTTTTAAATAAGCCAGTTAATTTTGAGTTAAACAGAGAAAGAAAGTGGATGTAGAAGTTGTGAGCTGCTGTTGACCACTAGCCCAGAGTATGTCCTAGCCCCAGCTGATATCTGTGGCAGGGTTCCCTTCATGCTGCAGGAGCAGTGGGTGCCACCACTCTCATCACTGCAGTGAGGGTAGCACCCTGCCTGCACCCTCCCTGGCACGCCAGGCACAGTGATCCTCTGGGACGGGGATCAGACAGCACATGCCTGTGGACAGCTGTGAGGTGAGTATTTGGTTGGAGGACATTTTATAGGTTTTGGGGACTGTGTTGGGTTCTCCTCATTTGTCAGTATTTCTAATTTTTCTAGAGGATTTTAATATGTGTAAGACAACATACTGCCTTTCTGCACATGGTTAGCTAGTACTCCAGAGAAGTCCTGCTGATTTTCTTCCCCCCGAAGCATCACTCTGGGGGGCAGCGCCAGTCAAGGGCAGGCTTTGGGACAGCAGGAATGGCATTTCTTTGGAGGCACAGCAGCCTCCTTTTGGGTACTTTATGTCCTCACCATTTCCTTTAGTGTTTGGACAGGGTAATGCAGTGCACATTTTGAGAAGGTAGAAGCTGCCACCAGCAGCAACATTCAAAGGGATGATGAAAACGTTAGGGTGGCCAAGTTTATTTTCTTATACTGACCCTTTCTTTTTGCTACTTCAACTACACTCCACTTTCAGCAGGTAAATCATACAGATTTATATTCACTGTGCCAGAGATGCTGACCTCCCCAATAAATTCAAATTCATAACAGTGTCGAAGGTATAGAAGCAACTTGGCCTAGTGGATAAAATGGAGTGTAAAAAATACTCTATTCCAATAGAAATTAATGGAATTTGTTTTCACTTAAAGCAGGGCTGACTGTGGTTCAATGACACTGAATTTCACAGATTTGCATTGATTTGCTAATGAGAAATTTACACCACCATTTTCTTGCCTTTAAATTTGACCCCTTCACTTCAGCTTGAATCATGATTACTGTGGGAACAGAAGGAACTGGATTCACTTCTCTGGAGTGAACATAATTCAGTGAGCAAACTATAAAAGAATTTGATGGGAAAGTAATCCAAGGATCAAAAAAAAAGTCACCAAAGAAACAGCAGAAGAAAGAGTGTCTGTCTGGTGAATGGTCACTGTGATTAGTACGTGATCCCCAGCACCCCTAAATGTTGGGGTTCTGCCCCCTTGTCCAAAGCAAATGCTGTGGAAGAGGACTGGCGTACACAAATGTGAATTTAATGAACTCCTGAAAGGCGGTCTGAAAACCCAGCCCGCTTCCCCTGGATGCCATGGCCTGTCTGCAGGGATCTGTCTGGGAGCAGGGTAGTGGGCTGCAGGGCCCTCGCCCCGCGGCTGCAGGGTGCGCCAGGCCCGGGCCGCGGCCTGGGAGCCGGCCCAGCCTGGGCGCCGGCCCTTCGGAAGCGCTCGCGGTGCGGCGCTGGGCCCCGCGCACGGCTGACCTGCTTCGGCTCAAAGGAAGAAAGCGCTCATTAGCATGTAAGCAAAGGAAGTCAAAATGATCTCATTCATAGAGCTTTCTCCCATCTGTGTCAGGGGAGTTGGTCCCCACAGAATGGCCTGTCTTTCTCTGGGCCACACAGGGCTGTCTGCCTAATTTTCCTCATTCTTAACCTTTGCCTCTCCATAGTACTGGAGTGCAAGACAATGCCAGGGTTCTGCATTCTTCTCTTATATCTTAGCTACAATGCTGAGGGGGTGGCGGGGTTGAAAACGTTTGCACACCCATGGGACTGCTTGAATTCAGGGAGCTGTTCTGGCATTGCTTTTCTGACTCACCAGCTTGAGTAACGTGCATCTCCGCCTAAGCTTAACTGTAAGCTATTGAGTTTCAAATGTTGGTAAAAAATAGCTTGTAAATAATAAAAGTCCCCAAAGCAAAACTTTCATCTAATACTACTAATTGCCTTTGAATTAGTTCTTCTATATAATGCCACGTTAACACAGCGGTACATTAATTATTAAGCAATATTTAAATCATTCTGAAGTAAGTAATGCATTCATTTACCGCCTCTATTAGATAGGAAATATCTCTTGTAGTATGTTACATTTAAAAAAATCTTTATTATTTAAAATAACATTTTTTGTTTGTCTTTCCACCTTATACAGTTGAGAATTTTTCTGAAGACAAGGCTGCAATTGAACTGCAGGTTCAGAAGAAATCACAATATTCAGAATATTTCTCATATTTTTGATCTAATAACTACTATTTTTTTAAAATTATGCCTCTTAACAAAGTATTTTTTTTTTTGCTGTATTGTTGGACGGCTTAGCAAATTGCTTTTTAAAGGAGTCTATCTGGATTTATTTAATTATATATGACAGTAATAAACTAAATATTCATAAACCATATAGGTTGTGCCAATATAGGCCTTGAATCCATCTCACTATTGAACAGCTAATATTTACATTCCTCTGGAAAAGAATGTAGCCTTGCTGTGACTTTATGAGATGTACACCGTAAAAGGTGAAATTACCTTGCCTAAAAGTAAAGGCAGGAACATACCACAGTAGAAATGTATTAGCCACAACTTAATTCCTTTACTATTATATTATACTACCAAATCTATTTCTTCTTTTAGCATATATTCAAAATATGACTTTGCTATTTTGTAAGACCTCTTTTGTCTTGTCCTATAGAAAATGCACCCAGGTATCTGTTTAATTTATCAAACAAATGCATCCCCTGTGAGTCTTTAAGGTGCTCAGATACAAGATTTGGCTCCTGAACAGACACCTGAAGATGTAATACCCCCTGGCCTATGTAAATAACTACTCCCAGGCAGCCAAACTCCCCAGGAGATGTGAGTATGTTCTCGTGGAGGGCAGTGAAGGTGCTGGCTGTGCAGGCATGCAGGGCTTCGCTGTGGGCATCATAGTGTTGCACATGTATGGAGTTGCTGGGAAAAGGGGAGAGGCACAGTCGCTGGTGCTTGTCCTGACACATGGGCTGAAGACATCCTTCACAGTTCAGACAGGATTTTTTTTTTCTTTTCCCTCTACAGCTCTCCAGCTGTTCCTTGAGTTAGCCTACAGAATGCTGTAGGACCCAAATGAACATCTAAAGTGTTTCCTAGGTGTTACAGGAGCATCTACTTTTGCTGTACCAGTTTGCATGACCTGCCAAGTGCTACACACAAACTTAGGAGACCCTTCCTTTGTGTCCTTCCACTACGTGTGGCGTTTAACTGAAAACACAGGAAATCACAATTAGATCAAAGCAGGTGCCAATCAAGGCTGTTACAGGCTTTGCTACTGCCCCTGGGAAAATTATGGGACAGGTCTTCTTGCAAGCTATTTTATCCAGGCACATGGAGGGCAAAAACATGGCCTGCAATGTGATGCAATGCAATGCAATGCAATGCAAGACAAGGCAAGACAAGACAAGACAAGGCAAGACAAGACAAGACCAATACAGATTTACCAATTATATATTGTGCCTGACCTCTCTTGTCACCATACGTGGTGACACAACTTGTTTGGTGGTGAGCAGAGAGCTGAGGATATCACTTACCTTGGCTTTAGCAGGATACTTGATGCAATTGTGCCATTTTGTCCTGGCTGGTAACCCTTATGTTAAGGGCTACGAGGAGTATGGAAAACTGTCTGACTGGCTTGTGGTAGTCAATGGCTCAAATAAACAGAGCTCCTCAGGGGAGTGCTGGGACCGGCAGTGCTCTACATCCTAATAACTGGCCCAGATGATAGCACTGAGTGCCCCTGCTGCTCCAGGTCCATGTGTGACACAAGAGGAAGAGCTGTGCATACTCAGGAAGGAGTAGCCACTCTACAGAGAGATGAGACCAGGTTGTAAAGAGATATGCAAGGTTCAGCAAAGGGAAATGTGAATTCCTGCTCCTGGGACGCAGTGATGCAAAGCAAAAGCACAGGCTGAGATCTGTCTGGAGGGGCCATTTGGTTCCTGGTGGGCATCAAAGGTGAGCATGAGCTCAGGATATGCTTCAGCAGCAAGGCAAGGTATCTGTCCTGGGCCAGATCAGGACAATTTTATGCTTGCTGTCACACCAGTTTGAAATATGCATAGTCAGACTCATGTACCATGTCTGACAGGACACTATTTCTTAGTTCTCAGATTTCTCCTTTTTAATCACTTCTTCCATTCTGATGATGTTTATATTCCAATTATGGACTCTTGCAGGACTATACTTTCTCCCTCTGGATTCCTTACTAAATGCCGTTTGCATCTAGTTCTATGAAAAGCTAATTTTTTTTCACTGAGATGTGGTATTTTCCCACATATACTTCTGACATTTAAATCTTCAGGACAATATACCCTTTGTGAGAAAATCCTTTAAATTCATAACCTCAGCCTTCACTAATATTTGCATTCTTGTTGGAACTATGCCCTTTCCCCCAAGCCATACATTTCCCCAGGTGACTAATGCAGAATGTTCAAGTGTTTGATGGATTACGAAATTGTTTAGTTGACCCCCTTGTAGAGTAGGATTGCAAGGAATATATAGAAGGATATCTGAATCTTGTGTCTCTAGTTTGTGATCCTCCCATGAGTTTATTAGTTCTGTCAAACTAATGGAAGGCATCATGATATTGCATAAACACAGAAACCTTCAGCATAACTTTCCAAGTGGTAGACTTAGCAATGATGTCTAGTTTTGGTGGATGACCTCAACACAGTAGGCAGAAGAAATAGTCTAAAAGAAGACTTATAATTGTGAAGCATGAAATTTTTCACAATATCAAGATTGTAGCATCTAAAGAGGGTCCAAAGATGGGTATGTCTTTGTAAGCACAGAGGATTACTGTACAATTTTAGAAACGTCTAAAATCTGTCTTTAAATAAATTCTAAATTCAATGATTTTCTAAGTATGCTCACACTCTTCAGCAACAGAAGGGTTTCTGTGTAAGTACAGCTGGAAATCTTTGCAATGCTTTAAATCAATGCTTTCAGACGGAGAGTATGGACAACCAGCTGTTCTGCATTTGGCACTTCCAGAACCACCATAGCAAACTGCAGGTTGGGTTTGATGAGATTGGTGTGAGGGTAACTCACTTCTGGAGACAATTAGAACCTGGGTCCCAGGCCCTAGCCGAGTTTTTTTGTCTTTTGTTTTGTTTTGTTGTTTTCCCCACCCTCAATTAGTCAGCTCAGGGCTGATTTTTCACTTTTGCCTCATGACTATGACTAATACTCTCTTATGGAGATACTTTCTAGGTGAATTTTCAGTCTTTTGTTTCCAGGGGGTTTTGAGAATTTATGCCTGCTGGGACTTTGATTCACACTTTCCATTTCATTCCATATCTGAACTGCCTATGATCCTCAGCTGCTACTATTTTCTGAAAAGTAGTTTGGAAGTTGGCACTATTCAGTAATGAGAAAAAAGAGCAGCTGTGTCACTGGAACACTTAAGAGTTACTATTTTGTTCAAACTGTAGTATTAGTCTGAGGAGATCACCTTTTGTGTAGGAGAAATATCCTTCAGGCATGGGACTTGCTATTTCCAGTGCCTGTACATCACTCATGGGGTAATGTCTATACATCACTGTGCAAGAAAACATGATGTTTTGTCTGTATTTCATTTCAGGCGGTGTTTCAGATTCACTGTCCATGACACTTTCCTTCTGGATTGTTTTATCCAGCCTGTGCTATAAAACCAGATGCCTAATTATTTTTAGCCTGACTGTAAGAAGTAGAAGAAGATGTTTTGTTTGCTGTCTTTGCCAAGAGCAGTTAGACTGCCTAATGGAAGCCAGTTGTCTCAGTCTTTCTCTGCGAATTGGGTAACAACATTTTGAGCAGGGTAACCAAGTGTTGAGTAACCTGACAGGTGAGCAAAAGCCTAGCAGGAGATGTGTATCTTCTCTAGATCTACCTGCTCTTTGTCCCTACATCATGGTGAGATGGTCTTGGAAAACAGGAGAGTAACAAAGAAGAAAGGAGTGCTGCTGCCTGAATTAGATATTGAGCCTGCAGAGTCACTGTGGGAGGCATAAACTGTGTGTGAGAGACAAACACAGGTATTCTTGTGATGTGGCTCCTTTGTTGTCAAAGAATAAAGTATTTTAAAAATTTCTTCTTTGTTCCTTTCTTTAACAGTGGTTTCTAAGGAGAAACACTTTTGACAAGAGTGCCATAAAAGAGGAGTTCTTGGAAGATTATATGAACTACCAAGGAAACTTTGTGACAGAGGACTTCTTCCCTGACTTGTCCTGTTCCCAAGTGAGGAGGAGGCTCCCAACAAAGCACATGTACGCGCATTACACGCAGGTGGCTCACAGGTAGAAAATATTTGGGACCATTCGTGGGGGAATCACAAGATCCAGACCCTGGGTAGACTGACTGCCAAGCATGTGATAAGACTCAGCCTGTGCTGTTGTGTAAATAAAGCAAGAGATGAAAAAGCAAGATGGGAGAATAGCATTTCTGTTAATGTAAAGTTGTCCTCTGAAGCACTACTGGAAGAAGGACCCTATTAGGAATGAGAGGGTGGAAGGCGCCATGTGTTGGGTAGGAAAAGATTTAAGATTAGGCTGTAGGGAAATCCCCTGATGAGAAAGAGATAAAGAAAGGGATTCAATGTCAAGACAAAAAAGACTTTGGGGATAAAGGATGAAGAAAAAAATAACATGGTAGAAAAAAAAAAACAACTAGGAAAAAGAGTTGAATGCAATAAAAAGAATCAGACAAAAGAAGATATGAAAGATTACAGGAAAAGGAGAGGAAGTGTGTGAGTCAGTAAGGGGTGATAGATATAAAAACATTAAAGAATGAATGGAAAAGAAACACTCCTTTTGGAGAAAAAGAACAAAACATTGTTGAAGAGAGGCAAGAGAACAACATGCAGAACAATAAAAATCTAGGATAAATAATACAGATGTGAATGAAATGAATCATAACTAATAAAAGAGAAAATGAGGGGATAAGGCTGAAGAGAATAAAAAGATGAGTCAATATTCAGGAAAAATAAGTGATGGATTTTAATTGTATTTATTTGCTTGTCTACATCTAACAGTCTTTCTGTAAGAGGTATATCTTCTGAGATTTTGGTATTAAAATCAGTGGCTATCTATAGAATAATGTGCTGCATTTATCACGTTTTATCATTATAATGCTTATGGAATAGCTTTTACTAGTGCTACATTAATATAATTTGCGCAATAGAGGGAATATATAGGAAAGATTACCCTATAGGAAAAGTGACCCTCCCCCCAGATTAATTATTCTAATTATTTTTTCAGAGTGGAATTGAATTTCATTTGGCCTCTTTTAATTAGGGGCCAAAAAAAGAAAAAGCGCCTCTCCTTTTGAGTCACATTTTTTTCTTACAAGCCCACTGTTTACAGTTCATCTGAAATCTGAGGGTCACATGCCCTGCTCTTTTGCACACAGCAAAATCAGCAGCTTACGTTTAAGATGTTTTGCTTCTTTTCTGAGCCTCTTGCTCGTGTACTTACCAGAGAATGATTAAAACCTGTGCTCTGTTAGAACTGTTGCAGTGTTTAAACAAGGAAGTCTGTGTTTGTTTAAGAGAATGGAGAAATGGTTATCTTGACAGATTAGACTGAAAAAACAGGACAGCCACAGTCTAGCACAGATGTCCAAATTTGCCACTTGGCTGGTTTTTTGAGGTCCTCTAAACAAAACTTGCTTGTGTGTTTGTGCTTTTGCTCTGTTTGACACCTGACTGAGGAATGTGATTAAGCACTACTGCCAGGGATTACATGTCTCTCTTGAGCAAGTGTTCACAGGGCTGAAGTTTCCCCATGTCTGTCTAACTGTGTCATAGCCTGCTATGGGAATACAAGAGAGACATCTCAAAATGGATTAAAGCCCTTGAAAAAAGGTTGGATTGTAATGAAAGGACTGCTTTGGACAGAAATTCAGCGAACATTTTTTTGAGCTGTGTTTTCTAGCATCTCCATTCACTTAGTGACAGAACACATGGAAGTGAGAAATACATAATTTGTCTGTGAAATACTGAAGCCATTTGCAAGACACATTACAGCCTCCCAGACATAAAGCACATTTTGGTGGAGAGAAATGTTACATCCTTAATCAGTGTGAGATGATAATTTTCTAATACATTTAAGATACATGCTTCACTTGATAAATCCATACAACTCTCTACTCGGACACTTTATCAACTCCTGTTAACATTATCATCTTGAATTAGTTGTCCTCACATTACTTCCATGGTAGAAAAAGCACTTCCAAAGCCACTGCCATTTAATTTTTTTCAAAAAATACTTATCTGTAAATGAAGTTTTGCTTGGTTCAATTAATGTTAAACTGGAAAACAGTAACAAGTGCTTGACAGATAAAGGCCATTTGCCTACCAGAGGAGCTCATTGCACTGATCAGGGTCATGTGTATGTCAGGGTTTGTGTTTTCACAAAAGTGCCACATGAGAAATGTTTTGATTGTTGTGTGTATTCTGTGTATCACATACATCCTGGCCATGTACATAAATTTGGTGTACACTGTAGGTCCCCAGAAATGTCATAACTTTGGGCCAAAAAAACCCCGGCAGTGCATGGTACCTGACATACAGCATTATAGTAACTGCCAATGATTCCAGCCTTCAGAAGCACTCTGAGGAATTTCATCTTTATGTCTGTGTGATTACAGCAGGTCTTTGGAACTATTAATGCTGAATATACTCTTGGAATGAGAAAGATTGTTTTTTGAGAAATTACTGGAGATATATTGACCCCTATTAGCACAGTGATATTGGACAGACATTTTATAAAGCACCTGTGGCAGAGCTATTCATGTAATCTGTATTTTTTTCAGGCTATCCTATATGTAGATTCAAAGAGTGTTTTACAAAGATTAAAGATATGTACCTGACATAAATATGAAGCACCTGATAAACACATAATACATGATAAATGTGAAATGCATGATATGAATATGAAAACGAAACTTCTTTGGGATTCAAGATTCCATACAGCTAAAAGGACCCTGTAAGCAATTGAATTTTATGATGTGTAGAGTCATTCTAGGGCTTTGATGAAAGATTTTGATGCCTGCTTTGACAATAGTTTCACTTGCTTCAGCATCTGCTGAAGTATAATGACACTATTTAAAGCAGTAATGAAATTGAAGCCACAAGCTAGTTCCACCTTGAAACTTATCAGGTGTTTTTGCTGAGGAGCTGTGAGAATTTTCAGCCTGACATCAGAAGTAATGTGAGAAGGCTAAGATCCTCAAGGGAGAAAGTGGTTATGCCAGGAGATTCTTATTTACTTGCTGATAGACTTTTATCTATTCCTTTTATCACCAATTCCTGATTTTTGTTTTCTTTCCAAACTTTGGGCTTGAAAGTTATGATGGTTCTGAAGTTATGTGCCAAAAATGCTGTGAGAGTAGAGATGAGTAAACTGCTCATCTCATCGGGTAGAAATTCTGGCTTGAAACCTCTAACTTGCCACAAGGTGCTTAATAACTCTCTGAATTTTTATTTTGTGCCTGTGCAAGTGTGAAAAAAAGGGATTCTTTGTCAAAGCAAAATGGCAAACTGTACTAGCTGGTTTTCCTTTTAGTCCCATGGTGCAGAAATAATTCCACCAGCTTTGTGTGGTGAAGAAAATGGGAATCCAGGTTAGTACAGCTTGTTAGCTGAGGCTAGGAGGTGAGTTCATATTTAAATTCACAGAATAATGCTACAACAAATAGTAAAACACACTTGATGTAATGGCTTGAATAAAAACTTTCCAAATGGTATTGAGTGATAGTATAAAAAACAACTCTTTAATGTAGGGTTTCAGGGGCACAAATGTGGCTCTGTGCCCACGATGAAGTATTTCTACAATTTTTATAAGGTTAATTAGTTAGTATATCTAGCAGGTACATCCAATAACCCATCCTTGGGACAGCCCTTGGAGTTGGTTCAGGGGTTTCTTAGCCCCATTTCTTGTTATGTCTCTTAAGTTCTGTTGGAAAACAAGATGTCCTTGTCAGAAATTCTCTTCTTAAGAATAAGACTAAACAGAATTTCAAGAATGTGTTAGTAAGGGTGAGATTATTGTGAGAAAAGGCAGAAAAAGTCCTAGAAACCATACAACTATATATTAAAAATCTACAGAGGTACAAATATATGAAGAATATATACAAAGCTAAAAATCTTTAGGCATCACAAGGACTAGTGTAACTGTCAACAAAAAAAGAATAAATAATTATAAAACAACCACATCTTCTTCTCTGATAGGGCATGGGGAAAATAATGCCAGATGTTACCTATCTTGAGAAAGAAACAAACTGTATCAAGGTTGTCTGTGTATTACACAACACTCCCAAACACAAGTGGGAGAATTGTGGTGTTGTTAAGCTGCTGTGAAGTAGGAACAAATGTGGCTGGTAGACTGTTTGGAAAATAACTATCAACATTTCTTGGTCAAATTAGTGTGTGGATTGAGAAGAGACTGCCATTCAGCTGCTCTGAGACTGCTCTTCAATATATTCAGTCAACAACTTCCATGTTGAAACAGAGTATATTCTCTTTAATAGATATATATAGTTCCTCCCAGACTGGAATGGGATAGGACTGGACTGCTGAATAATCTTCACAAACTCAAAAAGTACAGTGCAAGAGATATGAAACACAATGCGTAGGTGAGGAAAATAAACTTGTAAGAGTAGTGGTTAGGTAGTGACTCTGTAGGGGTTTATCATGGATTAAAGTGAACAATGTCAACAATGTTATGGTCTTGTGAACACGTCAACACATCATGCTGGGATATGAAACAGCATGGTACACATTAACTAACAATCCCTCTCCACTGAGCAGTGGGGAGAAGTCAGCTCTGTGCCCTGTCTATCTTTTGGCCGCTTACACTTTAAGCTGGGGCCTGAGTAGAGTGAGTCAGAAGGGGAACGCAAATTGCTAGAAATGGACAATTTCAGTTTTGAGAACATCTGATCATTGGTGTAAGTCTTAAAACAAAGGAAAATACCTCCAATTAGGAAAGCGACTTTACTTCATGGCTGTTGTAGAAAGACTGAGAAGTTAAGGCATGAGGGTCCAGCAAGGGACGTTTACATTACTCTTTAGAAAGGCAGTGTGTTAAGGACTGTCTTAGAGGGTCTTGTAAAAATTCTTGTCAGCCAGAACACTGGTCATATAGGCCATCATATATAGCTGATTCTTGAAGCATTGTTAAAGTGTAAGGTATAAGGTCTGAAGGCCTGCCATGCTGAGATCCAGCTGGCATATATGTCTACTTTAAAAAAAAAAAAAAAAAAGAAAAAAAGTTTTTTATATGTATGTCTCTATATTAAAAATGTCATGGTGATATCTAGATATTCCTAAGGGGGCTTTTTAATTTTGCATGACTTAAGCACGTGCAAACACCATGGTTGCTTTAGTACACTAAATGATGATGATGATGATCATGATGATGATAATGATAGCAAAGATTCTCTCTTACCAGGAGAAGCATTGTGAGAATGTTGGACATAAGCTTCCTGCTTCCTCTGAATCTTTTTGTTTTGTCTTCAGGTTTCTGGAATTGCAGGAGATAGATAGGGCAGTTTCCCTTTAGTTCGCTATGCATCTATTGGAAAACCATTTCTGTTCTTTTCCAGTTTGTTTGTTTGTTTGTTTTTTAAATTGCAATCATTTGTCACAAAGATTTACAGATGCTGAGTTCCATGGTTTTTTGTTTGCAGTCCACAATTGCAGATTGCTCGGTTTTTCTGCTCTTCTGAAGTTGGATGATCTCTTAGGAAAAATATTTTATTGTTGAATTGCCCAATGGTATCTTGCGGGACCAATTAATTAAGCTTTGCTAACTTTCTGTAGCATTTAGTGCTCATTGATTTACCATAGATGCAACCCTTTTGTCATCCTGCTCTGGACACAAAACAGCTCTCCAGACAATCAGGTCCTCTAGGAATATCTGAACCGATTGGATTTTTCTCATCCATTTTTTTCAGCTTGATAACTGAATACAAGTTGCAGGGAAAGCATAAGGCTGTGAAAGGAATATACTAGTTGAGCTGGAAAAATTTGTAAAATATGATTTGAGTTACACAGATGCTGCTGTGCTGACTGCTTACCTTCCTTGTGTTTCCTGCAAGTTTTCCTGCAAGGAGTAGATTTACTCCTCAGAAAGTTTCAGAAGGATCAAAATATGACTCCTGCTATTTCTGTACTCCTAAATTAAGGAGGCCTGGGGCTCCTTGAGATGCTGGGCACTAGGTTTACCCATCCATACTGACACAATACCAGGGCTCCTTCATCCCAGGTTTGGCCCACACTATCTGGTGGGCAAGAGATGGACCTATACCCAAGTTACAGGTTCAGATTTGGTTGCCTTGTTTTGAATGGTAGCATAATTTAGAGGAAAGAATGTGTACTGTTCTGTGTTGGTTGGCTAGAGAATGGTCTTGGGCATATTGAATTTACAACCATGTCTTAGTCCATCTGTCCTGGAAAGACAGGAAGGAATTTGGGTTTTCTTCTAGCAATGAAGTTTATACTTCATGGTAAAGGTCGTTGCAAGGTCACAGTGAAAACTATTGTTCTCTAATTGTTTACACAGTGACTGCCCTTCCTGTCCACACAAAATCCACCATCTCCCAATGTAGTCAGTGCTTTTGCTGTTGAGAGCACAAGTACTCATGAGTGATAATACAGAAAAAAGACATGGAGCTTTGTTCTTTTGTGCTCAACTCTTTTGAGCAGCACTAAAGACAAAGGCTTAGAAATTACAACTAATCTTATTTCTCAGTAATCACTAGTACACCAAAACATATTGAGATTAGCCTAGTCAAAGTTTTCTGGCCTAGACATCTTTATAAAGTGTAAGTATGTTGTGAGTGGTGACTCTTACGCAGCCACTGTCCTTCAGCAAAAATAGCTGTCAGCATTGTGCTATTGGTAAGAATTTTTCTTTCCTTGATTAGAACATTATTAGAAACATTGACACTGTACAGAGAGAATAATACATTCCCCATGAGATCTGGGATTTAACCTTGAAAGAATACACTGTGACTGAGTAGATTTCTGTCTGCACATCTTTCTAAGTAAATGCAGAGGAGGAACAAACAAACAATCAAACAAACAAACAGTCTGAAAATAAAAATTTGAATATTTCCCTACAAAAAGGTCAATAGAGATGTTCACGTACTGGCTCCAAGGAATGTCCAATATGTTTGCTGACAAAAATTTAATTTATGGAAACACCTATGGTATTTATATTGTTAGTAAATCTTCAAGGAATTAAGTTAGAAAATTTCCAGTGAACTACTGAGGTAACCTCAGTCAATTATGCCTCGCATATTGCTCCTGACTGATAACAATGAATACAATATCATGGCATTTATTTTATTTAATAGCCTCCAAAAGATCCATGATAAAAAATGGGAAAAGTGTGACTGCCAGGTAGCCTTTAGCTTTGTCTGTCAGCCCCCTTACAGATCTACTCTTACAGCAGCTTTGGCCTTACTCCTCTCTTCACCATAACCCCAAAGCTAGAATCACACTGAAACTCACACAGGGCCACCAAACCATCAGGAAAACTTTTGCTTGTTTTCTTGAAGAGAAAGCAGATTTTGGTTTTCTGATTGTCAGGGAACACTTGTAGGTAGTCAGAGAACTGGTTTAGGGCTCTGTTAGGCTGCTATTGCTGGGTGCGTCAGTACAGGATGCTGGGCCCAGGAATGCTGCTACAGACTTGTCAGGACACCCCAGCTTGGAGCATTGATGGTGATGAGCAGATGCAGCAGCCCCAGCCCAGTGACTGCCCCAACAGCCTGTGGGCCTGAGCCAGGGTGAGCTATGGAGCTGAGCTGTTGGAGTGTCCCAAGGAAACAGGGTGCTCCAGTAAAAGAGTTGTGGGAGGACGTTGTAGTCACTGGGGTAGTTGGGCAGCTTCTTCCCAGGGACCCCATGCATGGTATGCTTGCAGCTCCCAAGGTGAAAAAGCCTGGAAATCTGTGGTGGCTGGCAACAGAAGGAAGCCTTTCCCACCAAGCAAACGTGTTTGCAGAATATGAGCAGTGTCCTGGTGTCAAAGATCTCTTCCGAAGGACAAGGCTTTAAAGGTGCCTGAACCAAAGCCAGCTGCATGAGTTGCCAGACCAGTTCCCACTTCTTCAGCCCAGAGGTGTACAAATAACGGCAACCGTGGATAGAAGAAGGCAAAAAGGTCATGGAGAAGAGAGAGGAAGAGCTTGGTGCTGCTGTGAGGACTGCTCATGCATCCCACCAAGAAGGCTGCCACATAATTCGTGACATGCAAATGCTTTTGCTTATTTCCAAATCTACTCAAGCCTATCAGGCTCCAAAGTCCAGTTCAAAATCCATGCTATGTGTTTACCTCTGAGGTGGTAGCTTTAACGGAATGATCAGGGAGAGAGGGAAGGAAACGTCTATCAAAAGAGAAGAGGGAAAAGCAAGAGTGGAAATGTCCTCCTAACTTGTCTCAAACCAAGCCAGGACACAATAAAAATAATAGGAAAATTATTTTTTTCTCTGCATAATTAATGCTCTGTTAATTCTATATTCTTAATTATTTACATTGCTCATGTCTGTAACAGTTCTGCTTCAGCAGATGCTTCAGCACACAGGCTGCTTCATATTCCAGTAAAGAAACCCAAACCATATGAAAATACTTAAATGACTGTACATTTTGGTATGTTATTGCCTTTTTTTGATTGATGATGTGAGATTGCACACCTCATTGCAAAGTAATGCTTTTAACTTAAATCAAATAAATTCTAAGTGAACGTGTTTTATGCATTTACGCTTGTAGTTTGAAAAAAGTGTGTCCTAAAAAACATTACTGGCTTTTAATTATGCAGTGAACAAATCACTGGAGATGCTTGCATGTCTCAACCAGTGAACATTTACCTGTATTGTCATGCAACTGCTACAAGTTTGGGGCTCACAGAGCTGCTGTAATCTTAATGAAGCAGTTAATGATGTGTGAATTATAGATCCTGACAGCCTCTTTTTAATAAAATCAACAGGACTGCATCCACAATCTACCATAGCTGCTAAATAATGACAATACTGTCTACTTAACATAGCTGCAGTATCTTTAAATAAAGTACCATTCTTGAATGCTTGTACTGAAAAATTCTCATCAACATAAAGAGGAATGTGAGCAATGAAGTACAAGCTGATACACATGACACTTCATTTCTTTCAGTTTGGGAAAGAAATGCACTAGCCACAGGAAATTCACAAATGAAGCTTCATGTAAAACAATGTGTTTTTCATTGTTATTGTAGCACCATTTCTATGAGATCCTTCACTGACGTAAAGAACAACATAATGGATAATAGACTTTAACAGTCAAAAGTTTTCAGGGTGTTTTTTCTTGTTTTGGGACTTTTTTTTTGAAAGCATGTGAACTTTATCTTCCCAACAGCTGTCAATGAACAATTGTCTTCACATTGTAGCTAGCTGGAATGTGATAATTCCACACCTATATGAAAATAGGTACTATATATCTATATCTATATATCTATATCTATATCTATATCTATATCTATATCTATATATCTATATCTATATATCTATATCTATATCTATCTCAAGGGTTTTTTCCCATACATTCAGCTAATAGGAAAAGAATGATTGTTGTAAGAATGAAAGATCTCTATTTTTTTATTTTTGTGTTGCTTTTGCTGATCAGTCTTACAGCTAGCTAACAAGTCATTGAAAATTTTATGTTCTCCTTGTGTATATTTTCCTTAAACAACCTTTATTGTCTGGACTTTGGAAAATGTCAAAGCTATTTAATGTATGTGTTTGCTCTTGTTTATGTTTTTTTTTTCCCACAAAGATTTCAGGCAGCTGTCTTTCTCTCACTTATTTAGCAGATACTGAAGCAAAGGAAAGGGAAAAGATCCAAGTCACATTTACTAGCTCATGTAATCACTTCGTTTGCTGTCTTGGTTCAGGCAATATCAGAGCAACAAAATAACAAAACTAGAAAGAAACTGACTTGTAAAAAGCCCCTCCAACACAACCCAGCTACAAAAGAAGGAATTATCTACCCTATTATGAACTTGTGAATATATTCAGAATATAATGAAAGTGGTCTGCTGGACTGAATATACCAAAATGAAATTTTTGTTGCCAGTAAAGAAGCTACAGTCTGTAAAGCCTGTTACAATTATTGTGTGCAGACAAAACAAGATTACTTCCTTAGGGAAGTGCTGCCAAACATTCCATAGAAGTTCAAAGTCTGGTTTGAGACTTTGCAGGCATTGCTGCAGCCATTTGTACAACAAACATTGCCCATTGCTGTATTCTTGAGCAAAAATCTTGGAAGTGCTTCCTGCATTTGCACCTTTCCACTCCTCTTTGGCTTATTTCATCTCCTGCCTCAATCCTGTGAGTAGACAGATGTGCACACATATTCAGTCAAGCAGGTGTTTATGTCCTTTCTCATGTGTATCTCTTAATTTCCAGCACTTCATGCCCCACCTCTCTTCTATAATCTTTGTGCCACCTTTCTCAGTTAGCACCTTGTTTAGCCACCCCAAATAATATCCTGTATACTCTGGACCATTCAGCAACTATGGGGAACGATATGATTACACATCCCTTATGAATTGGGAGACCACCCCTGCTAGTGGATCCATTTTTCCTCCCTGATCCATTCTGAATGCATGGGGTCAAATATACTGTGTGGAGCAGGTGCTGGAGGGAAGATGGTGAAAAGAAAGGCAGACCAGCTGTTAAGACCATTAGTCTTCCTACAGGTCAAGACTTTTGGATGATGACAAGCCTTTCAATCATTTCTCTCTTTCAAAGCAAACCAAATTTTGTATGCAAGAAAACCAGTGTGGAGAGGGTGGATGTACCTCATGGGAAAAAAAAAATTATATATCCAGTGCTCTGGCAAAATTAGAGATGGTGAAGTAGTAAAGTGCTCAAGCATTTTTGAAATCATATACATGGACGGCTTAGAGTCCTAATACCACTTATTATTTTTGATATTACTGCAGTAATGAAAAACCCAATAGCTGAGACTCTTTATAAGCCAAAATCTCATCCTACTAGCTACTGTACAGCTTCCTTCACTTGTCTCATTATTAGCATCAGCAGCAGCAAATCCTCGAAAAGCAGCGGTAGTAAAACTGCCATCAGAGGGAGGCAGGGAATGTGCCTGCCTGGGAGCACAAGAGCTGCAACAGAGTAAATCTCCCTCCAGTGCAACATGCCATCCACTTCAGGCATCCTGAGTGGTGCCATATGCTGTCAATAATCCTATTCACAACAGTCACTTCCTTGGAGAATAAAGCACCACAGCTCCTGGGAAGTATGGGAAGGGCACAGGTCTTGAACTGGTAGTCTCCAGCACTGGAAAATCAGTAACAAATGTGAAAAAACTTAATCTGTGGACAAGATTGAAACCAGCTTTATCTTTTTGGTGAGAAAGCAAGTGTGCTAACATTTTACTTATTCAAGATTTTTAAATTTAAGATAAATATCACAAGCAATATTGGTTTTCTTTCCTTTTAGACCACCTCCCTAACAGAGAATAAGAGATCCAATCATGCAATGCTCATCTGCTTCATTACCACACGAAAGATGTTTAGAAAAGCTTAGGATAAGCAATGGGATTTGTGAGCATGTTTATGAGTCAAACCTCAGAGATTTCTGAGGTTTGCTTACAATCCCTTGCCTTTTTCAGCAATCAGACCTTAGAGGACCTTGGAGAAAGATCATTAAATGATTCAGTTCTAATCTATAATGGTTTCTATTGATATCAGCAAAATCTGTGCTTTCCATAAACCATATCTCTAAGCAGAGTTCTTTTAACTAGGAAAATACTGGCCTATCCTAATTTTCCAGTGTGATTTTTTTCACACTGGTACTTTTGTTTCTCAGTAGTTTACATATTCTTCTGTTGCAGTATTCAAGAGAAAATCATTGTGAAAGTGTGTCTTGCACTGCAGATTGCCTGAGCTTCTTCAGAGCTGGCAGTGTGGTGTATCTGATTACAAAGTATTTTATGATCCAAACAGGAAGAGCTAAAAGGTGAAAATCAGTAACACCCAATAAGCTGTTAAAATGCATAGGTGTTTTCATTGCTGTTATTGTTTTTTCAGGGTTCTGGAAGGGCTAAGCAAGTTTCATATGATTCAGGGGCTTTTAAAGTGGCATCTCAGTGGCCTGCACTGCTGTTTTTGTTATAGCACAGATCTTATTGAGGCTGCTGCTGTAGGGAGTGTAAACTGGCATGATGCCACCAAAATGAATGCAAATCCGCTGCTTTTTGCATTGGGAAGCTTGGCCTGAGATAAAGCAAACTCAATTCATGTCCCATAATGACAATGTCATGCACAATATAGAACCACTTTTAAATTTGCTTTGAGTAAACTCAGATGAAGAAAAGTGTGTATGAAAATATATATATACATATATATGTGAAAAAACCCAACTACCATTAAAGGGTTTGGGCGAGTCATTCAGTCTCACCTGAGAATACATGTAGATAAAAGACTGTAGCTTTGATGGAGGCACTAGTGAATTGGTTATGTTTTCATAATGACTTCTTTACATTATTGAATACAATGGGAACTTTAAGGCCAACTGCAATAACAGTTTCTCATGAAAAATTAACAAAGAATTTATGGAAATGTAGCAAAAGTCCCAAAGCAATTAGCTTAGATTCCTCCAGAGTCTGAGAAAAGCCTGGATAATTGCAGACAGAAACTGCATAAAGTGGCTATTTTCATTATCACAGGATACAGAAAGTCCATTTTCATCACAATGGGACATAATGATGTTAAAAAAGCTAACATGGAGATGTGTTTAAAGGGGTTGAAGCACTGTTTACAAACTGGTTTGATTTACATGGCAATCAGATCCATATTAAAAATCCTCTGCTAAGCAATGAAATGTTTGTTACCTCAAACCCTCCTGCAAGGTAGGAAAGTAAAATAGATTGCAGTCTTAGGAAGCTAAATGTACATTACAAGTAGAATGTACAGGATTTAGTTTAATTTAACTTGAATGGAGAAAGGGGATTTTGGGATTCAAATTGGTAGATAAATGCAGATATGAAAGTACTTATTATATATTTATGTTTATAAGCTAGGGCTGCATAGTTTTGAAACAGAATTTGCGCAGGTTAAGGTCATGTGAAAATCACTCTTAAAAATCATAAGAACATTGTTGAGAGCACCTGTAACACCTCCTCAGCCTTATTTCCTGTTTTGTCTGTGAGATCCATTGATGCATTTTATTTTATGTCATTGCTCTGCACACAGTGTGTTGTCGCAGATCTAATTACTCCTCACAAGAGCTGGAAAGTCATATTCTGGTTGGATACCCATGTTCAAATGATTTATATTAAATAACATAACCAGCCTCTCATAATCACAGATGTCCTTTGCAATGTCACAGATCTACAGAGTATTTCTGCAAAAGAACTCCAAAAATGGCTCTAAGTAAAAGTTTTTTGTTAAAGCACAGAATAATTTCTACACTATTACAGTACAGCCCTGTGGTCATTGTGCAGGTGAAGTTTGCATTGGTCTCCAAGGGGATTTTGACTACACATTCAGGCCTTATATGTTCTCACAGCTGATTATCACAAATAGTATGGAGTCTAGCTGTTAGGCTTGATTATAATCTTGTTCATATCAGTGTAAATCAAAGCCGCCTTGCCAATGTTTTGCATCAGTGAAAGTCTGAAGTACAGATGAGCTACCTTTTTTTCCGACTAGCTTGCCAGTTTACCTCTCTCAGAACGCTGATATATATTGGTATAATTATAATTTAGATCTATTTTACAATAGACTAAACATGATTAGTGTATGCTAATGCATGATCCTTTTCTCCTCCATGAATTTTTTGCTAATCTTTGTCTCATATGCAAGCGAGAAGGATAAACGGTTTCAGTGCATTAATTAGCAGGGGGTTAACATCATAAATCAGAACTCATGGGTAGCTGCTTATCACCTGCATGAGCACAAATGAATTTATCTACATACTCATCTGATCAATTTTATCTTGATTTGTGTTTTCAGTGCTTTAAAAGTAAATATGCTTCTAAAAAATTATCTATTTTATCCTATTGTACAGTTGCATTAACTGCTATGTGAGACTGATAAGGGATAATGAGGCAATGCTTAAATACTGCAAATGCTTGTGATCTTCTTTTCCCCAAAGACTGCTTCACAAAAGGAAAAGAAAAAAAACAAAAGAAAGAAAAATAGAAAAAACCTGCCACATTAAAAAAGAAAAACCCTACACAAAAATATTCCTATAAATCTGCAATGACCAAAACTCAGTTTGGATTCACTGAGCTAAAAGCTTACTTGAAATTGTGCTGAACACAAAACTGTCGTTAAACACCCTCGCATCTGAAACTTCTGAATGGTTTAGATACCAGTAGGTCAAATGGAGTCATTGCTCAAGGGCTAGTTTAAAACTACTTGTAACATGTTTTGATTTACAGATTATCAATTCAGCTGAGCAGCAGAGCAACATATTCGGGGAATCGCATAAACAAATACATTCAACTGTACCGCGGATTAACCTAAAGTGACACATTTATTTAAAAATCTGCCTACTACTTGTCCTCATTGATTAAATGCCCTTAAGAAAGTGAGTCTGATGAAATAGAAGCCATTAAGATTCAGCACACCTCCTCCATTCCTTTTGATGGTTGACACATTCCCTGGAGTGGGAGATTGGACGGCTGATAAGCTAACACTGAATTATAAGCACTTTGTGCAATGTCACTAGCAAATGAAAGATCTACTGTTTTGCTTGCAACAGTGCGCCTTAACAGCACAAGAATATACATGGTGCAGAATTATTTCATCTGCTGTGCTGGGAATATAAATGAATGCATGTATATGCATCTATATACATCATATGTGCATTTTTATGGCAGAGACCAGCTCACAGTGCAATACAGCTCACTTGGAGGCTAGTACCATTGATCAGGAAAACAGGAGTGTCTGTTTCAGTGTTGCCAGAAAGCCAAACAAGCATGGTGTGATATCTCCATTGTGTGTGCCATGTGAAGATTTTTCAGAAGCCAGGTGAGGGAACAAAGAAATGGAGAAATGTCCTTCTCCCTAAGTTTCACTGGGCTCAGGAGGAGATTATGCTCGAGTTTTAGAGGGACCAGATGAAAACAGTCTAGAGATTACTTGGCAGTTGAGCTCTGGCGTTTGGTACAGGTCTGCATAACCAAACAAAGAACAACAGTCTCCAGTTTTTTTTTCAGAGCTTGGTGTGAGCTTTGTCCTCTCTGCCACAAAAAAAACCAAGCCAAAACTAAACCACTTGACTGATCTCTACATTGTTTTAGCTTGTTGTTGTTCCAAGGATTACATAGATTTTATTTGTAGGTAGCTAATTGTGAGGTCCAACACCTGCTGTCAGCCCGTGTTAATACCTTATTGGTTTCTCCTGACATTGTTTATTCATTTTGTTGTTCGACACATTTGTGATGCTGAGCCAGTTTTGACAGCTCCAGATCAGCTCACCTACTCATCTGGATTATTTTAGGCTCCAAATCAGTCAACTGTACTGAAGAGTATATATATTTTGAGTCATGCCATGGGACTTTCACGATTATTAAGAGCAGTTGTTGAGAAAAATGTCCTTAGTAATTGTGAAGATCCTGCAGCATAACAAGCTCTGCCCCTAAAAGCATCAGTCTAAACTGGCAGGAAAAGAAAGGGCTAGAGGTGAATGCATTTAGACAAATAGAATAGTCAAGTACCACATTATTGTTAGTTCCATGAGCTTACTGGTGATTCGCTACTGCTGTTTATAAAAAATACTTTTCACTGAATAGGTGAACTAATGAAAATCGTTTTTCTACAAACCAGCATGCTTTATCCTGCACAGTGCCCTCCACATAGTCAGTGCTGCCTCTCTACCCTTGTGGTGACCCCGTTGCAAGGGGAGCAATTCTGCTCCAGAGCAGCTTGTGCACTGCTGGCCAGGCAGCTGCCGTCAGGCAGCGCTTGTGGCTGAGTGCAGCCACTCTTCCTCTTTCCAGCAGCACTGGGAGTATTTCTGTCCTCTACCCAGCTGCCAACTTTCCCACAAGTTCTAGGAACTTAATTCTCCTATCTTTTTGCTTTTAAATTCAACGTAATTGGCAGAATTGCAGCATGCCTTTTCCTCCTTTATTACTCTACCTGCAAATTTCCCTTCTCAGTTTCCTCTTGGCCTCAGAAATAAATGAAGAAACACTCAGTATACTCCCTCACCTACCCTATGCTGAATACAACTGTTTGGCATAGCTGTAAACCAGGACTCTAAATCATGACATTTTGGTGTTTGTGACAAGGAGGGCAAATAAAGAATGGACTAGTACCAAAGTTTGTGCAGGTGAGGTGTTTAGGGTGAAGGAACTGATAAAAAGCACACATAAAGACATGTGCTTAGTCAAGTGGGTGGCCAGGTATGTACTACGGGACAACTTTTTTGAGGCCATTACCTTTGCCTTGAAAGAGACAAAGTTGTTAGGGTATCTCCTGATATTCAGGATTTGAGTATCTCCTAGAGTGTTTTTCTAAAACTGAGCACTGACAGAGGTATTCAGCTGCCCGCACAAGGATGTCAGGGACATGGTTTTCCAGCTTCCACTCCAGAAAGCCACAGGATTCCCAAACTCTGACTTCACTTATGCACCAAGCTAATGGGTATCTCAGACACATGAAGGTCTGGGAATGGACTTCTCTCAACAGCACCTGTATGTAGGCAGTGCAACTCAGCTTCAGATTTGTAAGCAGTTCTATCAGTGTGGAAGGAGAAAGTGGGAATGGGGCTGCTGGGTAAGCATTTCACTTGTGGGGTTTCATTTGTAAGACCTCACCTGGAATGCAGTGTCTTGTTTTTGTTCCATGGTGTATGACAGATGTGGGACCAGCAGGTGGTCAGTGGGCTGCAGCATTCAGCATGCTGTGAGAGCTGGAGGGAACTGAGTTAAAACTAACTGGTCTTGGCCCTGAGCAGCCTGATTCAACATGAATCCCTTCATCCCTGCCCTGCCATGCTAGCACATGAGACCCATTCAAGAAGCACGGCACCTTCAGGCTGGGCCTGCTCCCCACTGTGTGGGCCAGCAGAAAAACAAGCAGAAGGTTCTGGGCCATGAGCAGACGTATCCAGAGACACTGCTGAGCCCTCCTCACGGCAGCCAGATGGCCTCTGGGCTCCCAGCTCATGCTGCCACTTGGCCTCTGCTGTGGGAAATACTTGGCTATCCTGAGATGACAAATCTGTGGTGACTTGAGACATAGAGCTTGATCATCTGAAGAGCAATCTTTTCCTCACACTTTGACACTATAGTATCTTTGTTTCAAATACAATATCATGGAAAAGCTTTTAAGAAGCATCACTCCAATTCCTTAGCAGTTGCTAAACATTCACAGGGGGGATTCTGGCACTCAGACCATTTCTTATCTAATAGCTGTCATGTGAGTGAACCTTATAATAATTTTTGTCCAGCTGCTATTGCTGTTTTGAAAAGTCCAGATTTACTCTGTCTACGTCTTACAGTTTCTGAAAGGTGCTGGGATACAATGACAACTCTGTAATTATTTCTTTGCTATAAAGAAAGTCATGCACAGCATAAAAAAAAAATCAGCAAATAACAGACTGCACAACTCCAGCATGGTAAGCTTACATCACATTCTTGATTGATCTTAGAAAACAAAAACCATGCATGTGACAAAAACCAAACCAACCCCACCAAAAGAAACCATTATTGTCTAATGGTATGACATGGTCTGACATTAGCCAGCATCCAAGCCCCAGGCAGCTGCTCACTCATTCCCTCACCAGCAGGACAGGGGAGAGAATGGGAAGCTGGGACATTCATGGATTAAGATAAATATAATTTAATAGAGAACAGAAAAAACATGTACACAAACAAATTAAAATAAGGAATGAATTCACATCTCCCCATGGGCAGCAGGTGTTCAGCCATTTTCCAGGAGAGCAGGGCCCCATCATATGTAGCACTTATATGGAGTCAAGGTGCAAATGCCATGACTCCAAACATTCCCCCTTTCTCCTTCTTCCCCCCACTTTTATGTACTGAGCATGATGTCACATAGTCTGGACTATCCCGTTGATCCCTTGGGGTCCCCTGTCCCAGCCGTGTCTCCTCCCAGCCTCTCAGGCACCACCAACTTCCTCCCCAGCATGGAAGTACAAACAGCAGAGAAGGCCTTGGCTCTGTGTAAGCCCTGCTCAGCAATAACAGAAACATCTCTGTGTTATCAACCCTGTGTTCAGCACAAATCCAGAGCACAGCCCCATACCAGCCACTGAGGGAAGTTAATTCTACCCCAGCCAAACCCAGCACATGACAAAAGCTGAAATATTCCGAAAATCACTGAACATGCATCTCAAAAGACCCCTTTTTGACATGCACGATATCTTTCAGAACTAATTTTTCTCTCCTGTGGACAGAATTCCCATTTGCTTTGTTATGAAAAAAATAAAAAATATGACTCCATAGATATTTTTTTCCCCCTAAGTTATTTCATTCTATGGGTACCACCTTATCTAACCTCAGAAAAAGAGCCTGAGCCTATCAGATACTTTGGTGCTACTGTTTCCCCAGTCAGAAAAATAGAAGTAAAACTTCAATTGTTTTAGAGAAAGATGTAAGTGAGTATATAGGATTTTATTCCACATTGCCTCATGTTACTCTAGAAAAGTTAAGTGTGCAGTTAACTGGTATTTTCAGAATAAATAAAACCAAATAAAATACAATTAAAAAAACCAGCTCATGCTGTTGATTTAAGAGGTCTTTTGGCACAATAACAAGTTTTAATCTGTTGAAGCCTTTATAGATAGTGTCACAGAGAGAAAAGATGACCAAATATGATTTTATTTCTTCCTTCATTTCACTATATCCTTGATATATAAACTATACATTGTTCTGAGAATGTATATTTTCAGAGAATGTGTATGTGTAAGCACATATTTATTTGTTCTAGAAATACAATGAAAAATAGTTTATTCGTTTTTAATGAGTCAGTATAGTTTTTAATACTTATCAGTACAAATTTCAGTGAGAATGCTTAGGATTCAGAAAATATGACTGTACTTTGTAAATTTTAGCTTTAATAACTGAATGTGGGTATAAACTGCAAGAAATTAAAAAGTAAATCTTATCCGTTTAACCAGTTTTATCATACAAGTTGAAACTCCTTTGAAATAAAATTCATAATGAAGGAAGAAATTCAATCCACTTGTTTTTGCACCTTTAGACTGGAGTAAAATTTTCCGGCATATTCATTAAGTCTTTGGAAAAATACCCAAGATTTTTTTGCATAAATATTAAATTACATTGATACATGTTCCTCCTTACCTGTGTGGGTTCCCTTGAATAATCAATTAAATCTTCCTTAAAAACAAAAGAAAGGCTCTGTGGTATGTATAAACAAAGTGATGCTCCCACATTTGTGCAAAATTTACCACTAGGCTTGACTCTTTGACTCTTACTGATTGTTTTAGTTACAATTGGCCAGATTGTCTGAAACTGGATCCGCAAAAATAAAGTCTTGATTGAATGTTACCCCTTCCCGTTGCTTAGTGTGCCTTAATAAAGGTTAGATAAAACTTATGAACCTTTCAAAAATATTAAATGCTTCAATATGGCACTGTCAAATGCTTTTTTTCTATCTAAAGATATAGGCATGGGAAGCCTGCCCAGTCCCCCAGCAGACAGTCCTAAATAGGTCAATGCTTCTGCTCTCTAACTCTTCACCAGTATTTAGCACTGCTCAGGGAAAATATTTGTCATTTCATTTATTTCAGGTACAGTGTTCACAGTGCACTGTGTAAAGTAGTCCTAGTCCTACTTAATGCCAATTTTTTGCAGCTGTGATGTAATAAATCATGAAAGTAAAGACTAGATTGTGAGCTTTCAAAATAAACCTGACCCCACATTACTCAGATTATAGCATACTACAACTAGCTGGCTGTATTCTGTTACTTACACGCAAATCTGAAAATTCTGGGAGAGCTATTAGAAAAATCTAACAAAAGACATAACTGTTAAATATTTATGGGCTCAGTAGAAAGGCATTTAAGGTATATTGCTTAAGAAAGCAAAATTGGAGTGTTTCTTAGAAGCTGAATATGAAGTTCAAAGTTGATACAAATATGAAAGTTAAGAGCCTTTGAATGAATCAGATACTCAAAGCTATCTGCATATATTTGACTGTACTATTGCTCTCTGTGTGGGATTGTTTATTATACATTCAAAGACACACCAAGACCTAGTATTTAACTTGGCCTTCAGCTGGAGGCGCTCATATTTCTTCCCAGCTGGGCTGTGTATATACAGCAGGAAAATGCAGGCAAGAGCTACAGGAAGTGTGTGTGCTGTTATAAACACATAGCTCAGAAAACAGTGTCTCAAAACTACATTGATGGGGATTGTCTTGATATTATGCTTTCACCAGCACGTATTTCCATAAATGCATATTAATATTTAAAAATGACATCTACAACTGGAAAAAAATATTTTATGTTTGCTTAAGCTTCATCTTGTTCTAACTGAAAAATACATACTTTAAACACAGTGCTGAAGAATGGATGCTGCAGAAAGGCGCAAATGGAAGACAAAAGGTTTCTACCAAAAAACCCAAATAAACAAACAAACAAGCAAAATGTACTTAACAACAGTATTTGGAGGAAGGCTCTTTCAAGAAGAAAAGAACTAGACATGAAAAGTGAAAAATATTTGAAAAGGCATTTGAGTTGTGGTACGTTACAGCTCTTTGTCATTGCACTACTTGGCTGAAGAGAGGTTTTGAAGAAGGAGCCACTCATGGAAAGATGCTGAACATCTCATCCGTGTTTCACTGCAGCCTGTACTGTCTAGTAAATCAATGAGAGTCTCTGTAAGTGCAATGTTTTTTGAACATTACTTTTGAACATGATTTGGTAGCCTGCATTGATGGAAAATCTGTGATATTGTGTGTGTATTCTCCCTATCACTTAATAGACCAATGTAAAGAGAAACTTATTTATCTTAGGTGGTTAAATATCCTAATGGATTTTCTGCAGCTGGTATAAAACTGGGAGAGTGTGGAAATTTTCCCCCTTTCATCTCCTTTTATCTACCTTTTAGCTTTACCTTCTTCTCTGTCATCAGCTTTTACTATATCTATCCCTTAGAGGATCTGATTCAAAAGGATCTGATGTCAATGGCAACCTCTCATTGACTTCAAAGGACTTTGGATCAACCCCCAAATGACTCATTTTAAACAATTGTATTACACATTACTTTTTGTTTGCTGTGCGAAATTATTATCTAAACACGAAGATGTCAGATATTTGCTGAAATGGTAAAATGAGTGATGAAGAAAAATAAATCATTCAGAGGTATTTCCTCTAGGCTTTGTCCAAGTTTAACCAGAGACAGTCAGTTTCTATAAATCCATTTACATTAATATTGATGCAAAAGCTACTCCATATATTAACACAATGACTATCACTGGTATCAATCCCACAGAAGCTTTCACCATGAAGGAAAGCTCTGTACTTTTCTCCCATTCCCTCTGTAAGATTTTTTTTTTTATGGATTGTCATTGTGATAGGGGTATAATTAGAGTTGCTGTTAAAGCAGCATTACCTAATATTTCATTCTCATACACAATGACACCCTTGAAAGCACAAGAAACCAGTGACCACACAGTATTGTAGATTAACTGTGGGTTAAACTGTTTCATATGGATGTCACTGGCTTGAATGTAGTGCATTCTGGCAGAAATCAAGAAGCATCTGCTATGAGAAACTATGGATAATGCAGTGATAAAAATTCGGTCTGTGAGACAACACTACTTTTGCCACTGCTACTTGGTCAGCAGTTGGAGATCTCCCTAAAACTGGAGATCCATTTTGCCTTAGCTCCATATATTTTGGTAAGTTATGCCAGAAGCTTAAAAGCATAACAAAGCTATTTTTACTCACAGTTTATTCAATGCATGGTTTATTGCATGACAGGGATTTTCACAAAGCAAATCTGAAATCTGCTTAACAGCATGGAATTTCTTGGGCATTTCTCTCTGGCCCAACTGTCCTGGAAGAGGCTGAATTGCATCTTCGCATGCTACAACAGCCAACAATTCTCCACAGATCATGGTATCTAGTTTAAAAGCAGGTGATAGTGTAAATGGGTTCAGCATGTGCTAACAAGACATCATAAACAGATACTATGTCAATTTTCAAAAATTACAGTAGCTCCTCTCTTACAGCTATAAACCACTGCCAAGAGGGAAACAATATACTGCATTGCATGGTTCTTAGGGTAAGCTCATACACTGTAAATAATTCAAATTAGTAACATGAAAATCTGTGCAGCTGGGCAGGAGTTAGACAATGTGTCTTTCATGTTGGAAATGATTGATAGGACTGGCAAGTGTGTATGGCAAAAAATGTGAGGATGGATTCCAAATAAACCGTGTCATGCAATCAGTTATAAGCCAGTAGTCAGTGTATGCTGGCAAACTGCATAAAAGAGTGGTGTACCCTATCTGCTGAAGGGAAAACAGATCTATTTATGTCATGTATTTCTCAGCCTGAAATGGCTAATGAGTATTCTATTACATATATTATTATTAGTGGTATTCGTATTAGTATTAGTATTAGTATTAGTATTAGTATTAGTATTAGTATTAGTATTAGTATTAGTATTAGTATTAGTATTAGTATTACTACTACTACTTTCTTTCCATGCTCATGTTTTGAGAGAAATCATACTTGATCTGTAACATTTTCTTCTGTGCTAAAATTAAGAACAAAAATTAATGATATTCTCCTATATTTATCTGCCTTCTTGTCTTGGCTGTTTGTCAAAGATGCCTCACTAAATTCAAATTTATTTTCACCTGTCTCTCTAGGGTTCTCTTTTTCATTTTTAGATCATGTATGGTAGTTAGCTAACTGTATTCTTTCAGGTCAAGCAACATCAAGACTGAAAAACTAAGTCAACCAGTAGAACTAATAGAGTTCTAAGCTAGAGAAAAAAAAAGGTTGAAGTGTCCCCATTTCCATGCTTGCAGGAATGCTACAATTACAAAAAAACCACCCTCATCTTTCTCCAAAATATCATATGTTTTATCATAAGTATATATGTTAATATCAATGGTTTGGGCTGGAAAACAAACTCAGCAAGTTCCAACCTCCCATCCATGAGCAGGGATACCTCCCACTAGACCAGGTACCTTAGTGCTTCATCCAGCCTGATCTTGTACACTTTTAGGGGCGGGGCATCAACAGCTTCCCTGGGTAACCTGTTCCAGTACTTCATGAGATAATTTTTTAAATGATATTTTAAAAATATTTTAAAATTATATTCTAATTTTTTTTTCACAATTAAAAGAGGCAGTTTTAAAGATATCCTTCCTAAAAAAAAGAATATAGAAGCAATATATATATATATATAAATAGAAAATATTATTAGCCCTGATAAAACAAATCTGAAGCCAAAATTAAAAAAAGCTAGCAAAGGTTTTGATGAGCAAGTTATCAAAAGAGAAGAAAAAGCCTTTTCTTGCCTTCTAAATGCATCACAACCAAGAATCTGTCTAGAGAACTTGTGGAACTAGTACATGACTGATTTGGAAAAAAAGGATAGAATCCATAGCAGAGAAACAAACTACATTATTTTCAATTTTTCACTCTGGAGAAAATCCTAAAGACTACTGGTTGGGTTCATTCTACATGACATGATTCTACAGAACAGTTTAGGCTGAATCATCAATGAAACCTGCTTTTTGCAAATCCAGGGGGGGAAAGAGGAGCAAATGATAAAGTTGAACCACCTTGAAACAGTCTGGACCTAGATCAGTGCTTGGTTTCTGTGCCTTATTTTTATTCCTGGCTTCCTCCAACCACCTCTGTTCATCATGTATTTCAGACTTACAGCTCCTTTTTTGGATTTGTTCTAAAGTCTTTACTGGCACTGCTATCTGGGGAGCAATCCCAGGAGCTGATGGAACTCAGGAGCTTAGGTCTTCCCTTAGGCATCGGTCAAGTGTTAGGAAGGTGAACACTCATGCAGTCTTTTCCTATTGCTCTAGCCTTGCTGCCAGCATTAACTCAACACTTCCAAAATAAATCAGGTATGAGCACAATGAACCACCGGACAAAAGGAATTATAGTGTATGAAGAACTGAGAGCAAAACAAAGAATTGCACTAAGCTACCATAAAAATCCTTGAAGGCACTTAAAAACATTAATCTTGATTCCTAAACACATGCATACATGGTCACCTTGTCTGAGGAAGTTTCATAGGTAGAGACACCAGGGATTCTCAGGGACATGGAATTATTTTTAAGCACAGAAATTTAATTGACTTGGAAGGTTCTGTGGGATAAGAGACAAATCTGCAGAAATGAGATGAACAGACATCTGTAACATTATAAACAGTACTGAAAATGCAAAAAGGAAATGCTTCCCTGCTTTTCTGGAAGCATTTAATGGAAATCTTTGGCAAAAACTTTAAGAGAGTTTTTCTTCTCTATACCGCTTTTAACTAACACTGTCCTATTAATTGCTGCAGAGAACTGTGAAGGCCTTGAGCATAAGGGAATTAAAGGAGAGATTTGAACCAAATCACAGAATTAGGTTACTTATTGACTATTAAAAATGAGGATCTTGATTCAACTTCCAATGAGAGTCTCTAGTCCATGAGTTGCCAGAAACAAGAACCTACACTGTGCTGTAGGTCCACTGTGCTAAATTATGCTGTATCCAACTCTGAAGAACCTCATGCTAACTCCTTCTTGTTGGACAGATGCATGATTTGACCACTTGCAATCCTTTTTATTTCTTTATATGAGTAAAGACAGAACATGGAGCTAATGTTTTGGTTTGCATATTTTCGTTTGTTTGTTTGTTTTAAACAAAATGGCTTGTCTAGGATTAATGTAAGTGGTACCTACACCAACCTTGCTACATACTGTTTCTTTAATGAAGAAACTAGCTTCAGTCTAACCTAAAAATAATGGAGAGGGACAGAGAGAGAGAGAAAGGAGCAGTGTACATAATAATTGTGCTATTTATAATGAATAACCTTTTTTCATATTTTAATTTGAACAAATTGGCAAGCAGCTACTCACAGATTCACAGATATTAATCACAGAATTCAGGCGTTTTAAACATTTCTGACAACATGTTTATTATCTTTTCTTTCACCATCTTAATATTAAAAAACCCTACAGTTAATTATGCTGTTAACAGCAATTCAGTATACACAGAGAACTTATAGACTGTGTGGAAAAAAATCCTGAAATACAGAGTGACTCTTGTTTTATATAAACAAAAGATAATCAAACAGTAATAAATACATACACTCCAAAGTGTACAACTTTTTGCTAATCTAAATTTTCCATAAAACACACTTAGGTGATGTGAATTTTAGTAGTAGTAGTAGTAATAGTATGTCAGCATATTGCAAATCACATTGTAGTTACTACTTCTGCAGAAGATGTAAAAGGGAAAAATCCTCCTTCAGTCTGTGGATCAAAGAAAGTAATTATTAGATAGTATATAAGAATATCTAGCCCAGATGATTAAACTTGCTGCATATTTATAGTGTCTCCTGGATGAATATCCTGCTTTTGGAGAGGCCACCAAGAGACCACCGTCTGCTCAGACCATCATCATGAATTGAGTCTGCGAATAACATTGACAATCCAATTTCTTGTCCGGCAAAATAGCTTAGAGACTGTTACAAGTAAATAGGTCAAAATGTCCTCACACAGAGCAGTAAAAGGGGACAATTAAAATTAATAGAAACCCTACCAAAGTTGTGTTTCCTAAGCAGACCTAAAACATTCAGCCACCAAGGTCACATGGATTTTTTTTTTTTTGTGGGGGTTGTTACTATGTGTGCAGTCAGTTGAGTCTCACCCCCATCCACAGAGGCACACACCCTTTCCCTCTGCATGTGAGTTAGTGATGGAGAGATAGATAAAGAGCTGAAAACATCCCAGTGGCAACCAGGTACTGTGTGCACTGCTTTTCAGGGCAGTGAAGGAACCCTGGCTGTACTGCAGATAGCAGATATGGAGGTAGCTCACAGTGGGGCTGGAATTCCATTCCACTGGTCTTTGCGACATGTGGCATATGAACAGCAGGTCTGCAAAGTCCTGTAGAATGTCTGGGTGTGTTCAGTTCCATGTTTGAAAAAGCTGCACAATGGTGCACAGGTGAAAGTAATGAGTAAGCAGTGTTCACAATTCACAAAACCATCTTGGAGTTTTCTCCAGTGAGTAGTTCTCTTACCCAAGTCCTATCCTGAGCACAAAAAGTTGTTGCTTCCCTCTCTCTCTTCTGTTCATCTTGCATAGAGAACTGGAAAGCAAAGTCTGAAAACCTACATCTCCCCCCACTCTGCAGTTTCCACAACTGTGAAGTAGAGAGAATAGAATTTGTACTTACGTATAATTTTTAATAACCACACTGTGAAGCCAGTGAAAGTAAAGCATTTCTTATATTTATTCTGAGGAGCAAGTCTGACAGATGTCTGCCAAATTGAGGGCTTTTGGTTAATGCATTCATTAGTTCCGTCAAACTGTAAAATCAAATTGGTCCAAACTAACCTCCACTCTATAAGGAGACATATTAGCTACATATATATTATGTGATTCAAAGTTAGGAGGAACTGCCACCAGTTCACACTTCTGTGCTTTAGAAAGCATTTACTTTTTTAAAATAGTGGGAAAAATCATATCCATATGAAGTGTAGCCTTCAAAAATGAGGGGCTCACATGGCAAAATGAGGAATAATACAGTAACAAAAAATGAAAAGTCAATGAGGAAAAAGCATTAAAAAATGTAGGAGTAGTAGTCCTGTCCTTCCTCAGCTGAAGATCTATATGCATTGCAAGGATGTTGCCTTGTGAAAAAAAAAAATTAAAGGATTTTTTACTCCTCTCAATTTTATTATGATGTGTAATCGAATTTGTCACTTTTCCAAGAATCCAGGCGAGGAAATCTTTTTAGCAGGAATGAAAGGTCAAATAATTTTAAAAGCAAATCTTTAAAAGTATATGCAGCTTGTTTGGCATCATTTGTTTTCCCTGGATAACCTTTATTTTCTTTATAAATTACCTCTCTCACTGCACAAATGGTGACTTTCACTGTGTGATGGAGAATTGAGGAATTATGCACACCCAGCTGATATGTTAATTGTGTGCCGTTTGTTTAACAGCAGCATCAGGAATAAAAAATCCTCTTCACTAGTTCTCTGAAAGCCCTAACAAATAACAACACTTATGTAAAACTGGATATTCTGTGTTTATGAGTAACAGGACATTATCATATTAAAATCATTACTAAGCTGGTGCCTGAATATTTGTTCTGAATCCCATCAATACTCTAATGGCAGTAGTCTTGGAAACTACACATCTGCTACAGGATTAATTACACACATAAAACATTATCATTGTCCTACATCTCCTATGAGGTAGAGAGCCTGCTAGAATGATTAATGGCTCTGTATGACATACAAGGGAAAAAATGTAAATGTTACCCAATGGATAGAAAGATCTGTTCCTTGCTTATATTAAGCTGAAGGACCTTATTGGTGCAATATTATTCTTTAAGGTCTGTGGGCAACTTTAAAAAGTCCTAATCCATAAATTCTACATTTGCTGTTCTGTTGAGAAACTTTCTATCTTTCATGGTGTTTAGAAATATTTTGGACATAGAGTGTGCATGTGCTCACAGGTGTGTTATACAGGTTCCATACTTGGTGAGTCAGCTTTCCTGCTTATTATAAGTAGTGCTGATGCTTCTAGGGCCAGTGTTAGACCTAGGCCATTATGAACTTCTGCATTTTGACTTAGAATAGTCTCCAGGCACAACAGGGAAAAAACATTTCATTTTATAATAATGCCAGGGAGGCATAGGAGGCATAGGTTCAGTTGTGACAGAAAAGGAGGAAATATTTAAAAGGCAGTCCATTGTTTACAATTAAAATTAACAGAGCAGAGTTCAAAGGTGACATACCAGTATGCAATTAAGGCCATGGGGAGACCCAAGCAAGCAATTAGGTGAGAATTATAACAAATGCAAACTGGAGCTAATCTATTGATCACGTCACTTTTTCACGCTTCATTATTTCTTTAGACCTCCTTTAATAAAGACCCCAAGTGGTCCTCCATACCTTTGTCACTGAAATCTGAAATACTAGATTTCAAAGACTGAGCCCTTTATTTATCCAAAACTATTTGCTTCTGTCCCTCCAAACTCATATTTCTTTCCTTTGAAGGATCACATCCTACATGAGGGACTGAGAGCTGTGGCAAATCATTGACACTGCAAAGCTGTTTGCCTTCAGCCACCTTAAAGCACAAGAAAGTTTATCAGCCAAATAAATCTCTGATGCATTTTGTGATTTATGCTTGCATTGGTATAAAATTGTACAGCCTTCTCCCCAAGTGGGCCACAACTTTTATGTACCTCAGCAAGCAGGAGAGGTACAGATGATCTCTGCAGGAGATCCATTGCAAAGCAATTGCGGGGAAGGTGGAGCCAGTTGAGAACTGACTGACATTCTAATGGCAGATCAAGGAAAGTGGATGCTGAATGATTTCATAACCTGTGTCATTACCCGTCTTATATGTTAAGATGGCAGTAAGCTTGTCAGTGATTGTTTACATCGGGGTACACAGGAAATACTGCCCAAGCACCCTGCCAGTGCAGATGGGAACTCCAAAAGTGAAACAGAAGGTGAAGGAGATAGTGTCCTGTCTTGATATTGAGGCAAAAGGGATAGGTGCAGACCATAATTTAAGACTCTACTCCTCAGACATCCTGCCCCTTGATACAGCATTGAATGCTTCTATATTTTCTTATCCACAGACACCTGTAAAGTTACCGTGTATTTCTGGATTCATTTCTTTCCATAGAGGTGTGAAAACAAGAAATGCGTGTTAATCTCTTACATCTGAATGTTCAAGTTCTAACTGCATGTGCTTTTGGTGCTCAAGTAAGCAATGTGGAAACCTCAGCCTGATACAAGCTATAAAGTGCTTGGGCTCATAATACCCAGGGTAAAGCCTTGATATAAAATAGGATGGTGCATTCATTTTCCACACTTTGTTACTTCATAATCAAGTGCTTAAAACTAGTATCATACCTCACCCTCTGATGTTAATCTCACACCAGAAGTCCTGGCTTTAATTCACTTATATATCCCAGTGGTTTTGCTGCAACAGACACATTGCCACCAGGCTACAGACTGCTTTTCTCCCCAGCATGCACTGTCAGGGGCAGTTTTTGAATAAGTTTCTGCTTTGCTCTTGCTATATAACTTGCTATGTATATAAAATACATATGATTTTTTTTTTCTGCATAAGAACACTGCTTTATCAGAGGAAGGTAGCCCAGTATCTCACTAGTGTCACTCATCACATTTCTCACTTGTGAAGCTGCTGTTGCTATTCCAGGAAATCTAACTCTGTACATCTGAAATACATGAAGCTACCAAAGGCACAGGCCAGCACTATAGACTTGTGCAAATAGACCTGTATTTAGCTTTTCCTATGGACTGCATCTGGACTTTCAGCATCTCTCAATTTACCCACCTCACGAATAACTCACTTGGCTCAGATGCCAGCCTGGTTACTGGGAATCACAACATAGCAGATGTGCTGTTGCACTACATCTCTGCAGGCTGAGTCATGTCTTTAAGTGCCTAAATTTCCCTCCAGACAGGGCCCTCTGCTCCAATTATTTCTCCTAGGCTCAAAATCATTACAATGATTGTCACAGAAGAAGAGATCAAGTCCTGTAGCCCATACACCTTATAAGATATCTTGTTAGTATAGAAAAAGGAAGCAAACAAAACTTTTAGACAGCATCCATGTCAACATTTTGGACACTTAATTTACTCATGACTGAAGTCCAATATACTTTTGGTCACTGACCTCCTAAAACTTGTATGAGAAAATTATCACAGAAATGTTGTTTTTCATATAATTTTGCCTTTTTGAGTAATATGTATTATATTAGTGATGAGGTCTAGAGAGTATTAGTGGAGTTTGTAATTAATAACAACAGAGATTACCAAATTCAGATAAATAAAATTTTGAGATAAGCTTCATAAGTACTAGCAGCATACAATACAAACAAGAAGTCTTGTGGTAGGATATAATGACCACATTATCCTAATCAGCACAGTTGTACTCATCGTTAAAATTTAATTAAGGTTTTCCCTTTGCTTTGTGTAATTATTAGAGAACTTCCTGTGAAGTCTAATTGCCCTATCATAAACAAACAGAAAAGAGAAAGCTCTTTTGTCCAACAGCAAGCTTTCTCTTTGCAGCAAAAATATCGCATAATAAAGATTTTTCAGAAAGGATTCAGTCTCCAAAAGGTATAATTAAGGTGCTGGCGGGGGAGAAACTTCTACTGTAGCCTTAAGAGATTCTGTGCAAGGTCTACATTTTTAGAAAACACAAAGGGAAGAATATGACCATCACAAACAATAGACACCCTAACTTCCATGACTCTCAGAGAAGAAATACACTGACCTGGCACAAAGGAGCTCCTCCCTACCCCTTCCCCTCTCCCCACCCCTGACTAGACAGCAAAGTGGAATCTCTTTTTTGTTCCCAAGTGCCAGCTATGCATCAGGGGGTGGATGCACCTCCTTTACGTCCCATAAAACAGCACACAACTCCTGTTTTAGACAAAAAAGACACTGTTATGAAGAGTTTACCAGGGTTAAGTTTATCTATCATTGGTTTTACCAACAGTAAAACAGTCAGGTGAGGATATATTTTTTTCCTTGTCAAGTATTACAGTGAATAACTGCCATACACAATGGTTTTCTTTCTCCAAGAATTTCAGTGGATAAACATATTCTTAATCTACAGTCACTGTATTGCTAGTTTTTTGTGCCTTTCCATGCTACATTTTTACAATAAAACCTTTTTTTCTTAGATTGGCAAACACATTTTTGTTTTGCAGAGAAATAGATTAAGAAATGATGTTGTTATTCCACATTATGCAGTTCTTACATTCATACTCTTGCAGAAAATATGGTGTAGGATAATGAGTATTTTGTGTGCAAAAAATGCAGAGGAGACGTCCATCAATAGCTGGAATTTTACGTGTTTCAAAGTGATTTTTGTTTTTCTTGCTTCCTAAAGCAATCTAATCTTATAAGTGCAGTTCACTTCAGGAGATGGATTAGATTCAGGAGATGCATTACAATTATATAATTCATGTAATTGAATTATGTTTATGGTAGAAAACGATAGGTATAGCCAAAGTCCCCTCTCCGGATATGGTGCTGGAGAGACCAGACAGAAAAAATTCTGTACTCTTCTGTGAAATCATTAGAAATTTGCATAGTTCCTTTTAATTAATAATCAATAAAATGTAATCCTTACAAATTACGTTTGTGTAAAATCCTTAGACATGTCTCCTTGCTTCACAATTTGTTTAGGATTGAATCTGTGTTGTGGTTTCACCCCAGCCAGAAGCCAACCACAGGCAGCTGCTTGCTCACTGCATAGCCGGTGGGATCAAGGAGAAAATTGGGAGGGTAAAAACCAGGAAAATTGCAGGTTGAGATAAAGTAAGTTTAAAAGGGAAAACAAAGCCGTGCACACCAGTGAAGCAAAGCAAGGAATTAATTCACTGCTTCCCATGGACAGGCAGGTGTTCAGCCACCTCCAGGAGAGCAGGGCCCCATCTTGCATAAGACTTGGGAAGGCAAGCCTACCATTCTCCCACAGGTTATATATATAGGTCCCACTGATTTGCATCTCACTGACTCCAAATAAGTCAATATCTTAAACTGTCTGATGAAATCCCATTAAGTCAGTGACAAAAAAGCAGTACTTACTGTTGGCTTCACTATTTTTTTGTCTTTGGCTACACTTAACCCCATGTTTAAATCTTTGACAGATCTTTGTTTCCCTTGACAGGCAAAGTTTTCTTCCCCCCAGCTGGATATTTGATGCATGATGCAGCAAAACAAGCAGGCTCTTCCAAAGATAAGCTCAAATTCAAATTCTGCAAAATCAGGGCAGCTGCATTTGGAGTCAGCAAGTAAGTAGACTGAAGTTTTTCAAGAAAGGGTTCAAAGCATAGGATGTATTTTGTGTCAAGTAGAAAATAATGTCTAGAAAGGAAGAAGACATGTCTTCTGGTGCTTGCTTTTCTGCTCACAGCTTGATCCTGGGGAAATCACTTACTGTGAGCTCCCTGACCATCTTAACTTTGCATGTTGACACTCTTAATGGCTTGAGAAATGCAATAATTAGATGCTTAAATATTTTTGTTTACAAAATATGGAAAATTATTTTAAATGACAGAGGCATACATAGAAGGACGTCTATATTAATGTTTGTGAAGAGGCGATGAGACCACCCAGTGCCATACATGTGGTAACCATATGATTAGAGAGGAAAATTATGCTCTCTAAATTAACTTCTTGAAGTATACCTTTTTTATTTAAGAAATACAAATGATATGCAATACCATCATTACAAATCATCCATCGTTTAACCAAACTACTTTATGCCAAGTTTAATAAGGTATTTATCGATAAATATATTTAAAATTATGTTTTCTTTCAAATATAAAAATATTAGTAGGTCTGCTTTATAAAAGGTAATGCAGACTAATCACTATCAAGCACACACATTTCTGTTTTGCACACAGTAGTATCAGCTGTGGATATCCATGAGGATATCAGCTGTACATCTGTGTGGGTGAAAAAACTGAAGATAATGAGATTAGTTTGGGACAGAATAATATTGCAACACATATATTTGAACATACACTGAGTCTAGTCTGACTAGCCTTTCCCTGCTATTTGGAAGACTCTTGATTAAATTTGTTGTTTTTTAGAAACATGCAACTCATTATTTTTATACTCATTAAGCTTGGTAAAAATAGTAGACATGCTAAACCACTGCTAGTTTCCAAGACATTTCTCCAAGATAGACTCAAAATATTATTTTTTTCTCCAATACTTTTCCCACTGCTATACGTTTCAGAGTAATCTTTTTTTTTTTTTTTTTAGGTAAGCTAAATACAAGAAACAACATGAGTTTGTAGAGCTGCAAAATAAGCATTTCAAGCTGCCTGAAATGTGAAAACATTGAGCTACATGACTGGGTACAATAAAAGTATAAAAGAGATAATCAGAGATGAAAACTTCCATATGAATATATCTTGAGTAGACTGAGAACCAGAATTTGTTGCCACAAAAGAGAAATGACTGGATACAAAATGTAGCAGAAGCCTCTGAAATGCTGAATGACACAGAGGCTGTATGTATGAAGATGACATAAGAATTTACAGCCACACAAACAACACTATCAGGCTTAAAGCTGAAAACACTGTGAAGAATAGTGGAATTTAACAGGGCTGGTTATCTTAAATGACAAAAATATCAATGTATGCTGTATGAAAATGGAACAATTAGATACATTCCCTCTGGAGGAGGGATTTACCAGGATGCCCATGCAGAACTGAGGGTTATGTAGAGTGTCCATGTCCCTCTATCAGTAAACTGACGACAAACACAAGGAGGAAGAGCTATGGTAGCTTTGATTCTCATACTTCTTCCCGTAGCAGATGTAACAGACCATGATCAGTAACAGAACACAGAACTCAAAGGAGTCTGATGGCACTATAGTATTCTCACAATTGAAAGACTCTGATATATTAATTTCTCAGACAATGTATGAAGAGACTTTTGACAATGAAGTTAGGAATTCCAGTTCTACAAACAGGTTAAGGTCTGTAGAAACATCCATAAATATGAATGTTTTAATAGAACCAAAAAATGTTGTACATTTCTGCCTAAATATACAAGTAACAGAGTCATTGAATAAATGACTTCTAAGTTTATTTTTGCATCTCATTCTGAACACTGGGTTTTATACTTTCTACATTCTTCTGAGGTCCTTCCAGTTCTTACAGGTGAATATTTTGTTCCAGAGCAGCTGTTGAAAACAAACAACAAAAACCCATCTACATGTCTCTTTTGCCACAGAATGTTTTTTTACTAGTTGTGCAGTCATGCAAGTCCAGAAGGGCTGATCTGAAAAGGAGTGATTCCTGGCTCATATGAAATGAAAATACAAAGAAACCTTTCAACTTTATTTAGGGAAGATACATGTTTGACCTTGAATGCAGTTTCCTAAAGTAATTCTTAGGGTGTGGTGTGGCTTATCTTTTGTTATGTTTGCACAGTTTCTCATACAATGATAACCCAAGTTGTTTGAAGTCTCTAGTGAAAAATGATCAAACACAGTACAATAATTGATATTGGTCATTCATTGTGTCATGAAACTCATCATAGCTTCAAAAAAGATAGATGGTAATCCTTGCTAACCTATACCAGCTAAATACACAGTTTTTTAAAAAGCATGAATATCACTATGGAGCTTTTAAAATTACATATTCTAATCCCAGCTACACCTGCAAGAGAAATTTTACTTTCCTGAATTCAAACACATGTGCAAGCTTGTATATGAAGTCATATTACATCCTACTTGAATGTGCTATAAATTTCACAGCCCTTCATAAAAGAAAAGTTCTGTTGACTTGAAATGGCTGTGGACCTACCTTGTAGACAAACTGTACAAGCCAGTTAAGAGTAACATGAGAATGGGATGAAAAATAAGGACAAAAACATCAACAACAAAAAAAGGAGAAAAATTAACTAAAATATCCCTTCAAAGTCCCTGCTTATATAGGTTGATCTGTGGAAAAATAAAATTACTCTATAGAAATAAAAGTTAGAAATCAAGAGTTGTTGATTACCATATGTTAGAAGTCTTATATACATCTATCAAGAATATCTGAACACAAATGGTTTAGAAAAGTACAATTTATTCAATGGAAAAGATAGATGATAAGTGTGAAGATTTTTCAGAAATTAATAACCCTTCTCTCTAAAGGTCAGCAAAGAAAGAAGAGGAAAATATTTCACATAAGAATTAAGCTAGTGGGTCTGTCGGCATGCCACTAGGCAGCTGAAAGAATCTGCAAAGATGACTGGTTAAAATAATTTCTCACTTGTTAAGCAGCTTGCAGAAAGACTGAATTTAAGAAACATTACAGCAATAGGGACATGTGAGGACTGGTACAGTACTGACAATAGAGGTTAATCATGTGAAAATTCACCTTTGGATACTATGAGATTGTTTACCCTGAAATATGAACTGTGTGATAACCGCCACACAGTTAGTTCAGGTGCTGTGAAAATAGTTAGCAAGGATGCAATTCTAGCGTGGAACAAAATTTCAATTGTTTACATTCAGTTATGACACAACAGCACAAGTGAAAGATTTTTCCATTTGTCTCCAGGATGTAGTGTGTGCACAGTATGTATGGCTTGCAAGTTGAGGCAAATTCTAGGTAAAAAAGTCTGAGCCAAGTGATTTGGTGTAATGATATGACTGTGCATTTGGATTAAAATCAATTTTGCATGGAGGACATTGCCAAATAAGTTAATATGCACACAGACATTGCAGTTGTGCCAATCCAGCCTTTGAACGTTCCAACCTAAGATTAACCCTATCTAAAGTGATCCATACTCATGTAAAGTGTGACAGTCCTGGGTGAATGGTGCACTCAAAAGCTAAAGCTGTTGCTGTTTTTATTCTGATTTTTAATTTCTACTTTGCAAGAATTTTGTAAGTTTACAATGTGACAGGTATTGGTAGGAAGACAGTTAATGGAAATGAAATAAAAATGAGAAGGACTTGGGGGTGTTGGCCAATGAGAAGTTCAGCATCTCAGCAATGAGCCAAAAGTCCAGCAATTGCAGAAAGCAGTGCCTCACTATCCAAAAAGCCAAACGTGTCCTGGGCTGCATCCAAAGCAGTGTGAGCAGCAAGGAGAGGGAGGGGATTGTGCCCCTCTGCTCTGCTCTGCTCTGCTCTGCTCTGCTCTGCTCTGCTCTGCTCTGGTGAGACCCTACCTGGAGTGCTGTGTCCAGCTCTGGGGGCACAGGAAGGACATGGACCTCCTGAAATGAATCCAGAGGAGTTCATGAGGCTGACAAGGGAGATGGACCACCTGTCTTACAAAGACAGGATGAGAAAGTTGGGACTGCTCAGCCTAGAGAAAAAAAGGCTCCAGGCAGAACCCATGGCACCTTCCAGTACCTAAATGGGGTCTACAAGAAGGCTGGGGAGGGATTTTTTATGCATGTAGATACAGGAGAAGGGGGAATGGCTTTAAGATGAAGGAGGTAGGTTTGGATAAGATATTAGGAAGAAATTCTTTACTGTGGGGATGGTGAGGCACTGGGACAGGTTGTTCAGAGAAGCTGTGGATGCCCCTGCACTGCAAGAGTGCAGGGCCAGATTGGACAGGGCTTTGAGCAGCCTTATCTAGTGAAAGGTGTCCCTGTCTATGGCAGGGGGATTTGAATCACAAATAGTCTTTTCCAACTCAAATCTTTCCATGATTCTATGACTCGGTGAAGTCCTATTTGCATTAGTAAAACGAAAAAGTAAGCCCTCCATCATGGCTTGAAGCATGTTCAGAGCCACAAGCTTATGAAGTTACCCTGTATAAATAACAGAATAAAAAATGATGCCATGGGTTAATGTAAAATAAAGCATGGCAATTACATGACAATGGATGCCTAATGTATAATTACATGATAGCTGGACCATTAACTTATATCCCTGCAGACAATGGATATGTTTTCATATAAAAAATTTTCACTCCTTATGAGTTACATCAAAAGTGTATAATTTTAAAGGTGGCTGATTTAAATTGGATGATTTCTGTACTCTCTAAGCCCTTTTTAACTTTCTGATCAAAAGTTTGTATGGTAATATTATTAGGACAAGATACAAAGAATGATTGTGTAGTATGATATAGCCCTGTCTAACATAATGGTGTGCTTCTTCTGTCCTTCTTGTCTGTCAAGTATTGAGGGGTTTGTGCATTTATATATAAAGGTGTGTATAGCACTTCCCTCATTTTTTGATGATAAAGCTGTTGCAGCAACTACTGTAGTATAAGGGAGAGCATCTGAAGTCTTATGCAGTCCTGGTTTATCTAGTCCTGTGCTTAGCAGAGAGGTGCCTGGAGTGTGGAAGAAGTGTTAGTGGTAACAAAAAGCCTAAACAAAACAAAAGAAAACAAAAACTTTGCTGAAAACAGCAAAAAAAGAGTTTTTGAAATCTTTGTGTATATATGTTGCAGGTGTAGCTTTCCTTTGTTGACCTTCAACATGAGTGCAGGTGAGCCCAAAATGACAGCAAAGATATGTTTAAACTGAAACAGCTCCTTTTTAATTTCAGCATCCCTTTGATAGAGAATGATTACATCTGAATGATTTGCTGAACTGTAGATAAACCAGCATTTTCAAGCACATGGACACGTAATGTAGCTTAAGAACTGTTAGTCCAGCTAATATCAGCAAGCACACGCCCCACAGCTGTATTCTTTTTTACTCACACAGTCCTCTAGTTGCCATCTGTTCAATACAGCGTGGAATAAATCCCTTTTGATGTGTGTTAACAGTATCCCTGGATGAACATTAAAAAAACCTAACAAAACAAAAAACAAAACAAACACAGCAAAAAAGATGAAATATTAAGATACAGCTATAATACAGTGCAAATAGCAATTTATTTATCTCACTGGTTAGGATTGTCAAATCTTTTTGGCACCACTGGCTGAGCTCTTTTGAATGGAGTGCATATGTTTGCTCCTGAAAATGAGTATAATTTATAATTTTGGTCTACTATATTTTAACAGAAGAAATTTTTTAAAAAAGCCTTATTAAGGCCTGTGGATACTTAGGCTGCACTGACAAACCCAGTACTATTATTTACATTGTCTTGTCTATTCACTCATTTGAAAGCTGATGAGAATGTATTTTCTCTCATGCTTTTTCTCTCAAAGGTTAACTGGCAGCAGTCTCTTTTACTTCAATGGCAGCAACAAGTCTACAGACATGTTGCTTTCATTGAAGTAAAAGAGAAAACTATAAACTTTTAGAGCAAATCTATTTTCAATAAGTAGGGATGAAGTTAGCTGCAAAATCATGTTTCATGTCCTGAGTGTGCAGCTGAGAATGTGCTTGGACTTGGAGTAGACTACTGTATAAGAGATTACGCTGCTACCATGTTTATTACAAACTTGAATTGTTATGCAAATTCGATCAAGACATTAAGAATTATCCATTTCTATCGGGGTCTCAGCATTTTAAAAATATTTATTTATTTATTTATTTATTTATTTATTTATTTATTTATGTGTTCGTTTGTTTAATTTTGTCTTGGGCAAGGGGAGGAGGTTACCCATAGAGAAACCAACAAAAGATTCACAGTGTCCACTGCATGCTGGGATGTGCCTTTTTGGAGAGCCTTAACAGCATTCTTGATTGAGCCATTAAAAATCTTAGCTAAAGGGCTCATTATTAAGTTTCATTGTTGGAAGAGAGCTTTTTGCCATGAACTAGGACACAGAGTAACAGAGAGCTTGTCTAAATTAGTGTTGCTTTTCCCAGACATTTTGGTAATGAAAATTGTGTGTGAGTAGAGGATAAGAAGATTGATGAACTTGTTTTTTTAAACTGTAAAGGGAATAAATTGTACCACTGTACAGTCAATTTGAGATGAGTGAAGCCCATGAGGCTGACTCGTTTGTGCTGGAACAGAATGTGTCATCTCAAACACTTCAAAATACTGCTTTAGAAAGTATGAGAATATCCATTTCCCGAAATAAACACTTGTTTTTCTCTGATGAGCTTTATTTGTGATATATATACCCTTTGGCCAGTAACATTTAAGATGTTTCTACAAACCTCCATAAGTTTGAAATCTGAAAAAGCCCAGCATGGCTGATCTTGAGATCACCGTGATGGGCTGTTAGAGAAAGCAGAATTAACAACTTTTACGGGTCAAACCCATACAACAGTTTGAGTTGTTCGAGTGTGAAGGAACTAGCTGTTTCATGGGCATAGAAGCACCCGGAAATGACGAAAGTCAACCTTCCCATTCCCTAGGAAATTCTGAATTTGGGAGGTGAGTGGGAGAGGGGAGGGAATTGCCCCACCCTGACACACAAATGATACATTTGAGGCTTTCCCATAGAAGAGGAAACATAATATTTAAAAATAACCTATAAATTTTCTAACTGAAGCCAGCCCTGGAACCTCCAGCGAAAGGCTCTAAACTCTCTATTTTGGCAGATTCATGAGAAACCCAGAGTGCAGAAACCCTTCCTGTCTGGCTGAAACATTTGGCCCTGGGCAGTATAAGTGTCTCCAGGACCCTAAACTCATTTCTGGATTGCCAGTGCATTCAGGGCACAGCTTCATCACAGGAGACAATCCATTTAATCTTGAATATTTGGAAAAGAACGAGTTCTTCTCATGTGTTAGGTCACAACTATGTCAAAATCAGCATTTTAGGCATCATCTAGCATGGAATGAGTATTATTTCATAGAAAAATTGTTGTCAGGGAAAAATAATATACTGTGTTATTTGTAATTTTAATTATGTTTTAAATCAGTTCAGTACAGTTTGGTTTGGCAAACTGTATGGTTGCTAGATCTGGTTTAGGTTCAATTTTAGAAAATTGATTGGTTTTAGGAAACTGTGTCCTGTGTCTTAGAAAGAAGAAGATTTTGCTTTAGTTGTAATGACTGCTAAGTGATCAGCAGTGTTAAGTCTAAAGCTCCATCTCCATATGGTTCTGGTTAAGTAGTAGATTCTCTGTTTTGGTCTTCACAGCAGGAAGTGGCTTAAGAATATTTATGTGCCCTAAGAAAGGGTCTGCATTTATCCATTAAAACCTTTGAGCTTTGTAACAAACCTATAGAAAATGCCAGATTCTGAAAACATAATTTGGCTCTATTTTTTTTTTTTAATTATTTTTTTAAATCTAGTTAAATTCAGGTAGGTTTTGGGGCATATTTTAGGAATAGTTTCGAACCATATGATTGCAATGGCTTTCAATTATACCCTTAGTGATTTTGTGACCAGTTAGACACAGTGAACTGATTGCATCAGAGAGGTTTCATTTTATTTTAAATTTTGTTTATTAATCACATTTTTGTGTGTGTGTTTGGGAATACCTCTTACATAGTCTATCAGTGCTTATACCAATTCAGTCTACAGTTATTCTATACATCCACAGGGAGACTGTAAAGGGAAATGTACACAAATCAATTTAAATAAAGTCATCAGTGTGTGCTGTGAGATCTTACTTCTTTAGAAGACAGAAAGAAGACTGCTCAAAGCCATGATACAAATGCAGCTTGTGAATCACACAATGAGGAATCATTGCAGTTAAAAATATCATGAAAAGAAGAGTCTTCAGACTTTGCAGAATATTCTGCACTTCCTGTCTGTGCTTGGTGAGACACACACACAAGTGACATTCAAAGCCAAAAATCCCTTCAGTTTATTGAAGGTTGATAAGACAGACAAGCTTTTTCTTTTGTAGATTTTTAACAGAAAATTATTTTCTAACTAGCAAGCAAATTAAATATAAATTATTATATATTCTTTTGATAGGTTGTACTCAAGTGTTTATCCAGCCTAGCAACTATGTCAACATCACATGATTTGTTTGATCAGTCGCAGCCAGGCAACACACATAGAGGAAATACTGAGTGCCAAGTATACAGAAGCTTTCATGGGGAACATTTTCAGAATAAATTAGAATAATGAATATGTTAATGGAGATGATGATCTGCTCAGCAATATTCAATAGTCAGGAAAAGAGGCAAATTCATCTGCTAAATTATTCATTGCAAATTATTCGCTTAACTCTAATAGTCTTGATTAGTGCTTATCTGATCTAGAAGGAGAACAGCAAAAAGCCATGGCAATAGGAAGGAAGGTGGAGAAAACCAATATTTACTGCTATTTGTTTGATTCACAAATGCCTGTCACTGGAAGGCCACAATGTGCCTCTTGCCCACTCTTTGCAGGAGGCCACCAACTGACTCTAATCAGTAAGGGATTGTGCTGTGGCTAGCAATGGAAAAAATACCTCACTAGAGAGGGTCATATCTGACATTTATTTTCCAAGGCTTGCTCTAGGTTGGAAGCTCCATTTTCCCTCATCCCTGTCTTATATGAAAATCAAGTTGGTTACCAATGTTTTGCTCCTTTCCTCCCTCTCCTCCCAGACTTCAACCTTGAGACAAAAGAGTCCCTCTACTACCACCACCACCATTCTTGGTCAGGAACCAGGAAAATAAATCATAGAATCATTATGGTTGAAAAAAAACTTGGAGTTCATTGAGTCCAACTGTTAACCCAGCACTGCTGTGTTCACTGCTAAGCCACATCCCCAAGTGCCAGATCCACATGGGATTCCATCATTCCCCATGGCAATCCAATGTCTGACCATCCTTTCAGTGAAGAATTTTTTCCCTGAATCAGTCTAAACCTTGTCTGGAACTGTCTTGTTTCATGTCTCAGAAAAAAAAAATAGGAAAAGGAAAAGAAAAAAGGGAAGGTGCGGGAAGGTCCGGGAAGGTGTGGGAAGGTGCGGGAAGGTGCGGGAAGGGAAGGGAAGGGAAGGTGCGGGAAGGTGCGGGAAGGGAAGGTGCGGGAAGGGAAGGGAAGGGAAGGTGCGGGAAGGTGCGGGAAGGTGCGGGAAGGTGCGGGAAGGTGCGGGAAGGGAAGGGAAGGGAAGGGAAGGGAAGGGAAGGGAAGGGAAGGGAAGGGAAGGGAAGGGAAGGGAAGGGAAGGGAAGGGAAGGGAAGGGAAGGGAAGGGAAGGGAAGGGAAGGGAAGGGAAGGGAAGGGAAGGGAAGGGAAGGGAAGGGAAGGGAAGGGAAGGGAAGGGAAGGGAAGGGAAGGGAAGGGAAGGGAAGGGAAGGGAAGGGAAGGGAAGGGAAGGGAAGGGAAGGGAAGGGAAGGGAAGGGAAGGGAAGGGAAGGTGCGGGAAGGTGCGGGAAGGGAAGGGAAGGTGCGGGAAGGGAAGGGAAGGTGCGGGAAGGGAAGGGAAGGGAAGGGAAGGGAAGGGAAGGGAAGGGAAGGGAAGGGAAGGGAAGGGAAGGGAAGGGAAGGGAAGGGAAGGGAAGGGAAGGGAAGGGAAGGGAAGGGAAGGGAAGGGAAGGGAAGGGAAGGGAAGGGAAGGGAAGGGAAGGGAAGGGAAGGGAAGGGAAGGGAAGGGAAGGGAAGGGAAGGGAAGGGAAGGGAAGGGAAGGGAAGGGAAGGGAAGGGAAGGGAAGGGAAGGGAAGGGAAGGGAAGGGAAGGGAAGGGAAGGGAAGGTGCGGGAAGGGAAGGGAAGGTGCGGGAAGGGAAGCGAAGGGAAGGGAAGGTGCGGGAAGGTGCGTGTGGGGAAGGGATGGTGCGGTAAGGGGAGGTGCGGGAAGGGAAGGGAAGGGGCGGGAAGGGAAGGGAGGGGGAGGGAAGGGAAGGGAAGGGAAGGGAAGGGAAGGGAAGGGAAGGGAAGGGAAGGGAAGGGAAGGGAAGGGAAGGGAAGGGAAGGGAAGGGAAGGGAAGGGAAGGGAAGGGAAGGAAGGGAAGGGAAGGGAAGGGAAGGGAAGGGAAGGGAAGGGAAGGGAAGGTGCGGGAAGGGAAGGGAAGGGAAGGGAAGGGAAGGGAAGGGAAGGGAAGGGAAGGGAAGGGAAGGGAAGGGAAGGGAAGGGAAGGGAAGGGAAGGGAAGGGAAGGGAAGGGAAGGGAAGGGAAGGGAAGGGAAGGGAAGGGAAGGGAAGGGAAGGGAAAGGGAAGGGAAGGGAAGGGAAGGGAAGGGAAGGGAAGGGAAGGGGGAAGAGAGCAAAATGTTTTGCAAACTGCAAAATACCTATAGATCTAGTAATTTCGGCAGACATAAGAATGTTCTCAGAGTTAATTGAGAGAATGCCTGAGACAGATTTGTGTTTGAACTGATGGACAGAAGGATATTGTCTACTGTCTACCGTTCCTTTTCCTCTTTGTTGCCTGTAAAGCAGCAGCTCAATGCACTTCACTCAAACAGACCAAACACATTAAATGTATTTTAGCTTCCTTTTCTCAGAAAATTTATTTTCCATTTTCCTTTCTACTGTCCACAATACAAGGCAATAACTCTGTTTTCCTCTCATTTTCTTAGAAAATTGATGCCTACTTTCCCTATTCTTTTCATCCCTCCCAGTGCCTGCTAGGGGCTTCACCACAGTATGCCACTTCCACCTCCACAGCTGCCAACTTTGGGCTGTATATGGCTTTCCAATCACAGTTGTGTCATTCTGCCCAATGACTCAAATATAAACAATTTCAGAGATCTAAGAAATTTAACCTGATGGTTTCCACAATTTTCTGTACTGATGTGTGCTTGTCTCCAGACTAATGACTGTCTTTCAGCATGAGGGCTGAACGATATTTCAAGGCTTTATCACTGTGGTGCTGATGTCAAATGAGTCAGTAGTATGCCAGGAATCTCACTGTACATTAAAGCTGTAGTGCTCTCCCTAGCCATGATAATTTATTGCACATCAGGCAGGCTAAACTCAGTAGGCTGGAAATATTAAAAAGGTACTAGTGGACAAGAAGCTTATTTCTATGTTCTAGCACAGTACAGGGCTTTGTGGTCTTTAGCTACTTAAGTGGCCTTGAGAAATGTCTAAACTACAATTTCTTCCAAGATCATACTTCCCTGGAGTACATAGGTCTAAAATTGCTGTTCTCCAGTTTAATTATGCTTATTAAGTCCCAGTTCATTTTCTGTTTTCTGCACAAATTACACCCTAAAGCATTATTTGGTTATACGGTAGTCTGTTTAATGATTCTTTTTCTCCACTTTGAGATTCAAATAACAAATATTTGCCTTTAGCCAATAACTGAAACTCTGTTTATGGCACTGACATGAATGCATGAATAGAGTACTACATTTGCAAATATATATATCCAGCATAGAAATATACATACATACATAAATATTTATAAATATATATATAGGGAAATATAATTTGTTTGATTTCACTTTATAGAAATCATGTATACATTCTACTGTGATGTGATATTCTATTCAGATATTTTCAATTTAGTTCTGTTTTCACTGGCATTCCAAAAAGATTTTGTATTGTAAAGCCCTCCACTGACACTCTGCTCATGCTTGCCTATTATCCTTCCAGCTTTGCCTTCAGCTGAATATACTCCTTTTTTCCTCCTTCACATGATTACTTGCATGAGGAATTGCATTTAAATGGATGGAAAGTGCATTAACAACACCTACAGTAACAAAGCAAAAGCTGCTCAATACTTGTTACTGTCAGATATGAATTCGAAACAAATCAATTAATTTGTATAGCTGTTTTCAGTGTTTGCATTTAGGTGGAAACTCTTCTTTGTATTGTGCTTAACACAGACTGTGCATATTTAACACAGATTATGCACAGAGAATTATTTATGTGTTAGTAGCCTGAACAGAAAAAAAAAATTATAATCAAGATCTAGATGTCATGGATGAGATCTGTTTTCTGTACAGATGATTTGGATCCTTATCTCAAGATTAGATACCTTATTTCCAGTTTATATCTTCATTTGTTTTGTAATAAAACCAGTTTGAATTATTTTGGGATTTGGAAATCTAAGCCATTAAAGCATTAGCAATGTCTGGTTTTTGTTGTGCAGATCATGGAAATTTTGCAAATAGCTTGAATATATAAAAGAGACACAGCATGGTTATGAACAGAACTGTTGTGACTTGCATATAAAGTATGAATCTAAGATGTTCTTTTAGTGCTGTAAGTGAGAAAAATAAATTAAACTAGGCCAACCCATTCTATTGCAGAATAATGCTGTTTATTTTTAATTTTCTTGTGCTTACAATAGCCTGCTTAAATATATATTTTTTACACAGTAACACAAATACGTAACACAAATAATTTGCAAAAAATATAAAACTAATTTCTAATTAACCTTTGGCACTGGTGGCTTATAAATTTGCTCTAAGTTTCTATTTTTCTGCCAGGACTTTGAGGGGTACAAGTCACCATAGATGCAAACATTAATTTTTTAATCTATCTTTAAACTAAAAATGTGGCACAAAAGAGAAAAATGGAAGAAATTATAGGCTGGGTGTCAATAAACAACTTATATTTTTCTTTCTCCAGATAAAAAGTAGAATAGAGAAATTTGTCATTATTCTGAACATAATACAGTACTGACACTCGTGAGTCCTAAAATGCAGTTATTGTTTATTACCTAAGATGGTTTGCTATATACTGTGTGTGCTGAAGAGAAATCCATGAACATCAGAGGTAAAACACTAACAAGTCTTTCTTGTTTGTACAAAAAAACCGAACAAATCTGAATTTCTCTACATGTTGATGTGGAATAGGTCTAAATAAAGCAAATTCATTGCTTTCAATGAAGGCTGATTGCAGCAGTGAAAGAAAATTGTATCAGATGTCATAGTTAATGTCTTCTATGTCTGTACTTTAAGAAATGTAATAAGTATGGCAGGTTCTAAAACTAGCCTGACAAAACCAGTCATTGACTTGCAGGTTACAAGAGCAAAAATGATTTGTGAATGAAACTGTATAAGTGGAATCAGAGCATTAGCAAATATTCTCTTCAGGTTCTGTAATGCTAAATCTTCCCCTGTAATCTTCCTTCCAGCTTTTCATAATCTCAGGGTAGCAGCTAAGAGTAGGGGTGGCAAGAGTGCCTGCGTGTGCTACCTTCATCCACACGCTGGAGCGGCACAGGGCCAGTGTGTCCAGGCAAGACAAGGTTTGGTTGCAGACACTCATCTCATTTACACTGACACCCACACTGACTGCACAGGACATGTGCAGGAGGCAGGGCCAGCCCTGCCACAAGGGCCCTGTGTGCTCAGAGAGACTTCTGTAGGGCTGCTGTACAAGGCACACGTGTTGTGCTACTGCAAAGTGGAAACTAGGCTCCTTTGCATAAATAAATAAAGCAAACACCCCCTTTCTCCCCCCCCTTTATACCAGTCTCTACCTCTCTTAAGCAATAAAGAACAGTTAGTTTAAACTAACCTAGACTTACTGAAATCATCAGTATTTTAGATCAGAGGGAGTCCTGCCTCCAATGTCTTCACTGATGTTTTTATGTCCGTTTAGTTCTCCTGATGTGAATTTAATGCCCAGAGTGCCTGAATCTCCTACGCTCTTCCATCTTCAGAGCTGCCATAATGTCAACAGACTAATTTAGACTGAGAGGAGTTCTGTGTATTATTCTTAATATACTTTCACAGTGTGCAGGGTAATTGCTCCTTTGGAGCTGATAATGCATTGTTATTGCCTAAAAAACAATTTGCTGTACAGTGTGGTAATATAATCATTGGTTTATGTTGTGAATACATGTCATATATAGTGGGCCAAATTAGTAGTTAGAGTTTGTATCCACGTGCAATAAAAGTAAAGACGAGGAAGTAAAAGGAGTCCGCCTCATAGCCCGAAGACCAAATTTAAAGGGACCTGGGGTTGTTTATCCTGGAGAAAAGGAGGCTGATGAGAGACTATCACTGTCTACAACTCCCTGAAAGGAGGTTGTAGCCAGGTGAGGATAAGTCTCTTCTCCCATACTACAAGTGACAAGTCAAGAGGAGATGGCCTTAAGGTACACCAGTGGAGGTTTAGATTAGATATGAGGGAAAAATTCTTCATGAAAAGGATTATAAAGCGCTGGAACATAATGCTCAGGGAAAAGATAAAGTCACCATGCCTGGAAGTGTTTGAAAAGCATGTGGGTATGGCACTTGATGACATGGTTTAGTGATGAATGTGTTAGGTGGTGGTAGTGGACAGTTGGACTTGACGATCTTTTCCAACCTTAGTGGTCCTATTGTTCTATGATTTCTCATATTGTTCTATGGCCCTCATATCTTATGGCTTCTGGGCTGGACACTGTGTGCCTCATTCCCAGCTGAGTGTACTGGTGCCTAGGCAGGGGGGGCACCAGCAGATGAACTGCCTCCATCTGCCTCTTCTGTGGGGTTGGTTAGAGTTTTTTAGGTCATGTCTCACTTGGTCAAGGCCTCATATAAGTAAAGGATGTGTCTGAGCATGCAGACTAGTAGGAAGGACAGTCTGGAATAGCCTGGAAGTCTACCTAAACCTTAGTGCTGGGGAGCTCCCAGGACTATGTGTACCAGTGTCACCTGGATGCTGAATGTGATGTCTGTGGCTCCATGCTTAAGCCTTTCTCCAGATTCCACTTATTGGCTAAAAAAGGAATGAGACAGGAATTCTTCAGAGGAAAATGAAGACAAAAGAAAATGATGAAGTATGTGATATCTCATCTGAAGGTCTGAACAGAGGCAGATTACTGGTAAATGACTTCCAGATTGAACTGAGCAGACCAGGGGATGGATTAATCCTCTGATCCATTATTCTTGGGAATGAAGTGGGAAATCATACAGTCAGTGCAAGAAACCCTGCCCTATTCAGGGCTGGCAGTGGGTGCCAGGGAAGGAAATCTTCATGCCTTCTCAGCCTTATCAACAGAGGAAGTGAGTGCTCTGAAAAATCCATTGTCTTTTTTTTATCCCCTGATACTAGAGGAAATAAGAGGCCATGAGAGGAAACTTACGTATCTGCAATCAATTTTTAAAAATACTAAATTTACCAAGGAACAAGTATATGTTTTATTTGATCTGTAAATTAAATGTGTTTGATTATCATTAATTGTCTCCTCAGGAAGTAGCATTTTATCATAGCAAGACTGCTATATTACAATATCAAACAAAGAAACCTAAGCAGCTTTAGGAAGCATAAAATAAATAAACAGCAGTAGATTGCCCTAGGCGCATGCTTTTACTAATTTTGGTTTGTTGTTGTTCATGTCAGTTAGGTTCAATAAACCAGCTTTCTGGTAATGATTTGCTTTCTTGTGTGACACTTCAAGAACCAGCTGACAGTTTTCTGTGTTGTCATTAGATTTTCTAGTTCCATATGGGTGTGTAAGGTCCAACTTGCCTAATTCTGTTAGATTTCTTACAGTTAGTTTCAAAAGAAGCTTGGAAGACAGCCAGCAGCAGAACCCTCTACATGTAAGTGTTACTTCTGTGTTTTGCCTCACAAAATGTTCAAAGGGAAGTTGAAAATGTTGCCTACTTCACCAGTTTGCAAAAGTATGCTAATTAGAGCTGGCTAAAGTGTGACAAAAATATCAGACAGTCAAAAAAAAATAAAAGGATAAAGACAGAGAGAGAGAGAGAGAGAGAGAGAGGGAGGGGGAAAAAAAAGAAAAAAGAAAAAGAGAGAAAGAAAAACCTGCATTCCCATGTTTCTTTCCCGGGGATCAAGAAATACCTTTAAGTATTAAGAGGGGAAGGCTGTTCCTAATTCTTTAAAAGTGCACTTTCTTGGAAGAAACTGTAGAAAGCTGATTTCATTCTTAAATGAATTCCTGTTCCAGCCACTCTGTTCTAGCTCCTTTCTTCTCCCTGTATCAACCATGTAAAGGAGCTGTAAGGCCAACAGGAGTTTTCCAGACCTCTCAGTGTAGCCTTTAAAATCTATTTGACTGTAAAAGTGAGTAACTGGACAGGCAGGACCTGTATAGGTGTTCTGAATATATCCATGTCTTTCACCCAAAAACATGCTCTTACCTGCACTTTGTCTGGTCTGGACACAAATTTTCACCAAAACTTATTTACATTCCTTTCCTCAAATCTGGGCTAGAATTTGCATTTACCAACAAAAGGAAAAGGAAAAAAAGGACAAAAAGAGGGGGGAAAGGGAAAAAAAAAAGGGGAAAAAGGAAAAGGAAAAAGAAAATAAAAAGGAAAAGGAAGGCCTGTGGAGAACAATTCATCAAATAAATAAGTAGGGAATGCTTATTCACTCTCTTGCAATACGGGGACTGGGGTGCACAATGACTTCATGTAGCAACCTGTTTAACATGAATTTTTCACACAGTGCATGGTTAGAGGGGGAAATTTTCTGGCACAGAACATTGTGGGGCTGGAAAAAACGGGAATCCACTCAGACAAGGTCATAGAGGGTAAATTTACTAATGACAGCTACATACGACACTTCTACTGAGGTAATCATCCACCTGCTGTTGGGTGGATGCTTTTTCAAGTGAGTTAAAATTAGCTATCTTAGGTGAAATTAGTGGCATAGTAAATTTTAAAGATCTTCTCAGGATCAATAGGGAAATACAACTGAATGAAAGATAATGTCATGTATTGTAATAGAAAGAAACTGTCTATCATATCACAACCCATGAATTGTTAATTTGGGAAAAATGTGCATTCCACCATGCATGACATAAAATTAAAGAAAATCCAAACTAATCTTATATATATATATATATATATATATATAAAATATATATTATATATTATATATAATCCTCATCATAAAAAACAGCAGAAAGCAAAATGCGGTCTTATGAAATTTCAGTGCACAGAATATTTCAGGTGCAGTGAATTGTTCTGGACAGCTTATCTCAGAGAAGATCAGACTGGCTAACAAGAGAAACATGAAAAAGTCTAGAAAATGAGAATGCAAATGGTTATGACATAGAAAATTCTCACTGAACAGTTATTTGTAAAGACTGTTTCACTTAGGAAGAAAAGACATAAAAGGGGACATAGCAGACCTATATGCCATGGAATGAATGGAAAAGGTTTTCCTGCAAATCCAGTTCACCAGAAAATGAATCAGAATACACAGAAGATGATTAGTTCTAAGTTTAGAAGAACTATATTTTCTGCCAGTATTTCTTAGCCCACCTGAATGGGAGCAACCATATGTACAGTCAGGGGAAGAAAAAAGGATAAAAATTACATACTGAGTAAATCAGGAGAGAGAGAGTATTATCAAGTCAACATATGTTTTATTTTTTTCCATGTGTCCTCTTTCCACTACTGTAATGATGTCAGTGGAAGGAATCACTTTAAAGATCTGAACCTACAGCACTCAAAGGAACAACCTTTTTAGGATGTTCCTCCCTAGCTGACTACTTAATAGGAAATTAAATTGTCAAGGACAGCAGAAGCCAGCTTCATCAGTCTGAAGCTTTTTTCCCCAAAAGTAGGGATTGTGATGCTTAGAAAGACTGAAGAGGGTGATAAAGAGTGACAGTTCTTAAATTTAGGATGTATGGATTATAAACTTAATATTTTATTGGTTTAGAGGCTTCAATTTTTCAGCTTCTCTTAAAAGCTTAGAGAACCAAGTCAAATTTTTAGCCTATAGTTCCCCTATCCACTATGACAAAGTTATTTCATTATTCTCAACCATTTCAAATTCTTCAGCCTTATTTCTTATAGAAAATTGTCTACTTCTGCCTTTTCCAAATTTTTATTGTAAAGAAACCTTTTGAAAGAATCAAAATAATTTATCTTAGAAATAGATAGCTGCATTTCCTCCCTCAACAATGCAACTGACAACCTCCTTTGGACTTGGAAATAGCCTGCTGCTTGATAACATTTCACTCTGGCTGCTTCTTTTTTGTATTGTATTTTACATCATCTAATCTTAAAAAATTTAGCTTTTGGAGCTGTTGATGATTAATTTCAGCATTTCCTCATTAATAGCACTACTTATTTCTGATTCTCATTATCCTGCAAGATAGCAGCTTTTGAATCACCATTTTAAGAATAAAAGCAAGTTCTAATAAGACCTAATTAAGGTGAATGAAGTGTCACACATAATCTCTCAGCATTTTGTACGTTAGTGGATTAATAACTCCCTGCTCAGATTCAGTTGCAGATACATAAATTTTTTTACTTGATCACATCATACCTCTGTTCACAGAAAGGGCAGGAATAAGGCCTTAGCCAGAGAGGAACAAATTTTTTATGAAATAAAGTATCATGTACACAGTTTAGCAGAGAGGCCCTTGCTGGGGAGAGATACATGTATTTGGAGCAGTTCTTTTGTAAAAGTCACACTTCACACTTGTGTCTGTCAGTAGTTTGGGAGGTTCAGCCTACTGAAGGCTTTGGCTTTAAATTAACACTGTGCATAAGGAAGCACAAAGAGCTAAACTTTATATACAGCAAAATGACAGAGTCACATTTAAAGCTCCTAATGATACCTGGTTCTGATCAGCTTCACAGCATTGAAACATTCTTAAGGCTCTGTCACAGAGCTCACTGATTACCTTGGAAGAAACTTAATTGAGTCCGTTGAAATGGTTAGTTTAGTGTTCCTGTGCTACCTACAGGAGAAAGCCCACTGCCTCTATAGCATAGTCATGAAGCTCAAGCAATATTTTTAGTTACACAGGTGACCAGTACACTGTGAGAATCTCTTCAGAAAGACCTCATGTCTGACTAAAGAGAAAAAGGATGAGGATGGCCTGTGGATACTGAGATGTTATGGTTTCAACCCAGCCAGCATCCAACCTCCAGACATCCACTCACACATAGCCCACCAGCGGGACTGGAGAGAGAATTGGAAGGGTAAAACGCATGGCTTGAGATAGAGACAGGCTAATAGGGAAAGAAAAAGATGCACACACAAGCAGAGAAAGACAAGTAATTAATTCACTGCTTCCCATGGGCAGGCAGGTGTTCAGCCATCCCCAGGAGAACTGGGCCTCATCAGATATGACAGTGACTTGGGAAGACAAACACACTCCAAACATCCTGACTTTCCTCTTTCTTTCCTCCACTTTATGTAGTGAGCATGATAGTCTGGAATATCCCGTTGATCCCTTGGAGTCCCCTGTCCCAGCTGTGTCTCCTCCCAGCCTCTCAGGCACCACCAACTTCCTCCCCAGCATGGAAGTACAAACAGCAGAGAAGGCCTTGGCTCTGTGTAAGCCCTGCTCAGCAATAACAGAAACATCTCTGTGTTATCAACCCTGTGTTCAGCACAAATCCAGAGCACAGCCCCATACCAGCCACTGTGAAGAAAATTAACTCTACCCCAGCCAAACCAGCACATCAGGTCATTCATGTTACAGTTCATTGCCAAGGATTCACCTGGTTAGCTCACTTGAGAGAGTTACAGGGGAAATGGAGTAGCAAATAAAGTTGCATGCTAAATCAGTGGCATATAAAGGACAATTTAATTACAGATAAGCATTTCTGAAAATGAATAATTAATGGGGATAACATTCTTATGCCCATGAATCACATATTCTTTCTAGGAAATTCTAAGTGCCATTGGATTTGCTGCTCACCTGTCTTCTGTATTCTCCCCTTCCTTAGCTGTCCTCACAAACAGCTGAAAGGTACACATTAGAAAACTTGGCTTGTTGGCATTAGTCCCACCCAGGCAACTCTAGTACTTCTAGTTCAGTGAAATCAAAACTTTGGTTTTAATGACACTGAACACCTATGATTGCATCTTTCAAGCCATGAAATTATTAAAGACTTTATTGCTTCCCAGGTATCAACAGGTAGCTCCAGAACCAATGCATACTAGGCAATGGGAGGAGGCATGAAGGAAGGTTACTAACTTTGAAAAGAGGCAAAGACAAATTGGCAACTATCTGACAAGGGAAATAAAGGGAGTGTGAGAGACCAGAAAGGCAATGACGTGGAAGAAAGATTAGGAAAGAGGGATGAAGGTAGGGTAATGACTGAAAACTTTTGTTGGTTTACCTGCTTGCAGATGCTTGCAGATGCTCATGTTCCAAATTCTCACCTTTCTGTTTCATGATTATACATAACTTGTCTCCTTTCAAAGGTAAATTTCTGCCCCCCACCTCCCCCTTACAGTTTGGGAAAAATGCTATCAGCTATTTCTGACTTTTGTCTTTGTGCAAACATGACATGTTTTAATAAAAAAAAAAATCTTTCAACTTGATTTTTTTCTCCTTAGCATAACTTAGAAATGACAAAACTCATGTACATGAAACTCAGGATGTAACTAGTCCCCACTGAATAGTACATATTTTTGCTAGATTGTATTGCTGTTGATTGTAAAATAATGAAGTTATGAACAATTTAAAGCACGCCCCAGAGCAAATGCAGTAGAAAATTCCATCAATGCTTAAATGGAGTTGTTAACCAAAGATGCACATGTGCATAAACCTGATTCTCTGTGTAATGCAATACTAAAGCTACAACAAAGGTAACTTTTCTATAAATATTTCAGTGTTATTTTGGATTACCTCAGTAGGCTTTTTTCCCTTGCTGTGCACCTGCACCTCAATGAGTTATTGATCAAAATCAAAGAGATATTGTGACATTGTCTGCCACACATGACACAATGAGCTGCTCTGGAATGAGCAGTGAGTAACTACTGGTGAGGCCAGACATGTGAGCCTGGCCTAAGCTCTCTGGGAGCTTCGAGCTGTGGTCTTCTACATGTGATTTAGTGGAGCTAAACCTAAATATACACAACTACGGAAAAATATTACTGCTTTTATATAAATAAAACAAAAATGCTCATTTTTGGTTAACATTTTTTTACCAGAACTACATTGCTGAAAGCTTAGCTTTATGTTCTATAGGTTTGATCTCATTTCCTTTGAAATCAAGAACTGAATTGAGGCCCAAATCGATATGCTGAAAATAGCTACAAGACTGTAAATATTTCATGAGGTGAATAAACTGTGATTTCCTTCTAATAATTTATCTTGATACAAATAAAAAAGCATTGGGAAAAAATAAGCTCATTTTGAAAAATGAGGGAGTCTGTTTCCTGGCACAAAACTTCTCTTGCCTATGCACTTGCAGCTGAGCTACTTCATACTGCAAGGTATTCAAGATTTTATAAGGTAATCAAGTTAGAGTCTGTTTTTTAACAAGATGGACAATTTCCAAAGAAAACCCAGGTGCTGCAGGACATGATGTTGATGAAACAGTAGGTGGCAAGTTTCTCTGCACTACTCCACAGGCCCTCACCAGCCTTAACCCAAGCATATGCTTAAGTTTAAACAGCAATTATTCCCACTGAAATAAATGGGTTTTTCCACATGCTTAAATTTAAATAGGTGGATAGGTGATTTTCTGGATTGGGGTCTGAATCCTTGGAAAGGTGTCTACTGCAGGAGATATGCATTAGGAGAGGCTGGGAAAGAGGGCCCTAACCATAAACAGTAATCACTAGTGTTTATCTGACATGTTTTGTAAAGATAGCGTAAATAGTACCACTTGTGTAACCACCTTGTTATCTAGAATTTATTGTGCTAATAACTTATCATAACACTGGTATAGGCTGCTTATACTAATAAAGAGTAACATAAATGTTAAGCCTATGAGATTGTCATCGAAAAATGTGTTTCCATTAATATGTTCGAAGTTAAGTGGGCATTTCCCCTCTGTGGTTTTTTTTCCTTACTTCTTGACATTTCACTATGGCTTGCCCAGGCTTTGAAAATTCTTTGTGTAGTTTTGCAGGGAGGAGAAGGTATGGGATCTACTTTTTTTTTAAGTTTCTGGTAAAGTTCTAGTTATGGATGAAAAATGAACACAGCATTTTTTCATGATATACAAAACTTGCTGAGGCCAACTCTGTGGAATGAACAGTAAATCAATATTAAAATTTATAGAATTAATTATAAAATTTATAAAATGTATAGAACAACACTACAAGCTACTGTATAATGGTAGGTGCTATGTATTTTCTATGACTGATGTTAATGTAATCAAGCAATGTAAACTTCTACTGCCTTACTAAGAGAATAAATTGTAGCAAATGTTTTTGACTTATTTTTCCAAATATTTTTCAGCTATCCTAGAAGAGCACTAGCTAAGAATTTTAAAAAATTATTTTCTGCCCTTGTTCTGTGTGGTTTTGATTATAATACATTTTTACTTGGCAACAACCACAGCTTAAAATTGCATTTTATGCATATAATTTTGAATTAGAAGAAGAAAACACAGGAGTGTACTTTTCAGGGCATCTATTTTTATTGTTAATTGAGATGTGTGCAATTGGAATGCATCTTGCATATGAAAAGATTTATTTGAAAAGATTAAGCTTTAATTATAAATGATGCAAGAAAACTCACCATGTGGAGTACTTGCAAAAGAAAGCAAATGACTATTTAACATGGTGGCAAAACAGCCTGTGACAATAAGAAAAGTTAACTGGTTGGCCATGTTGGATACACTAGAGCACACAGACCAGGGTTTGTATGCTAGAATCACAGCACACAGAGAACAGAGACAGCACAAAAACACCCAGCATTTTGACATTGGCTTTAATAGGGTTGTCTTGATTATGTAGCATGAGCAATGATAAGCCTGATTAAGTGACTTTATTTCATTGGGATCTTTAAATAGCTGACTAGGAAATTTGTAGCTTAACCTGCTCAGTCACCTTTGTGTTACCATGGCAGTAAAATATACACTGGAATGACATTTTGACATTCTTTTAATTCTTTGCAATCTGCAATCAAGACAGCTGTATCAGTGTGCTTTATTTTAAGGTCCCTTGAAAATAACAGAAATGTAAATACTATCTTCCCAGCACCTCTAAATCACTGTATACTGTATGTGCTTTTATGTTTGCTTTTGAAAACATGTATATGACTTGGAGTCACTTGAATAGCTCCCTGTGGACATCTGTTTAATGGTTGGTGTCAGTCTGAAATGAGAGTAGAATATTTGCCCTTAATTGAAAAGGAGCTGGCAAGAAGACAGAAATCACCATCTTGATCATTGTCTAAATCCACCTGAACACACCTTGAACACTGAACTTGAGTTCTAGTTGCTTTTTCTCATACAAGATACAGAAACACAACCAAGAGGGGCCATATGTGTGATCAGTTGTGTGAGGCATTGTCATGTGCAAGTGAAATAGAGACCTATAAAATCATGAAGAGCAGTGAGATTGTACATGGATTCTCAAAAGTAAGAGGGCACTGCAAGTTTAAAACAAATAAAATCAAGTACTCTTTCATAGGATACATAAAAATCACAGAATCACTAGGTTGAAAGAGACCTCCAAGGTCATCCAGCCCTAACACCTCAAATAAACCATGGCACTGAGTGACATATCCAGTCTTTCTTTAAACACATCCAGGGATGGTGACTGCACCACCTCCCTGGGCAGACTATTCCAGTACTTTATCACCCTTTCTGTAAAAAGCTTTTTCCTAATATCCAACCTATATTTCCCCTGGTGCAGCTTAAGGCTGTGTCCTCTGGTTCTGTAAGTTGCTGTCTGGTGAAAGAGACCAACCCCCATCCTTCCACAACCTCCTTTCAGGGGGTTATAGAGAGTGATGAGGTCACCTCTGAGTCTCCTTTTCTCCAGGCTAAACAACCCCAGCTCCCTCAGTCGTTCCTCACAGGGCTTGTGTTCCCAGCCCCTCACCAGCCTCATTGCCTCCTCTGGATGTGCTCAAGCGTCTCAATGTCCTTTCCAAACTGAGGGGCCAGGACTGGACACAGCACTGCAGGTGTGGCCTCACCAGTGCCCAGTACAGGAGGAGAATGACCTCCCTGCTCCTGCTGGCCACACCATTCCTGATACAGGACAGGGGCCATTGGCCTTCTTGGTCACCTGGGCACGGGGCTGGCTTGTGTTCAGCTGCTGTCACCAGCACCCCCAGGTCCCTTTCTGCCTGGGCAATGTCCAGCCACACCATCTCCAGCCTGTAGCACTGCAGGGGGTTGTTGTGGCCAAAATGCAGGACTCAGCACTTCATCCAGCCATTCCAGGTCTCTCTGCATAGCCCTTCTCCCTTCCATTAGACCAACACACACTCTTACTGTCATCTGCAAATTTACTAATGAAAGACTCAATACCCTCATCCATGTCATCAATAAAAGTATTGAACAGAACAGGCCCCAGCACAGACCCCTGAGGGACACCACTGGTGACTGCCCACAGCTGGATGCAGCACCGCTCACCACCACTCTCTGGGCCCGGCCATCCAGCCAGCTGGAGGCTACAGAAATAGTCCCACACAAGACTGAAGGTATAAATAAGTTTAAAAAGGAAGTAGAATTTTAAAAAGGAAGTAGGATAGCACCACCAGATTTGCTGGTGTCTATTAAATATAGCTGTCCGTATGCAATATCTAACACAGAGAATCAGTAAATTGTTGTGGGGAAGAAGCTGGAGAAAGATTCATTTCTATATGAGCTATTACTTGTTCTAAAGTGTTTGCCACAGGTATTTTTCAGATACTGACTACATATTTGATGCACCTTTCATCAAACACTGTTAAGTAATTCTTAGGTATCTTATTTGCCAGCAAAACCCCATACGTTTAAAAGGTTAGTCACATCAAAATATGCTCTAGATAATAATGTTACTTCAGCTTTTAAGGACACCCAGTTTTAGACCAGAATTTTTCCTGCACCAGCATACCACATTAAGCATGATGACCTGAAAAACTGTCCTGAAAATTTGCAGCATCCAAAATCTGACTAAGTTCAAATTAGTTTTGCAAAGAAAGGTTTCCCATTTCCAGTTGCTGTCTTCTTCCAGGGTAATGCTTAAATTTCCTTTGAGGTTCTCCAAATACTTTCATGGGGAAAATGATGATTGGAAATGATCAGCTAGAGCTTTCGACTGACTAGTTATTTGTAGTATTTTAGTTTCCATTCAGAAGTAGCAGTCTAATCAATCTACTCCTTTTTGCAGAAGAATAGTCCCCTGTTTGAAAAGTTATTGATATGGTCAGAGGTCTGGTAAACTGATTTTCCAGTAAACCAGTTTCTCTCTTTTTATTTTATTTATAAATTTTATGGTTCCAGCTCGCCCCCAAGTACGACTTCTATCTTCTCTTGGATCAGCTACTTAACAACAATGCTCAAACATTTAATTAGCTTCATTTGGTTACATTAGTTAAACGTGTTACTGAATATCAATACTTTATTTCTCAAAAGATACTTATTAGGCAGGTAAACAAACATTGGTCTCCCTCTGCTGCAGATGAAAAAATGAATATTTGAATAATGTGTCCAAGGCCATGCCTTGAGAAAAATGCTAAAGTATTATTTAAATATGAGGACTCCTAAGGTCATTGAAGACTCTCTGGAAAGGCATGATACAACTGAACAACATTATCATACGGCAATCTTTGAAAACATACAGTCCAGAAAAATCAATGTTATGCTTTTAAATACAATTTGAAATGCGTTCATAAAGAAGAGGCCTTTTTTGTTACTATGAGGTGCTTCTGTTTAGCGAAGTGTAGTATAAAACGATAGGTTCCTTATTGCCACAACAGCACTATCCTGTAGTACTTTGGCTGCATCAGCATTTTCCTTAACTTTGCAGTCCATCCCGAGGTAAAGTTTTACATACTGTAATGTCAGTGAAAAAAACGTCAGCATTTTGTAATGTTGTCAATTGATATCCGATAGAATTAGAATAAGGCGGCCAGGGACTCATCGCTGCTGTCACTCTGACATTGTCATATTGTGGAGCCAAGGAGAAAGAAGGAAGCAACAATCCTCTTCTTTATACAGAACAGCTAAACTACATAATTCATTGCCTCCAAAGGCCTGGATGTCATTTTCAAGCATTTAAAAAGTGAATTTGACAATGAATTACTTAGGCAGATTTTCACTCCAGATGTCCTATTATTACAAATAATTGCCTTAAAGAAATTTCTGAACTCACTGGCTTCACTGGTGGGCATAGTCCTATTCACCTTTCACAGATGTTTTGGTAAGGCAGATATACTAAAATTCTGAGAAATTGGATATGGAGCTGACTGTTCACATCTACTTTTTGATTACCCAAAAATAATTTTTGCTATCATAAAATGCTGTAAATTCTGATTCTTTTCCCAAGGAATCTTGAGACAGAAAGAATGCATAGATGCTGGGAGGGAGGTGTAGGAGCCATGAGAATGGGAAAGGTTCCTGGGTCTTCCCAAAAATGGAAGGATGGCAGGTTGCTAGGTTATAATAACCAAGAAATTCTGCAAAGATTATCTGAATTTCCTTTTTGGTTTGTATTCCTTTTTTTTTTTTTTCCGGCAATCTTCACTCTTCTGCTACTTTTTCATATTTTTCTTACTAATTAAGCATGAACTGAAAAAGACAGTGAAAATTTAACTCAAATTGACCAAACCAATATGCCAGAAAAAATGGATTTGCTGAGCTCCACTTCCATTCCAAATCAGGATACAGGAAGCAACATGGAACATCTGCCACTCCCTTTCTGAGACCATTCCCAAGTTTTTTAATATACCCAGTGATAACAATCCAACAAACTCCCACACTGCCATCAAATAATAATGATTAGTGCAGACAAATACTGCAGTTACACAGGAGCAGTTTTGTATGGGATGCTATTTAACACATAGCAGGAGAGGTGAAATGTCTTCCTCCCCAGGACTCTGATGTGGAAGCTGTTACAGACGTCATGAGCAGTGCCTAATCACACATCATACTTGTTCTTCACCCTTGGCAATAACAGGAGAATTATTTGCATCTGTTCTTAAAGATGCACAGCATTTTGCCCAGTGTTGGGTTGGGTGTTATCCACAGCTTCTAGCAAACTGCAGATGGTTAAAATGCTTTCAGGTGGTAGACATTCAATATATTGTTGGCCTCTGTTTTATAATGGCCTTCAGTATTAGTGAGAGTCTGTGCTGCCACAACCAATAACCAGCAGGCTGATGGAGTTTATGGGGTGAAGAAGACAAACATAAGCATGCCCTTCACAGCAGGGACAGACCAAACTCTAGCCAGAGCCTGGATACAGAGTTAATTAAAAAAAAACCCAAACAGACAAACTGACTGCTGCATACACAATTCATTTGTGTTAATATGAAGAAGGAAAATTAGTTGGAAGTCTGACCCTGACCTGCCATGTCATAATAAAACATGTTTTCAATCTTTGACTTTTCTGTCAAAGGTTATATCAAATGGCAGATTCAGAACTTCATAGGGACTGCTTAATCCTGATTTTCCAGCCTCTGCTGCTCCATATTCTTCCCACAGATAAGCAAAGACCCAAAGAGCTGATCGTCATCTCTACTTACTGCAAATATATTAATCTAATCAAGGGAAAGTAAAACATGCTATTGCATTGAGTCAATTTTGAAGTCCTCCTGACAGAATGAATATAAAATAGATTTAAAGGTCTAGATTCAGCCCAGCTGAGATCAGAGTATCCACTGGAAGTTCCCCTCTCTTCAGTCAATGATGAAAGGGTGGAAGCAACACAGAGTTTCAACTCTGTGCACAGAGTGCTGAATACTAGAAATGGATGCAAAACTTTGGCATTGTGAAATAATTATGAACAAGGGCTATTGAAGATGGCAAAGAATATCTTTATGGAAAACACTAAACAGATTATTACCAGAAAAGAGGTTTCTTTATATTTCTTTGTGAGCCATCCCCAAACAATATTCCTACTGATGTTAAAAAACCACAAGTACATTTCATGACAACATGACTTTGTGAAAATATTTTATTTCTCACCTCACAGGTGATTTGAGTTCCTTTTCCTTCTCTTTTTATTTTTTCTCATATATCTATTTAGATTAGAATTTTCTAAAAATAGTCTTTCCAGGCCAATATGAGAAATGAAAAACTTTTTGAGAGGTAGTTACTTGATCAGGAATGAACATCAATAAATCACTGGAAGCACACTAAAAGTGTCAAAGACATTGGTGAAAGACAGATGGTCAGACTTGTTGGTCCTGAATCGTATGGAATCATCCTTTTGTGTGAGCTGGAAGGCAGTGGAATACAGGAAAACAGAATCATGGGATGGCTGGTTTGGAAAGGATCTTTAAAAAACTTCTTGTCCAACCCCTCTGTCTTGGGCAGGGACACTTTTCACTAGATTAGGTTGTTGAAAGCACTATTTAACCTGACTGTAAACACTTCCAGCAAAGGAGCAACAGCTTCCTTGGGCAACTTCTTCCAGTGTCTCACCACCCCATTGTAAACACATCTAGTAGGATGTCCGAAGATTTGGAGTCAAATGGTCTGCATGCTGCCTCTTCTTGCAGCTGTAATACCTGTCTAAGACGCATTTCCTTATATTCAAGGAATCTAGTATTATAACTGAGGAAAACATAAGAGCACCAATATCTCATTTCCTATATGTAAAAGTTTGTTTGTTATATATAAATACTTAGGACAAAACCCTGTGTTACAGAAAATTTTTCTGCCAGGTGCAGATCTTGCAATCGGAATATTAGACATAGAGAATGGATACTTGCTGTTAAGTTCAGTTAAAAATTATCAGTCTCAGTTACTGCTTATGATGTTATTTATGTGGGGAATCAAGAACCTGTATCTTTGATCTAGTAAATAAGTACAGAGGAGAGAGTGTATCAAAGTCTAGGTTGGTTTTGTCAGTCTCAAGGTCAATGCCAGATCTGTCAATTGCTTCAAAGTTCTAACATGAAATTTATAATACACACTCTTTCAAACAATAATGATGTCTAAAATTTTGTTTCTAATATTAGACTGGAAATGCTGGGATTTTCCTCTGTGGAAATTTGACTAGCTTTAGAAGAAGATTATTTTTAAAGATGCTATTAATTAATTAATAACATTTATTAGCAATAATTAATAATTAATAATTAGTTTTATTTTAGGAAACCACTTGTTAAAATATATATAATTTTATGGATTTGAGTATATTAAGAAATTCATAGCAACAGTTCCAGTTCTGTAAGATTTGGTCCTGGGGACAATGGGTAGGTAACATGAATACTAAGTTTTATGGCTTTCCCTCTGATGATATAGACAGAAATTTGTTGCACTAGGCTTTGTGCAATTTTAATTCATCTCTTGTGCCAGGTAATATTTAGATTGATTAATTTTCTAGTTAACAAATGATGTTCTGGTGAACTGTAAACTACTGAGAAAAAAATAATTGTCAATCTTTGGATAAAGAATTTTATTAGGGGTTGAAAAAAACAATAGATCCATGAGCAAAGGAAATAAAACCAATAAGCCCTGAAAACAGCAAAGGAAACATTAATTCAGTCAGTGCCCTTTCAGTTCGCCTTAGGAATCATGAGTAGCAATTTGAAATCCTGCTTTTCTCCTGGGAAGAAGTGATGCTCTAAACTATACTGATCAAATAAAAAGGGAAGCCGCAGGCTAAAACAGAGGGAAAGAAGTTACAACAAAGAAAAACAGCTAGTTGTATGAAATGACACATTTATACACCAGCAAAGTAAAATTAGAATCCTCTCCATTGACTTTATACCAGCTGCCGAAGAAAAATAGCTGTATTACAGATACCAGACAACAGAGTAACATAAAATAAAGGATTATTTTGAATCATCCCAGAGGATATTTTCCAAAATATGTGCTCAGGACATGCAGACAAAATGGTATCATTATGCAGTTTTTGGATATCAAAAATTGCAGTAATCTCAAATATATTAAAGAGACATTGGAAGTAAAAATCAGTAAGTAAAAACCATGTAGGAAAAAAAAGCAACAAAAGAAGAAAAAAAGTCCTTTATTTGTAAAAGAACAATTACAAAGTGAGGATTTCTTAATATCTGATAACCTGAAATCTCTCCTTCATTCTAGTCTGACTGATGTTCAGTCTTTAGACCTATGCTGTCTAAAGAAATAAGAGAGGTATTCTTAACAAGTGACAGTGACATAGGAAACCACTGACAGCTCCAGAACCTGGGACACAACAGTAGAGGCGACAGAAAACAGCTAATTTACACAATGTCTTTGAAATCCATTGTGTGCTGAAACATTCCTGCTCTATATTCAGTCTGGCACCATGCTTCTGATACAGAGGAAACAGTGCCTCAGTAGTGCTCTGGGTATTTGCATTTGCTATAACAAAATAATGGCTTGTTTCACTGCATGTGATAGTTGAAAAAACAAACAAACAAACACCCTGTTTTGCTCATCACGGAAGTGACAGTGTAGAGCTGGACCTCATTTCGAAACTTTCTTGACAAACGCATCAGATTTTAGATCTGAAACTGATATCTCTGCTAATTAAGGAGCAGCGTGCAATGGATTAGTTCAGTGGCTTCGCAACAAAGAAGGTTTAGAAGGGATCAAACACTCAGAATGATAAGAAAACCCCAGGTCAAGATCTTACATCTACATGAAAATTTATGAAGGGTATCAATTTAGATCCTTTAAGCAAATCATCAAAAGTTTAATAGAGGTCACCTTAACAACTGTTCTGATCCTTCACAGCTGAGAGAATAAGTATCAAGGCAGAAGGAAAAAGGGATAATCCACATCTGTGTTATGCTTTTAATCAGGCAGGGTATAGAAAAACTGAGTTTTGCTCAATCCAAAAGAGATGCACAGGATTCATACAGGATTAGGTGCTTTTCTAAGTTTCATAGCCCCAACATAAGCAAAAGGCAATATTTCTTTTTGTTTCTCATTTACTTCTTGTATAAGAATCCACAGAGATGTCTGTAACTTAGTAAGAAGTATTGCTAAAAATAATTATTTTCATTAGTTTCTGAAGTTATCTGGACTTTGGCTGGCAAATGATTGTTTAATAAAGGATAATTAAAACAATTTAAATTATAATTGGAATAATACAGTTTCACAGTGGAGCAACAAATGCAATCTTTGAGAAAGTGATATTGGTCTTTCAATTCATCATCATTCTTTTTTAATCTATTTGAAAGGATATGTTGGGCACAATGTGAAATTAGATGCTATTTTCCACAGGTCACTCCCTAATTATTACCACAAATGAGAGTTGTATATTGGAAAAAATAAATACTCTCTCTGTTAATTTGATGTTTTTGCTAATGTGTTTCCCTTTATACAAGTTATGGTCGTACATATTGCACACTACCTAAAGTTTCCTGTAACTGTAGTACCTCAGACTTCTGCATCAGGTGTGTCTGTAAAACCTATCTCCTTTACCTGTTCTATAGATGGAGCTGGTATCTCAGAGATATTAAGGCTGAATTCTGAAGTATGTATGAAGTATGGAAAAGATACAGTCTGTTTCCTCACCACTTAGTTTTTTTTAAAAAAAAGGGTTTTTACACCACTTGGTAAATTCAAAAGTTTCCTTGATGTCAGAGACAGCAATGAACTCTGAAACATTCAAAACATCAACTTCTTGAGGTGAGTGTTTAGAAATTGAGAAACTTTCACAACCTTCAGGGAAAAAATTGATTTAAACAACTAGCTGGTACCTTGGGGGAGACTCAATAACTGGCTTGACTTTCAGCTAAGTTAAGGAAAGATAAAATCTATTTTTTTTACTGTTTCTCTGTATAGCTTCCAAAATCATTAAAAGGTGGGGACAAGTTTTATAGGCAATTGTTAGAGTATTCAGAAATATCATTGCAGAAGTACCACAACACTTTGAAGATAAGGAAATGTGTCACAAAAGCTAAATACAGTAGGAGATTCAATAGACAATGTGAATATTAGCTGATTACATTTGGATAAAAGGTTACTTCCCACAGAAAAGAAAGGCCAATGTTCACCTCTTTCTGTAAACATACATGTGTGACTGAATGTATCTATGTGTGTGTCTCCTTGCTTTCCCCTAGTACATATAGATATAAATTAATGTTTGCACATATTCTTCTAGAATAAATCAGTAACGTGTTTGGAACATCATTGCAATACTGCATATTTGAATTTTAAAAATAGATATGCCAAAGTATTTCTGTTTTGACACCACAAAAATTAAGTCACTTATTTACTTATTTTTCATATATACAGTAGAAACAGCAGACCAGTTTTCTATTGCCTGAAAACTGATCAGTGGGAAGACATCCAATTGGCAAATGAAAATTGATGTGTGACATTAGGGTAAAAACTCCAAGTAACACCTCATCTTTTTAGTAACCATATTGAAACTTCTACTGTGTTTTTTTAGAAAATAAAGAGTCCTGCAGCGTTTCAAAGACTGTGACTTGACAAGAGCCTTAGAGTGTGCAAAGGAGCTGATTTCTCTCCATCACTACGCTGTGTATCTCCAGCAGAATGAGGTCTGAAGCTTCAAAGTAGGTTATGGGGCAGCAACATATAGATTAATCTGCCTAGAAAATAGGATTCCCTGATCCAGCTGGCCAAGACTCAGAGTATGATTAACAGTTGTTTCATATGTCTGCCAAACAACATGAAAAGAGTGTCCGCTCTCCAAAGATTAGATTTAGAGAGAAGCTCTTTTTCACAGTACCTGAGAATGAAAATGTATTTCTAAATTGTCAAAACTTACAACTGGAACAAGGAAGAGGAACTGACTGCTTCATGTGGAGTTCAGCATTTAAAACTGAAGGCTCTCTAGGGCTGCACTGTTAATCATCTTCTCTGGAGAACTGTAAAAAAGGGGCTACAACTGAAATAAAAGGATCCCTGCTTGCTTAACCTTCTCACTGGAGTGAAAACCATGACAAAAAACGATCTAAAAAAATCCCAAAGACACCACATTCAGATGTTTGAAAGTAGCTGTAATGAGGGCTTTCAATGTCTCATTAGGAAACTGTCAAACCCCAGGTTGCTTTATAAACGAACAATCATGAGCTGCAATTACAAAAAAGTGGGAAATACAGTAACAGAACCAAATATTGTGGCAGGAGAGGATAAGGTGCACAGCATGTACTGGGAATTGAATGAGTTTCTTCCTCTAAGTTCCTTAGAAAAATCTTTTAAAGGAAATAGTAGGGTAATTTTCTTAGGCAAAGAAAGAAGAGCAACATTTCAGCTACTTTTCCATTGAGACTGGAATCTCTGAATGACACCACCAGTATAGCAGAGATCTCAGGTGAAGACCATCTGTCATTTGACACCAGGAAAGCACTCAATGAGTCTTTTACAGTTTTACCATAATACATTTAGCATCAGGATGATAGTGCAACATATGTATTTAGTTTTTACTGAGTTTACATAAAAAAGGTACAAAGAATCTTACTTAAGTGCAAAGGGAAACAAAAACAATGATTTATAAATAACTGACAGCCGTCAAATATTTATGTGAATATTTAAGAAGATACTTAGTTGATATCTAAAATCACTTCTCCCTATCTTATCCAACTGAGTTGTAATTTTTAAGCAAAAGTATTTTTCTAAGAAATTAATAGTAAGGCAAAAATCCAAAAAACTACTACTTCTTTCATAAGAGAAATCAAAGTTAGTCATTCAAGGAGAAATTTCTGGATGCACTCACATGAATCCTCAGTCTCTACACATGGTAGGACAGAAAAAGCCTCCTGGATAAATCAAACATGTACCTGGGCTCCTAGCTGAGAGAAAATAGCTGCTTCTGAAAGTTGGCTAATAGACATATTAGTAAGAATAAAGAATAAAGAATAGTTTGTGAAGTGCCCAGGTGCCCATGGAGGACTGTTCTGTAACAAACAGTTCCTAGGACTCACTGAAATATGGAGGGAGATGTTACTCCATAAATAAATGCATCCTGTTTTAGAGAGTCCCCAGGGAAAACCTGATCTCAGGGAATTATGACAGTGGTGTCAGATGTACCTGCTTTGGAAAAACAGGCCTTCTTCCCATTTTCAAAGTCTATTTATGTTATGCTGCTTATGGTGAGGACTCATGGATGAGTGTGGTCTCATCTGCCACGGCAGTGGTATCTTGTTTTCCTTGGCCCAGCGGGATAACCAGCCAGGCAGCCCCAGTCTTGCCCACCTTCAGAGTAGAAGGATGAGGGAGGCGAGCTTGGCAACACAAAAAGGAAAGAGGAGAGGTCAGGGCACACCCAAAATGACAGCCAGACAGTTTTCCTCCCTTGTAAATACACACTAGTATACTACTAAATTTCACACTAAACATGTAGAAATTTCAGAAGTGGAAGAGAATTGCAAAGAGATAACAAAAGGAAGTGAATTTACTGCTGTTCTTTTGAGGTTGTAATTTCAACCATTCCTTTACTACTAATGCTCGGTACCTTGACTGTCAAAGAGCTAAGTTCCTGTGGGAAATAACTCTAAAAACAAGTAAAAAATTTAAAAGTCTTCCACATCACTTAATTTGACTATTACGCATGACATGGTTGTGCGCATTCTTTAAGTTCTAGCTAATTTTCCATTTATCTGACAGTTAAATTCCTTGAATTATGTGAAGATAGATTTCCTGATTAGAACAAGTTATTAGAATTTTCTCCCTGCATACACCAAAACGAAACAGTCAAAAACCCAAAGCACTAATGTCACCATTTTAGTAGTGTTTGTGACAGTTTCTCACACACCTTTATTCTTAATAATCATAACTCTGCTTTGTAGAGAGTTGCTGGATTTTGACAGCACAGAGAGTTTTCAGGCATTTTGCGACAGGGAAACAGTGAATAAGAAACTGGGAGCCCAAGGATGAACGTGTTCAGTTTGTTCTGTAGAGTATATTTACAGCTCAGACCTTGACCAAAGCTACACCTGCTCCAGTGCCAGAGGCCAGCTGCTGTCTCAAAGTGTTCAGAGCCCATGTTCATGTCCTGAATGACATGACTGCTTTTTCCATGTGCAAAACACTTCCTCTGAAGTTAGCTCCCTAAATGACACATGCAGTATCTATCCTGGCATATGAAGATACTAGGGCCTGTTTCTAGAAATATCCTATGTATTTGCCAGCTAAATTTAAATGCTCTAAATTTCTATTAAAACTTATATCTGTTCTTTGGAGTGTCTTTGCTTCTAGTCTTAAGTCAGTAATAAACAAAGTCTTTTAGTTTTATGCATAGCAGCCTATACAGAAAAACATATAGACTGTTATTCAGAAAGTAATCTACTAAATATGCTAAGTTCAGCTTCTCAAAAAAATTATTCTCTGCATATATGTTTTCCAGCTTTCACTTTCTCTCATCCACATATTTTTTCTAGCTATTTTATAAAATATATATTAAATAACCTTATTCCAGAGAAACAAAATTAGCTCTTTGGGACCAACCAGCAAAATGCCTTTGTAAATTTGAAACAACTTAGTTTTCCAAAAGATGAAAAAGTATACGTGTTTACTGATAATTTATATGCTGTAAGAGCTAATAAAAGAAAATAAAATAAACAAAAATTTCCAAGCTTTTATCCTAAACAAAATAGTCAAAGGCATACTTTTATTCTAGAACACAGGCCGCTGATAATTTAAAATTAAAGGCCAGTCTGAAGACCAAATGACACACCCCAAGTGGCTCTCTTTTATCACTTGAGCACATTCACAGCTAACAGCTCAGCAGAACTTTCTTCATTCTGAGATCAGTCTTTGCTGATTACTCTGTCTGTCAACCAGCAAAAATTTGAAATGTTTGCCCAAACTTTTGAACTTCTGAAACTGTAAGGTGCTCCTATACTAGTTGAAATAGGATTTCAGCCTATTCTTTTGGTGTACATGTTTATCAAGAGCCAGCTCTCAGAGTGGTGTTCTTATGGAAATTGGAATGAGAGACCATGTATGTTACTGAATTCTGTGAGTGAACCATTACAGTTCTGATACTGCTTCAAGGCCTTCTGGTCAAGTAGGAAAAGCTCAAGTCACTGCCTTTGGAACAGGCCATAGGACTCCTTCCTTCCCATATAGGAAGAAAGGACATCTGGAGTGGATCCAGAGAACTGTGCTTCCAAGACAAAACGAGGAGCAAAAGAACAGCAGGGGAATTATTTGTGATTTTCTATGTGCATTTTGTTGCATTATCCCCTTATTTTAGGTTCTCCTTATAAGGTTCTCCTTATTTTGCTAAAACTTGAGACCATTCATGGTAGCATGTCTCCATGTTACTATTTAAATTGGTACCGTAATATGGTGAGCAGCTGAAAAGAAACAGATAAAATATTATAACAATGTAGAGGAATCATAGCAATGTAACTCTACTATAATACCTGATTTATTTTTTTTAAACTGTGTAGTGTTATTTTTGTTTGAGGTGATTATGAAATTGCAAAATTCTTAACTTTGTTCACAGTGGACAGGACATAACTTTTTACTGCAAATTAAATTCTGCCTACTATTTAACTCAGCCTAGAATACTTATTATCAGAGACTGTCAATCATATTGAGGGAAATTTGTCATAGCAATACATTTCTATCATTTGTATGAATGACGGAGTAGTAGAGGTTGCAACCTAGGCTGAGGCACAGTTCAAACCTCCTGAGGCTGAGGACAATCATTCCTAAACAGCTGAGAAAAACTGAAACTCTGAGAAGGCCTAATCTGAACCACTTATATTTCAACTTGGATCTACTAGGACAATGAAACAATTTTATACTATTTCCATTCATTGCAAACCCATGATTTTACTAGATTAAAAGGAACTTCCATTTGTACCAGCATTCTGCTGTTGCAGCATTATAAGTAAGAAAAATAAAATAAGTTTTTATTTGGACTATCCTTGATGTGTGGCTTATGAATTAGTAACAACATATATTAATTGATGATGTGGAACACTGGTACTTCAAAACTTAGAGATGGTCAAATCCAGTTTTTCAGTTTAGGCTACTTCTGGACTGAGATAAAAAAAAAAGAAAAAAAAAAACATTGAAAAATTATACTCTAGATATGAAAATAGTTTCCTTAGGTTTCAGTGTGGTATCTTGTGTGCAATTATATGTGTACAGCTTCATAAATAAAGACATTTTAATATTCATATTTTATAAAATATCGTAGCTAAGATTTCAGTTGGCTTCATTTGAATGACAGACTTCCACAAATTCATTTTCTTCATGGTCTGGACCCAATGGTGTGGACATAATGTTCTGGTTCTTCCCACTCTAGGAAGAACTTGACTAGGCACCTAGAGATAAACTGAGTCTTCAGTGTTCACTATGGTATACCTAATGATTTATTTGGTTTTATTATTTTCAGCAATATAGTCTACAGTTCCCGTTTTCTGTCCTAGATGTGATTCCACCCATTTCTGTGGTGGTACCACATTTAGGGATGCCAGGCCTCACTCTGCCTTCCCCCATTTCCTCTTACATATGAGTAATCAGACTTTAGTGCAAAAATAACAAAAGGAGACTCTTCTCACACTTTCTACTTAACCATTCACCTATAATATTTTACATAATGAACACCTGGCACAAATTTTAATGGAAGCACCAATATTTAAAATATGTTTTAACAACATTTGTTAAATTCAAATTTTGTAATATCCTGGTAATTCAGTATAATGATATTGACGTCATCTGAACAAGCATATAAAACAAATCCCTTGAGAAGCTTGTAACTTTCTGGTATTGGGAAAAGTTGTAATAGTAGCAAAACTGAGGTTTGGAAAGGAACAAGCAATGAAAAGCCTTTGTGTTCAATACTCTTTAGAAGTTTGCATGGCAAGTGAATATATTAGGGATAAGAAAATTAATTTATTCTATAAAGTTGTCACATCACCAAGAAAAGCAATGAGAGAGTCAATAATTTGAAAAGGAAATAAAAAAAGCCCTAAGGTAGGTGCTGTGAGATATGGATGGCTTTTGTCTTCAGGTGGTCTAAGTTATTCAAGCAATATACCACAGAAGAGGTCCAGGAACAAGAGGGAGTGAATCATCAGCAGGGTCCGCAACCTGATATATTAACCACTCACATGGAAAGGAAAATGCCACTATGCCTTTTTCCTGGAAACTGCATTACCCTTCGGCCTAACATAAGCCAAATTTCTTGTCCTTATTTTGTTTAGCAGCTCCCCTGACAACAGCAAAGCTTTCTGATTTCCTACTGGTGTGAGAGCACTGACCCCTTTTCTTAGATGCCATCTTCTGTACATCTATGAATAGTAAAGTAGGTTAATAAAACATTAGCAGATATTGAATAATATTAATAACACTCCAGTTTAGGCCCATCTCCAAATCTCCAGGCCATTAACTGACAGAAAACACAAAATAGATTAAAAACTATTTATTCAATTTTCAGAAACTGCAGCAATCCAGCTACACTAGCCTACAGATCTTTAACTTTCACCCAACCGCCACACAAGATCTGTACAGTTTTTACTGACTACATTAACTAAGAAAAAACCACACTACTAATAGCATCTTCGCACAACAGGAACCATTATCTGACTCCTAGCAGCTGAGATGTTCATGTTGTTACCCTTCTCACTTCTTCTAATGAACTATTTTCCATGAAAAAGTATGGTATAGGAGAATCCAAATAATTTTGTTGTGATTAAAGTTTAAGTAATAAAAACAATGTAGAACACGGTGAAATAAAATGTGAGAAAACACAAGCATGGTGAAGTTGATAGTTGTATCCTCAACTGGAATAGGAGCAAACAACAAAAAAAAAGGGTAAATGCTTATTTGTCTTTTTCTGTGAAATCTTATCAGCAGAGCTTGGAAAGGAATAATATTATTTTTTCCTTAAAATAATGTAATTATAGCAACTTCTTGGGAAGATTGAATTCCTATTATCTAACAGCCTGAAGCACTAGTGTTACAACCACAGCTCTTTAGTGCCTCTTCAAAAAAAGGCTCCAACTGACATCTTGAACTTTGTCTCAAGACACAGATACCAGAGAAAGTTTAATTCTTTTTTTTTTTCTTTTTATTAATTTTAAAGAATTAAATGAAATCTTAAATGTTATGAGGGCTGATATTTACTTCTCAGTAGTAATGCACTCACTTGAAGAGATTTACCTTGTCCAGTTCAGTTACACAAAACTCTTGTGAGATGTTTACATAAATTCCATTATCCAAAAGAATTTTTGAAAGATATTTCAGGTCTACGATATTAAAATTTAGTTGTATTTACAGGTAGCATCATTTACTGCCTCCCAGAACCATGATTATTGCCCTTGCTGCCTTCAGGATTTAAAAAGATTTAGCAGAAGATTTATCACTTAACTTCAGCAGACAATCCTGCCAAAAAGCAAATCTAGAGTGTTTGAATTTTTGTCCAGACTTTATACCTCCAATGTATAAATGCAGGTATATAAAGATAAACAAACAGTTTCACACTTCAGGACTGTCTCTTGGATAGTTTGTGAAAGTGGAACACTTTTAAAAGTGTTTAAGAGTGCATAAGCTTGTTGCAAATATTTAGCATTCTGTCTTAGTTTAGGGCAAATTAGGAAGGAAAACTCCAAATGGGGATTTCCCCAGGGAAATGCCCCTCCCCACTAACTGGTCCGGGAAAAGAAAAAATTCCTTAGAGAGAAGTGGAAAAAGCTGTTTATTTAACAGAAATTGAGTAATATTAAATAATAAAACCTCTTGCTGTTCGATGGGATGGCAAATCTAGGAGGGAGGAAAAAAAAGTCCTTTTCATGTGGTGTAGCTCGGCTCGCTCAGGTTCTTATCAGTCCCTCCGGCGCTGGAAAGTGCCGAGGCCCAGGCCCCGGTGGGCCACAGGCGTGAGCTCCCGGGGTTTGGCTGGGTGTTCAGTCCAGAGCAGGCTTGCACAGATCCAAGAAAATTGGGAAAAAAACAAACAAAGGTCCAGGGAACTCCTCTGCCTCAGCTAGCTAAAACTAACTAAAAGCCAGAGAGAAGCTCTGTCCCGCTGTCTGTCCGTGCTGCAGACACCACAGTCCAGGAGCGGGATGTGTGGGAGTGATGTTTTTCCTTAACACAAACTGCGCGCTTCTTCTTCCCCCTCTCTTGCTCTCAAAGCCAGTCTTAAAGATGCAGAACTTAATATATAACATAAACCAGACGATTGGGGATACCAGTATCATAAAGTCACCCCAGGACATTCCACCCCTTATCCCCATATCGTCAACTTATTATCAAAATTAATATATATATATTTTAACCCTACAACACATACATTATATACAGACAAGGGCATTTATTCATGATCTTCACCCAACCATCAGATCTCCCTGAGGTACACATTGTGTTGTTCCATCTTTCCGCATTATCCACCATGTGCAACCCGGTCCTTGAGCAAAAACAACTCCATGAATGGGTTTGTCTGTACTTGAAGTAGAATTGATCCAAACTGTCTTTCCCAACAAACCTCTGAGATGTACTGCTGGGACTTTGTCTCCGTCTACTTTATGCAGGGGCTCGGATTGGGCTGGGCCTGCTCGATTGGTGGAACTTCAGGTGTTAACTATCCAGGTGGCCCTTGCTAGATGCTGCTCCCAATTTTTGAAAGATCCCCTACCCAACGCTTTCAAGGTAGTCTTTAACAGTCCATTGTACCTCTCCACTTTTCCCGCAGCAGGTGCATGGTAGGGGATATGGTACACCCACTCAATGCCATGTTCCCTAGCCCAGCTGTTTATAAGGTTATTCTTGAAATGAGTCCCATTGTCTGACTCAATCCTCTCAGGGGTGCCATGCCTCCAAAGGACCTGCTTTTCAGGTCCCAGGATGGTGTTCCGGGCAGTGGCATGAGGCACAGGGTAGGTTTCCAACCACCCAGTGGTGGCTTCTACCATTGTGAGCACGTAGCGCTTGCCTTGGCGGGTTTGGGGCAGTGTGATGTAGTCAATCTGCCAGGCTTCTCCATACTTATATTTGGACCAACGCTCACCGTACCATAGCAGCTTCAACCTCTTGGCCTGCTTGATTGTGGCACACGTCTCACAGTCATGGATAACCTGGGAAATACTGTCTATGGTTAGATCTACCCCTCGGTCTCGTGCTCACTTATAGGTGGCATCTCTACCCTGATGGCCTGAGGCATTATGGGCCCATCGAGCTAGGAACAACTCTCCCTTGTGTTGCCAATCTAAGTCTATCTTTGACACCTCTATCTTTGCAGCCTCATCCACCTGCTCATTGTTTCGGTGCTCTTCATTAGCTCTACTCTTGGGGACATGGGCATCTACATGACGGACCCTCACAGACAGGTTCTCTACCCTGGTGGCGATGTCCTTCCACTCATCAGCAGCCCAGATTGGCTTTCCTCTGCGTTGCCAGTCGGCCCTTTTCCACCTTTCCAGCCATCCCCACAGAGCATTGGCTACCATCCATGAATCAGTGTAGAGGTAGAGTTTTGGCCACTTCTCTCTTTCAGCCGTCTTTCCCCAAACAATGATGTCATCAATGTACTGCAGACGTTCTGGAGCCTCACCCTTTTCCAGGGCAGCCTGGATCAGTCTATGGCAGATGGTGGGGCTGTGCTTCCACCCCTGGGGCAGTCGGTTCCAGGTGTACTGCACTCCCCTCCACGTGAAGGCAAACTGAGGCCTGCATTCTGCTGCCAGAGGAATGGAGAAAAATGCATTGGCAATGTCAATAGTGGCGTACCACTTCGCTGCCTTGGACTCCAGCTCGTACTGGAGCTCCAGCATGTCCGGCACGGCAGCGCTCAGAGGTGGAGTCACTTCACTCAATGCACGATAGTCCACAGCCAATCTCCATTCTCCTTCAGATTTACGCACAGGCCAGATGGGGCTGTTGAAGGGTGAGTGGGTTTTGCTGACCACCCCTTGGCTCTCCAGCTCTCGGATCATCTTGTGGACGGGAATCACAGCATCTCGAGTTGTTCTATATTGTCGGCGGTGCACCGTTGAGGTGGCAATTGGTACTCGCTGTTCTTCCACTTTTAGGAGTCCTACTGCAGATGGGTTCTCTGACAGTCCAGGCAAAGTGTTCAATTGCTTGATGCCCTCTGTCTCTACAGCTGCTATCCCAAATGCCCACCTAAGCCCCTTTGGGTCCTTAAAATACCCACTTCAGAAGTAGTCTATGCCCAAAATGCATGGGGCCTCTGGGCCAGTCACAATGGGGTGTTTCTTCCACTCATTCCCAGTCAGGCTCACATCAGCTTCCACTAAAGTAAAGTCCTGTGATCCCCCTGTCACACCAGCAATAGAAACAGATTCTGCCCCTACATATCTTGATGGGATTAGGGTGCACTGTGCACCAGTGTCAACCAAGGCCTCATATTTTCGTGGTTCTGATGTGCCAGGCCAACGAATCCACACAGTCCAAAAGACACGGTTTTCCCTAGCCTCTACCTGGCTAGAGGCAGGGCCCCTCTAAGCCTGGTTATCCTTCTTTCTTTGGGTATATGTCTTGGAGGTTTCTTCAAGGGAGTCAGACATGTCATCATCATACTTGTCAGTTTGACTACAGGCTACTGGAGCGGCTTTCTCGTGCCCCACGTTGGGCGCCAAAAAAAAAAACTGTATTTGTCTTAGTTTAGGGCAAATTAGGAAGGAAAACTCCAAATGGGGATTTCCCCAGGGAAATGCCCCTCCCCACTAACTGGTCTGGGAAAAGAAAAAATTCCTTAGAGAGAAGTGGAAAAAGCTGTTTATTTAACAGAAATTGAGTAATATTAAATAATAAAACCTCTTGCTGTTCGATGGGATGGCAAATCTAGGAGGGAGGAAAAAAAAGTCCTTTTCATGTGGTGTAGCTCGGCTCGCTCAGGTTCTTATCAGTCTCTCCGTCGCTGGAAAGTGCCGAGGCCCAGGCCCCGGTGGGCCACAGGCGTGAGCTCCCGGGGTTTGGCTGGGTGTTCAGTCCAGAGCAGGCTTGCACAGATCCAAGAAAATTGGGAAAAAAACAAACAAAGGTCCAGGGAACTCCTCTGCCTCAGCTAGCTAAAACTAACTAAAAGCCAGAGAGAAGCTCTGTCCCGCTGTCTGTCCGTGCTGCAGACACCACAGTCCAGGAGCGGGATGTGTGGGAGTGATGTTTTTCCTTAACACAAACTGCGCGCTTCTTCTTCCCCCTCTCTTGCTCTCAAAGCCAGTCTTAAAGGTGCATAACTTAATATAGAACATAAACCAGATGATTGGGGATACCAGTATCATAAAGTCACCCCAGGACACATTCTTAAAACTGCATTGGGATATATATGTAGGAATGTGAAATAAGGAAGACTTTAGAAATTGGTTAGTATGGAACTGCATTTTATACATTATTTTACACATTTTTTGATACATCTTCTTTCTTGTTCCAACCATGTTTTTTCCAAGTTTCAAAGCAGACCAAGGAAGTTGCAATCTCCCCTCTGGGATAGCACTATTCAATTTTTGCCCTAGTTATTTCAATCCAAAACAAGCAAATTTTACAGAAGATTTTTTCTATTATGTTTGGAAACACATACTAGTATAATTCAATTTTGATGGAAAATTTCTTATAAAACAGTTCTGTGTCACATTAGTTGAGGAAAGAAATGTCTGAGTGTGCTGGCTGTTTCTCAGGGCCACTTGTGAAGACAAAAGGATCTGTTAATCAGTGTGCATACTCCAACCTGCAACTCCAACCTTGTGACTTATGCAAACACTGCTTATGTTTGCTATTTCGTACATGCACCCAACTTCCAGTCACACCTACCTTCACTCCTTAGATCTACACAGGCTGCACGGTGTCAGAGACTTCTGGATGTTGAATCTGTAAAAAGTCTTAACTATTGTACCATATAGTGAATTTTTCTACCAGCTGAACACTTACTGTTTAGAGACAGACAAATGGCATTTCAGCCTGCATTCCACTTTTCATTTTCATAACACACATGTGCAGAGACTGTTGAAAAGAAAACTTCTGCATATGATACCTGTGTACTACATTCGTCACCTCTAGTAATGCTGTTCGGGTGTCTAAGTGTTTGTGTGATATGCACTGAGCATATCATTCACTTTTTGCAAAATGGTATTTATGCCATTTCTTGCAGCTGACAGAGCCTTTGCTTTTGATTAACCGTTCTCCCAACAAACCAGGTAAAAGCTTGGTTGGGTTAACAGTGAGTGGTATAGCTTCATAACCCCTCTTCTTACATGATTGTTTTAAAGCACACTGCTTTGGGAGCCAGGACATTTTTTTTCATAGACCAGCACACATTTCATAAGCTCATGATGAGGAAAATGCAACTCATCTTTGTTTCTGCTTTTTCAGTTCCATTTGCTCACATACTAGCTATAACCTGTGATGCCACTTAAATGAGTCATCTCCTTAGCAAGCATAATGTTGCTGTGTTTTCAATAGTTTAATTTAAGGAGCAGACTGTAAATAGAGTGAAAGCTTTCCTCCACTACACACTTCACTCTTACATGTTCCAAAATGAGAAACAACTTCCCTCATGCCATCCCAAAGGGAAGACATTACAAAAAAGCACTACAGATCCAGCCTCACGAAATTTCATCTGTTCACTATGGATTAACCCATCCAGAAGGGTTTTGTCTGAAGAACAACCTAAATATTTTTTACTCTGTTATGACCAGTAGCTATAACACTGAACTTAACCAGAAGGAAAACAATTGCCCTGGAAGTCAACATATTTCCTTGCTTCAAACAACAGTGGGAAAATCAGTAAAAAATTAGAAGAGGATGTGATAACAGTGAAAGTCTACACCTTTGCTCTCTGCTAACCTCCTCTTGACTCCAAAAGCAAAGACTGCTTTCCCTTACGAAATTCAGTAACCTGCCTCTCATCAACCTCAGAAAGGTTGTGCCTGGAAACTAAAGTTGACATTCACAATTATTTTAGCAAGAAACCAGCAATGTGTATTTTTTGCAGTTTCTAGAACTCCTGAGAATAAACCTGGACAGAAGATTTATCACTTTTATAGAGAAAATCAATTGGGCATGACTGTAATATGTTGTTCCAAGAAAACTTTAACTCAGCTGAAGCAAGACTGGGTAGGAAGTTTAAAGAGAAGCCATTCTTTTTATCAGTTTAATGAATGACATTATGTGATAAACAAAAGCAAAGGGAAAAACAAGATTAGTGATTGCTCAGAAAACATCCTTCCTACTACTCTAAATTATCATGACACCACAATCTTTGGCTGTGGAGCTAATTTCCCTAGTAATTACATTCTCCTCAGTACAAGCACTCATAAATGTCTGCTTGGTCTGCCTTGCCCAAGGTATGACAAAAGTCAGATTTTCAGTGCCACAGTAGAATTGCAGGGAAAGGAGGAAAACCTCTTGTTACCCCATTTTCAGGACCTATAATATATACCTATGATGTCCAGACTCCAAACACAGAGTGTGTCTTTTGACTGCAATATTCATTACAAAATTGTTCTCAGAAGCTATCAGTAGCATTCAGTCAGCCAAAAGGGTCATCCTGGAAGGACTCAATGACCTTCTAAATTACCCTGAATAGGTCTTTTTATCCCTCAGAAAACTGATGAAAAATATAATTATTAAAAATTTAATTTCTGTTTAGACGTGTGCACAGAATATAGACTATAAAAACAAGTTATTCTTAAATGAAATTTGTCACCCAAAGCACACATCCTTGCATGTGCAATTGCAGGCCTTGTTTGTGCAAGAAGCACAAAAATATGTGAACACTGTCTTTGGGAAAAGAAAAAACAGCTCACCTGTTATTTGTCATAGCCATTGTAACCACGGCTCAGAGACAGCATTTCTTCTCTAAAATCACAACTGTACGGTTACATCTTCAGTGCTGGATCTCTGCCACAGAGATTTTGACACTCTAAAAGCCAGTACATTTGGGCAATGAAAGATTTATTTTGTAAAACCACACCAGAACATGGTTCTGCAGCCACAGTTACCCCTCTTCCTTGTGGCAAGTCCTATCGTGAGAATAAGGCTGAGACATGTTGCCAAAAAGGAGAGGTGGCATTACTAAGAAACCGTGAAGTATCTTCTCACTTATGGAAATTCAGAGAAAACTAGAAGCCCAGGACATTAAGTTTTGGACTTAGGGGCCAAGAAAAACAAAAAAAAATGGAAGACTAATATTCATATAAACAAAAGACAGCAGCCTTACAAAATTCTGGAAAGGCAAAATTTACAGCAATGTCACTGATTTTTAGTGATAAAACTGTCATCTGAGGATATTCATACCCTGTCCCAAATAAACAGGTCACAGTGATCAGATGACATCCTGTCTTTTGTGGCATTGGATCCAAAAGTCATGTAGCCTGACAATTTTCTGTAGTGCTCTCCACACAGATTACTGTACTGGGTCAAAAGGAGCAGCTTGAGCTGTAGCTGACAGGAATGTAACAAATGTAGATGTCATTAAGAAAAAACCCACGCCAAAACTGTTAGAAGAAGGCTGTTATGGAATAATACCTCTTAACATTTGTTTGTACAATTCCTTTTTGGTCAAGATCAAGTAGTCAACATTACCCATTATTTTAGTGTGATTATTATGTGGTCAAGCACATAATGAGATGAAGACTTTTAGTATAGATGCCATTATTTCCTTATGGTGGATTTCTACAGATGGACAAACAAAGCTTTCTTAGTTTATAAAGGGCCTGTTTTTATGCAAGAAAAGCCTTATAATTATCTAGACAAATAACTTATATATGTTTTCCTGAGGCTTATGGTAAAAACAGAGGAGTCACAGAAATAATTGAAATCCTTTCAGTACTGTTTGAAAATGTCAGCCTGTCTTGTTGTATGCTCTGGCAGTAGGGTAATGTCCTGTAACCCAGCGTTATATGTCAGAAGAGAAACTGTATTTTAAGCTGTCTGTTCAAAAACACCCCAGAGGCTCCAGAAATACGGTGGTCCTAATGCTAGGTTCCAGCTCTAGAGTCTAAAATATAAATCTTAGTAATGAATTTAGTAATTAGTTTTCTAGCTACTTAGAAATCAAGAAGCAATTCTAAATTTGTGTACCCATTGAGTGGTAAGGGGTGACCACATCTCATTGCAAGGAAAGAGATCACTTCCAGTGTCAAAAGACTATAATCTTTTGCCCCATCTGTAACTTCAATGAGTAAAAACAAAGTAAGAAACTTTTGAACCCACACATGTAGTCTGTATCTACATTTAGGGTATTTATTTTTCATTGATACTCTTGACATCTTCCTTACAGTGTATATCTAGATCTATATGTTTATGCAAACCAAAAAAACTATCCCAGTTATGGTCCTTGCTGACTCTATGTAGTAACAATAATTTAACAAAACTTTGGAAGACAGACAAGGACTAAAAAAAAAAAAAAATAATAAAAACCCTACTTAATTTAAATATTGACATAGGGCCTTTGATGTGTGCAACTTCAGTGTATTTCCATCCCATTTATACCTAATCTTATAACTAGTGCTCAGTTTGATCTTACTTGCACTGTTTAAGTTCTCTGAAAGTCTGTTTCCTTTACCAGCCACTTTATCACTTTGATATATTCTTCTTAATATCTTCACATGCTTTCCCCATTCTAAACCATTTACATAATATTCAGCTAATTTATTCTCATGAACTATTTCTGATTATCATTCAGCCACAATGTCTTATTGTTCATGCTATTATAAATGTTTCAAAAGGGTCAAAGTACATAAAAATAAATACACACTTTTCTAAAAAAAAAAAAATTAGTAAATCAATAACATTTTAAATTAGTGCTGATTTTTTTAAAACACATTTTTTTTTCCAAAAGGATATTTTTAACATGTACTGTTCTAGTTTGACAAGCAGCATGTGTACTTTGGAAGAAAGTGAAGGAGAAGAAGGCAGGGGGCTGGAGCTGACAATTGCAGGACACCAGAGAAGCTTCAAGAATATTCTCTCTCAAAGAACATGGCCTTTGGATACACCCTGTACATAAACACTGCTAGGGACTATACATAAACAAAATTCCAGGAATTTCACAAAACAAACAGAGACATCTCCTTTCCCCCCCGCCAGCTGCGAAAAGGAAGGTCCCAACATGCCACTGTATTATGTGTCATAAAAGAATAGATACATGACACAAAAGACATTTTCCTTTTTGATTTCCAAAGATCAATAACATGAAAAGACTCCATCCTACAGTGGGAACAGGCAGCATCCAGTAAGCTCTAGTTCTTGGCAAGCTGATAGCTCAAAGGTTTTTTATATGTATACACACAAATATACATATACATATATATACACACATATATACACATATATATATATATATATATACACACACACACACATATATATATATATATACTTTTTTTAAAAAAAAAATATTTTTCCTAGTATTTTTCTGAATGAATGAAAAGTTGCTCCACTACTTGGTGTGAGCCCTCAGTCTAGATAAAACTTTCCCTCGTTTAAGCCCACTAAGGATAGAAAGGGTAGTGGTCAGCTGAAGCACTGCTTTCCAGTTCTCATGCATTATTAAGACTCTCTTGCTACAACATATCTAATCCAAATTGCCTATGGTTTTGCAAGTCTTCAATGTAAAGTCTCACCAAGACTGAAACTAGACTATATGCTTAAAGCTAGATTGCACCTCTTGCTATAAATACTGCTTTTGTTTTTAATTTGCACTTCTGTCAAATGATATCTACCCCAAACTTGTGAATTTATTGACAAAAATATCACCTCTTTCTTCTCTGTACCTGCTCCCAGCTTTCCCTACTACAGACAGCTCTTGCTTTACCAAAGCATTTGAGAGATGTACTGGCTCCTTCAATAAATAAAGGAGAACACAAGCAAAACGAAAGGGGATATGTCTATATTTTTTTTGTTTATGATGGTCTGAGTTGCTGGCACATATTTCATTGAATCCCTAATTCTATTACTTCCTTACACAGGCTGTTTATATTTGCTCATTAATGAAACAGTATCATGACTGAACATGTGGCAGCCACAGTAATTAGCAAAGCATCTCCTTCTATTCTTCAAAATGTCGTCAAAACACTTGTCAGGAAACAAACTCATTTTCAGTCTCTGCTGCCATTTACAGGGTTTCAGGCACTGATGATAGCCTGTCTGCTTAGTTTAAAAGAGCTCTTGATATAACAGAACCTGACACTGTTTACTTCAGCCTATTATGCCTGCTGCATTCACTGAATGCTTCAGTGGAAAAGAAAAATCGAAAGAAAGCTACTCATTGTAATGCCAGCTGCTTTTTAAAAAAAGGAAATCAATTTTTGCTTGAGCTCAGAATGTACTCAGTGGGCCCAGAGTGACCCCCACTTCTGATGTCAACAACAAAAGAATCTGCCTGCGTTTTCTACAACAATCACAAAACAGCTAAAGAACATTGAAAATGTAAGATTAGTTTAATCTTTGTGTTCAAATTGGTACCTACCAATACAGACAGGATCTCAAATTTGAAAAACTGCTGCTTCACAGGTTGCATATAGAAATATGATGAGAGTCGAGGGCATTTTTGAGCATATTACCTAATTAAAAATAACTTGAAAGAGCCATTTTAGGCTGAATTTAAGTTACATTTGGTATTCATAGCTGGTATCACAATGACTTTCTGTACTGACAATTCATTATTTAATGGCCAGCTTGTTTCAAATAAAGTTATCTAATTATGACAATGATCACAATGTTTTGCATGTTCATGACAGCCCTATATCTATGTCATAACTTCTTGCTTTGCTGAATATCAAACCAATCTCTTTCTCTTAGCATAATATTTTTACAAATTTGTTTGCATAGTATGAATGAGACTGCATAAGATTTATCACAAGACTAATTATTATTATTATTATTATTACTATTACTATTAATTACTATTACTATTATTATTCTGGCAGTGTAGCCAAACACAGACAAAAATTGGGGCTGGGCTCTGCTAGACTATGTAGAAATGCAGATCTAAAAATTCTCTAGTCTTTGCACTAGGGACTTTATAATTTAGACTGCCAGAAGTCAGCAAAGCTCATACAGCCCCTGGATTAGCCCACTAGGTAGGTACCTCTGTTCTGTGGTGTTCACTAAACTCATAAGGATAACAATATCTAAGTGAAAATTCCCCCCTCACCCCAATCATCAAATATCCAAATGTCTTGGCTTTTATACTTCTTTCTCGTGTTTCTGGCTAGGTTGGAAAAATATCAAAACACTTTCAGCTCTAGAGAATCTTGCACAGAAATGAAAGAAAAAATACAAACAACCCAATCTTTTTCACTCATATTCAGAAAATAATGATTTTGTCACTTCATGCCTTTAAAGCCCCATGTAGTCTTTCCAGTCTTTCCAGTTCAGTGGGTTATTAGGCACAGAGACTGTGCTGGCTTCCACGGTGTCTGCCAGTGCTGATACTTTACTTCTGTAATAGGGTTTGCATGACCCTGGGTATAATCCTCACCTCTAGAAACCTACATCACACATTTCTCTAAGTCACTCTGTGCTCCTCTACTGTCAGCTGAGAGTAACATGTTAGATACATTGCACCCTAAAAGTAGGTATTTTACATGCCTACTGTAGATCAAGATGAGTAGCACCCTAGAAGGACCTATTTTTCTGCATTAATTAGCTGAAATGGAGGTTTCCTTACACCTATGTGTTTTGACAGAATTTAGATTTGTTTTCTCTTGCTCAGTTGTTAATTTAATTCAAGATAGAAATAATTTATGCTAGAAGTATATAATTGTTGGAATTGCCCTGTATGTATTTGTCCACGTTTTCTTCATATAATGAAAGATAGATTTTTAAATTCAGAAAGGTAAACTTTTGACCTTTAGGTTAAAAAGTTTAATAGTTTGTCAACATAATATTTAGAGCTGGTGAAAAAATACCCCAAAGAGTTGGGTATTCAGTTTTTGTGTCTTTGCCTGTCTCTCACTTTCTTTTCCTTTCCTCTTGAAATAGCAGAGAGACAAAAGAACCAAAGGCCTGAGTTCAAAGATTGAAGCATAATGTTTTTGATTTTCTTGTTGTTAAAGAAAAAAAATAAATATTTGGACTTTTTTTATCCTCTCTCCACCAGAAGTAAACAATTTTCCCAGAGCACCTCTAGTGACTGGAGCATATGTTACTAAGTATAACCAGAGTCCTGTGAGGGTTAGAGGTCTATTCCACTGTGTAAAACAGAGTCTCTCTACTCTTTTGCAGTGGAATTAGAAAAATGGGATTAAGAGCTTTTGGCACCTCTGGAATTGGCAAAAAAAAAATTATTTCAATGGTAAGCAGGAGGGAATAAAAAAAATGAAGCAAAAAAATCAGAGAAAAGGAATTATATGAGCACAATGAATGGGCAAGAACCTCAGATATTAAAAAAAAAAAAAAAGATATCTGGGCTGTATTCACAACTGAATTCTTTTATATTTATCCACAAATTTCATATGTTTTCCTATACAGTGTTTGGACTGGCAAGAAGTAATTAGGAAGAGAGGCCATTTGATCCCATTTAATGAAGAAGACTCAATTCCAAATTAATGAGAATAAATTCCTAAGAAAATAGTAACAACACACAGAGTCTCAGAAATATTTTTTCACTTAGTATGCAGTCAAGATAAAGAACAGCTGTACTCAGCTGTGCTCAGAAGGTTCTTCCTGTTTCTTCCTATTTTAAGTTATAACAGTTTGGCCATCTTCCACAGGACCTCCCATAAAATGATTCAGAAAGGTACTTGAGGAACTGGAAAGTTTTTTGATGAGGAGCTCAAACATCTGTTTCGGTGTTCTGGTTGTGCCTGGACATTTTTAATGGTATTATTGCTATCACTTTCACAAAACAAGGGTCTGCAGTGCTTGAAAATCTGTTAATCTGGTGCAAAACAAATCATTTTACCTGAAAAACAAATGACCCTAAGAAGCCAGGATGAACAAGGAAGGAAAGGAAAGATGTTAGGTGAGTTCTGATAGGTACTGCATGAGTTAATTCTCAGGATGTTTCCTACCTTGCTCATCCATATATCCACAAATCACTGCCATCACTTTTGGTCAAACAGATGTAAGCAGAAAAACCCGAGAAATTACTGTCCCTAGAACTGTCAGGTACTAAGAGATCAGTTGGAGATAAAGTCCAATTCCTTTCTTATCTTCCAGTGAATGGCAAGAATGCTGTTTAGGAAATGTCCCATTAGTCTATGCAGAGTGCACCCATGCCTTGCGAGGCACAAGCCACTGGAGAGGCATGACCTTTACAGGCTGCACCCATTTTCAGTCGGCTAATACTTTACAAGTATTAATTTTAATTTTGTCATTAGGTCTGTTTCTGTTCTGTGAGTTTGCCTGTTAATTAGGAAGTCATAGGAGCTGGGCTCAAGATAGCAATCCTTTAATTTTTTCAGTTCACATCATGTAGTTATGCTCATTTGGATGCTAACCATCAGAATGACTGCCCTGATAATTCAGAATAACTATTCTGAACACAGAACCATCCCAGCAAGGAGACCTAAGGACTAACAGGACAAAGAACTTAAAGTATAAGCTTACCCACACAGTTCTTCACTTAGCTTTGAGCTAGCTATATATTTGTTTTAATATTTGTTTTCCCAGATCTGGAAGAGGTCCTGGGAGTGCCCTTCCAAGCCTCACATCAACTCCACGAATTGTATTATATTTTTACACATGAAAGAGATCTTTCTGTCATTAGCTAGTAAGTCTCTAACTAAAAAAACCCAAGTAATTTTAGTGCTTACCCTGACTACAAGAACTCATCTTAAGGTGCTAACATTTAAATTAACGATTTCAAATCCTTTCAAAGTCTTTCTGTTTTATCATTAACAAGATGCAGCTGGATCAAGGAGTGATAAAGAGATAAACATCAATGGAACAGAGGAACAGAGGTCTGTTTGGAGTTGTATTTAAACTTATATCTAGGGGGCTGTATGACAGTTTTAGTATTTTCAAATCCTGGATGCACAGATGGAAATCATTAGGAGGCAAACACTTAACAGTACTTTCATTATGGAAAGAGAAAATATTTTATATTTTTTTTAAGTTGTTTTTCAATTCATTTCTCCATGTGGATTCTCATTTATGAACTAGTGTGAGGTAGATAGGTACTTTAGAACTAATGCAGTACAAAGTACAGAAATTATTCTCCTTTTAATGTGCCTGATCAGCTCAGGGTAGGATGAGGACTCTGGAGGTGGCGGCAGTGAGAGGTTAACCCGGGGCTGGGAGAGGAGCAGGGAGGCACAGACTCTCCTCTGTTAGGTGGTCTCAGAGGTCGCAGGCACCCGAGTTTCCCCTGAAGTGCTGTTTGAAGGCGTTGACAATGGGACTGGATGATGTGATGTGGAGGAACAATCTTCTCTACAAGTGGAACCAGCTCATGCTCACTGCGATTGAAGGAGCAGCACCAGACCACACTCTAAGACACCTCTGAGGTTGGTGTGAAGAAGCTGTATGACTAAAGTCTTTCTGCTTAATAGGCAGCAGAATTCAGTCTCTAGCTCCTCCAAAATGGCCCTTTCACTTTTATAAAATACAAAGACCACGAAACTTTGAAAGTCTTCACAACTTTTGCTACACACAGTGCCATGGTAGAACAAATACAATCAGAAGTTTCAATGGAATACTGTCTAGAAATACTAGGGGAAGATAATTCAAATATTTATAAATAAAGCTAAGGGGGTAAGTATAAAAGACAAGAAAAATTACAAACTTTAAGAAGAAACAAAATTAGAGCTTAGTATTCAAAAGATGTTCTCACCACAGGAGTTCAACATCCTCATCCTAAAAATTTGAACGGAATGCAAGGTGACAGAAAATTCTGTTCATGATGAATATCTTCTCTTTTGGCACCTCAGGGTGCCAAAATGACTGTTTAGATTTTCATTTGATATTTATTTGATATTTATTTATATTTGATATTTATTTGGACCAATGAATTCTCACCACAGTAGAAGTCTGAATACTAAGATTTGCTTGGCATTGATTTGAATGTCATTTGACTACAAAATTCACCAAAATGCAACATTGACCATAAAAATGTGTTAGCATTTGAAATAAGTAGGAAGAATTTCACATCTTCTGGCACATACTTATTTTTCTTTCAGCCAAGGTTGTAATCCTTTCCTTGCAGGGTTTTTTTTTTTTTTTCTGAAATGATCAGTGAAACACAGGAGCCATTGAAGGAAACAGACTGGCTGCATTTCTTAATATTTATTGTTTTGCTCTCCCAAATCAATTTAAAAGCATACTTCTGAGCATCATTCACATTTTTAATAAGTATAATAGCAGACATATTACTTGTTTGTGTAAAGACATCCCAGTAGGTCAAAAGTGTACCCTTCTCCAGCAGGTGACAAAATTCCCATGAGTGACCAGTTTTATTGTTATATTTGTACAGGCTATTGCTGTAAAATGTAAAAAAAAAAAAAAAAATTAAAAAAAAATTATCAGCAACTTAACAAGGGTTAGGGAGAACTGTTACCATTTATTGGATATAGAGGGAAATATCACTATGGTTGAGGTAATAATGCTTTCTTTGCCTCAGTCCTTGAAAGAATTGCAAATTGTCCTCTGGGCACCTCTGGAGCTGGAAGAAGGGAAGCAGGATGATGCCCACAAAATTCAAGTGGAAATCCAGGTGGACACACAAGCCCAAGGGTTTGGAAGAGGTCTACCTATGGGTATGGAGGGGGCTGGCAAGAGAAACACTCTCAATCATTTGCCAGCACAGGCAACTGGGAATGCCACAGCTGACTGCAGGTCACACAGTGTAGTTCCCTACAAGAAGGTTTGGAAGGAGGATCTGGGGCATTGCAGGCCTGTCAGCCTGCTCCTGGTGGAAGTTCATGGAGAAGATCATTTTGAGTGCTGTCATGTGGCATGTGCAAAACAAAAAGGGGATCAGTCCAGCCAGCATGGGTTTAAGACAGACTGCTTGACCAACCTGATCTCCTTTTATGACAAGGTAGCAGATGAGGAAAAAGCAGTGGATGTGCATACCTGGGCTTTCATGAAGCCTCTGACACCATTTCCCACACATTCTCCTGAAGAAACTGGCTGCTCATGGCTTGAAAGGGTGTCCTGTTCACTGAGTGAAAATCTGCCTGGGTGGCGCATGGTGGTGAATGGTGTTACATACAGCTGGTGGCTGGTCACAATGACTTAATATCTTTCAATATTTGTAATAGATTCCTTTCTAAAAGGCAAGCATTCATACCACACTATTAGATCTCATAAAATCACTTTTTGACATAAAAGAATTATTTCCTTTGCCTTAAAAACTGGTAGAATTTGGTAGACTTGTAAATATACATACTGTAAGCTGCTACTTTTGTAGCATGGCAAGGATAGCCTGCCTTCCCTAGCAGCCATGATCTTATCTCAGTGTTAACTCAGATGAAAAATTAGAAAGGAAATAAGTTTGTGTCAGTCACAGTTTTATTAGAAAATCCATTTCAAATATATGTATGCAGTCAAACTTTCAGGTTTACTAACGTTTTGCTTTTGATAACATGTACTATTCCTGTACTAAATCTCCTTGGTTTCTCAGCTCCATTCTCTGCTTTATTTCAGCATCTGTGTTCCCTATAGCATTAGTCTGTAAACACCAATGCTTCACCTATTCTCAGTTGTGACACAAGAGCTGTAGACTATACCAGTAACTCACAGCATCATGTGGAGTAAATATGCATGGACCTATAACAAATTTCTCTTCTGAGTTCCTATAGTCAGAGGAGGATGCTCTAGGGTCCTCATACTAGAACAAGTACCTTGTCTGATCCTAGGCAATCCAGTTGCTCTCATTCAAAATATCACAAAAAAACCAGCACCATGACCATTACAAAAAAAAAAAAAAAAAATCAAAACCAAACCCACAAAACACAAAATCCAGCTGTTTTTTAAACTTCTACACTGATCATTGGGATTTGGGGATTCACTGCCAAATTTATGGGAGTAGCAATATTGTGCACTATAGTCTTTATACCGTAATTTTTTGTCTAAATAGATACTGAAATATCTTGAAAGCTGGCAGTATCTGGTTCTCCACTCTTCAACTACTTAACAGCAAAAATAGAAAAGTGCAAGCTTTTCTGTCTTCCCATGGGAAAAAGGAATATTTACAATACATTTGTAAATATATAAAGTGTTCAAATGTTATGTGGAACAAAAAGAAACTCAAGTTTTATAGCACTAACAAGGCAATAAACCACTGTATTTTAGGCAGACTTTATTGTTCTTTTTCAGTCAAAATTTTACACTGACATCCTGTCACACTGCCTCTCTCCAATGGTTTCTCTTAAATTCCTGAGGCATCACACTTCATACCTCTTTTATGAGGCTGCATTCCTAAACCACACAGAGTGGTTTCCCTCTAGTTCTTACAACAGCCAGCACAAACATCTCACCATGTCTAAAAAGGTGTTCAGTTCTTCTTTTGCAGGACAGAATTGATCCAGCTCATTGAAGTTATAGGGATATTAAAGGTTCAGTCCCAGCAAGGCCTGGACATATAATATACATTTGCTAGCATATCTGTAATAATATTTTTTTTTTTTTGGTCAGAAGTCCATTATCCCCATTTTCTTGTTTTACATAGTCCTTTTATTTTCCAGATTCCTTTCTTTGCTTTAAAATTTCAGTTCTGCAGAAAAACTGTGTGACTCACAGACCTTTTGAAAAAGGTCTGGTTGTTATCTCCAAGAAAAACAGGTGAGGGAAAAGAAAGAGCCTACAAAAAATTGTTTGTCCTGCCCATAAATAGCTAAAATTACATTTTGAAGTTCTATTTTGTGGCTGAAAATAGAGTTAAGACGGTTTTGGTTGATAATATTAAAGCTATAATCTTCTGTCCTGCAGGAAAATTCACAGGCATGCCTGCCTTCTCCTCTGCAATATTTCACCAAAATGAATGCTTGTAGAGGTACAGGCCTGGGCATTAAAGTGTTTAAAGACAGGACAAGGATCAAAGACATCAAATATAAAGGTTTTGGGCTCGACTAGAAGATGGGAGGGACAAGATCAGGAGATGAGAGGGAGAGCCAAACATGTGTACTGTGTCATTGCACAGAAAAATCGCCTTGTAGTTTGACATCTTATATTAACTTCTCCCTCCCAGACTCATGTTATCTCTCCTTGAATATCTGCATGTGCTGTATAAACACTTAATTTAATTAGTTTTTAATAAAAACCTTGGGCTAATTTTGACTCTTTCACATCTTTTAAATCCAAAGTGAACACCACTGAAATGATCAGAGTTGTTCTGGAATTGCACCACAGTCAGAGCAGAAACTATCCCCCTGACCCTCATATTGTGAAAACATTTTCTTCCTTGACTGAGTATTTGATGGAAAATTAGTCATCTTAGACTTACTGAGGTAAAGGAGGTGCTATCATCACAATGTGTCTGAATCTGGTTATAAGAAATGTGACATTTAGAAGAGATTTTTAAAAGTTCAAAATGTTTCCAGGCCTCCTTAGGAGCTATGGTCTCAGAGAAACAGCTTTACACAATTGATCAAATAAAGGCCTGGCCCTTAGGATGCTTTTCATGTCCAAATATGTAAAAAAGTGGTTTTATTCTAGGATGCAGGATCTAACAACTTGTATCAGAAGCACTAGAAAGTTTCACTTCATGAAGATCTTTCTCAATGGAATATTTCAACATCAATAATAATAATAATAATAACAATAATAACAATGTATATCAGTAAGAAATACTTTTTTACAACTCCTTCTTCAGGGCAAGCAAGAAGGGTCCACTTGTGTATTGCATCGAATTCAACAGTCATTCCAATAACAATTTCACGCTGATATTCCAAATTTGAAGCAATGGTATGAGACCATTATAGCACAGAATTTAAGAATAATGAATAATCTATCTAAAACTGCCTTTTCATCTTTACTGCAATGATACGATCTTTCTGTATTGCTATGCTTAGGACAAAGACTTCATCAAAATCTCCATCTCTTGTTAACTGGACATTGCAAAAGGCAATATAATATTAGGATAGTTGCATAAAGGCAAATTAACAGTGAATTTGCTTTGTAGTGGATTATGAAAAAAATAACCTTTCTTGGTTTTGTAGACAAGCTTTTAATTAGCTTTTAATAGTAGTTAAATATTTTTCCTCTGTACAAACACATTCTAATGTCTAGAAAATACTTCCTTACATTTAATTATCCAGGGTCTTTAATAAAAAAAAAAAAACAGGCAAATATCACATAAACACTTTCTATCAAGTCTAGATGTGTGTTATTGAAAAATCATCATTTAAAAAAAAAATCTGAGTATTTTAGATACTTACAGAACAAAAACCCTAAATAAACACTTTAAGGAATAAATTCTCCTTTTGAAAAGAAAGGTTAAAACAAGATATCACTGTTTGCCTTATGCTACAACCTCATAAAGCAAAGCAGAAGGTACTTGGACTGGTCACAAGTTATATTCCAATTGTTCTAGTACAATATAGCTAATGCATCATGACCTCTCTTGCCAGATGCCTACCACATGAACTGCAGCTTAAAGAGGGAACAGAAAATGACAACTTAATACATATCATCAGGAGAATGCTTGTTCTCAGTAGAAGTGCTTCAGTTTTTGTGTGATGAATGCAGAGTAGCTCATGAACTGTTCACATCTTTAAAGCTAAGAACTATGAACGTATGCATATTGTGATATGGCAGAATATAATACAGATTGCCCCTGTGTTTAAGAGAGCGTGTCTTGCTTTGCTTATGAAATTATTGGAAATATCTATAACAATACCATATGAGAACTGAGCAGTTTTAAAGATAAAGGAAAATTAAAATGGTGTAATATAATTAGCATGTATAATTTTTTCAGTCTCTAAATATTTCAAAGAGATTTTTAAATTTTACAGACACAACTAACACAGAGAAGAACATAATATTGGTATTTCTAGTGTTTTCAAACTGAAAATTCCAGAATATTTCACAAATACATAACAAATAATTTCCTTGTGGAGTAAAAACATGATTAATGGGCAAGGAGGCTACTACATGTGTTTCTTTGTAAAAAGCTCTGTGACATTCCTCAAAAGTTTAAAGTTGAAAAGAAAAAAAATTGATTTCTTCTATTAAAAATCTTAAATAATCTATTCAGAGTTTGATGGTTTCAAATAGAAGGGAGATATGCAAAAATGTCTGTTAATTGCAAACATTAGAAGTAAAGCAAGATTTAATCAAACATAATAAAAATATTTCAAAGTAGTGCAATACTTAATCTCTTTTTATTTTTTTATTTATGGAATATGCTTCAAGAAACTTTCATCAAAAACATTTCTTTAACCAGAAAGCCTCAGAACTACATATTCTGATCATCTGTAATTATGACAATAACCGATTATTTACGGGACAGTAAAAACAGCAAGACAGGATCAATCCTTACTTCCCACCTCTGTTTTCCTTCGAGTGGTAGCTTTCACCTGTTGATATCACCAAGCCTTGTCAAGAATAAAGTTCCTAGAATAAATAAACCTTAACCTGATTTCCAACAAACATAATCCAGAAAAAAGTAAGTGTGGCGAGCAAAATCTATTACAGTTTTTTTCTGTTACTGCAGAAAACAAATCCTCATTGAAATCAACAAATCTGATTTTTAACAATCATTTCATTGTCCATTCATACTTAAAACAAAATTCAATTTAGCTGCTGTCTATGTGTCTGTCTTATGTGTGCACACACAGGATGTTGGTGTTGCCTTTTACTAATCAAAGAGATTCCTTCTCTTCTAAACAACTTTTCCTTCTGTTTGTTCATACTGAGAGGTCATAATCCCTAGTGGGTTTAGGTATAATGTGTTGCTATGGGAATGACTGTGGTGCTACAAAAGGAGGATTATGACCCTTCACTATATAAAAATGTTAGGTTTCTATTACCTTCCTGAATAGCACTGAAGAATTTTCATTTCAGTGTTGGGAGTTATCTTTCCTAAATGGATGCAGGGCTAACTATCCATGTAGGGGATAAGTGTTATCCTTAGTTATTACTGATTGTGCCAATGCTTTGATTTCCAAGAGATAATGAATAACTTAATAAAGAACTGTCAATGGATGAACTGAAGCCTTTAACCAGGCAGTGAAAGGCTTTGACTGCTTAAAAAGGATTTATCAGTACATGATAGAGGCTGAAGAATTACCACAAAATCCTGGCAAAAATAATATAAAACATAGCGGGGGGAAAACAGAAATGAGTTTTATACATTTTTTAATTAATGCAAATTTTCATGTTGCTTCATTTTCTTTCATTATGTGGTTTAGGATTAAAGAAAGAAACAAGCCATCACTTGACTGCTTATTGCAAGACATCTCTGGCCTTGACTGATAATAAAAAGGAGTGAATGGTATGAAGCCTAAGGAACAAGGCTCAATCACTCCCAGCAATTACTGTGTCTTATTGATAACTTGCAGCTCTATCCTGCAAATGCCATCTCTGGAACAAAGCCTGTCACAGATCAGACTGAATCCATTAAAAAGCTTTGATTAACATGTCCCTAGGGTGTGCTGGGGAAACTTTTTACGCCAAATGACAGCCTATTGCTACTGCTTCTGAATTGTCCTCCTGCAATACTCTTGTGTTTTAATCTAGTGCACAGTTTAAATTAAAAAACAGCAATGACTTTGTGTGACCTAAATACGAGCTGCTTTTATTCATTGCAGGATTTATCAACTGCTTGCAGATTAAGTATTCAGAGAAGCAACAATTAACCTTACTGTGTGTTAGCTAATATTAATTATATATCTCCTGTGCTTTCTTGTGCTAGTGTACATGTGCCCAGAGAAAGGGTCATATTTAATGTGCTCTGTTTAGTGGACAAGAAGCTTTGTACTTGTCTCCCCTTGAAAACAAATTATTTGTATTTGACAAGCATAACATCAACAATGTTGGCTTTCTTTAGCAGGAGCTGACATTGATGTGTAAATGGATTTCAGTCCTTTTAAAACAGACACACAAAAGCTCCATCCTTCTGGGCTTCAGATTTCAAGAGGGCAAGGAATTGCCCTCCACACACCCAATCATTTTCCCATCATCCACTGGGGAAAACAGCCCTTATCTATTGTGGGTATTATTTTTTTTTACCCTGCAGTCCCTTGTAAGACATATGTTGAATGGTATGTGTCAAGACCAGCAGGAAATAATACATTACGAACAAAAAAAAAATTGTTTCCTTTATACTCCATAAAAATACATATTTAAAAACACCTGCAGGTATAAGAAACTCGTGCCAAAAGTCTGACGTGATGTGCTAGAATCTAGGAAAGAAGCATAAAAGAAAAACCTGGCCCTGATCACGTCCAGGTCAGTGTTAAAATCACATTAAACCAACATTAAGAAAGCTAAATCCACAGAGAATCAAGTGTCAAAATGCTGAGCCATTTGACACAGTGATCATTTGTTTAGTGCCAATTCAAATTTCCCGTGTTCTGAATCTTTAATGAGGGCTGGTGGTCTTAAGCAGTACCTGGGCTCAGGCTCACAAAGAGGGGAGAAACTGGGCAAAACAGGGAGAGCAGCTGGGACATGCCACAGCCCTTGCCATTCTGAGCTCAGCTTGTGTCTGATGTGGATGAGGGGATGCAGGGAGGCAGGCAGGAGCTTAGTGAGCTCTGTGGCAGCTCTCTGCCAAGCAAAATTCTCCCTGAGAAAAGGGGAAGAAGGAAGACAGCGATCTTCGTTGCTTCAATTCTTTTGAACATCCTACCCTATCTTCAGAACTGCACTACAAAATGAAATGGTGTATAGGGTACCTCTGCTTACTAGTAAAGTGCTTGATGACTCTACTGGGATCATAGAGGAGAGGAGCCAAGTAGCTTCTGTACCTTTAAAAAAGCGGAAGAGCAATAAGCATCTATGCATCAGCATTTAAATCTGAAGGCAATGGTGGGGAAATCAATTCCCTCCTTGCCAGCTACCCTTCAGGTGGTGGTAGTTGCAGTATTTCATAGGAGCAGCACTTTCTCCTAGCTTTTCATTGCTTGTAACATCACTTTCCCACATTCCAAACGGGATTAATTTTCCAAGAATTAAGACAGTCAGCACAAAGACATAGCCACCTGTCCCTAGTGCTCCTTTGAATGTCTCTGTGTTTATGGTTATGTATTTCTGAAGGATGTGCATGCAGATGTTGACTTAAAGTGTATTTTACAATGTTCAGGAGTTTCAGCCATAAATCTAACAAAAGACAGAGCAGCAACAGCGATATTTAACTGCTGAAAACAAGTTTGAATACATATTCAGGGTTCTCAGAAAATAGATGCTATTGCTGTCACCAATTTGTGCCATTCATATAAAATGATAGAGCCATATATTTTACCACCCCTGACAATGCTATTTGTTGACTTTGTAGATTTACCATCTATGTCTTCTTGACAACAATTGTCTAAAACCTTTCTATACATGGTAATTGTGACTACAAATGTGCTTTCAGTGCCTCTATTACCTTCCCTTTAGCAGGTGTAGCACTTTATTGCTTGATACTACCCTCCCTTTTAGAAGTCTGGCTCCAAGCCTCCTTTGTTTCAACCCAGATGCCAGCTTCTATTTAGCTATTCATTAAAAAAAAAAATAAAGAACACCCCACCTCCAACCATCTGGAGTAGAACTGATAGGGGAGGAGACTCATTTCTGTACCTTTTTTAGCCGTCTTAAGGTGAAAGGATTTGTCAAATCCATTAATGACCTATCTTAGATCTAATAGACAGTTCACATTCAAAAAGGCTTGTTCAGAATCTGGTTCAAACAAAAGCAACAGAAGCAAGGAAGAACATGCACAAGGGCAAGAATGGTTTGGGAAATATAAATCTACCCAATTATAATTCAAACAAAAACAAGTGAGAAACCATACTCTGCTGAGGCACTATTGGCCAAGCATCTCGGCTTTGCATTCATGCATAATTAAGCTTTAGACAGCTGCAGGCTTCTCCAGTGTGACAGGGAACAGGATATCACAATACAAAGTAAGATACATATTAGAGCCTAAAAATAGATGGGTTTATATTTAGATACAGCACAAAAAACAAACAAAGAAAAATCTTCCACAAAAAAAAGAGTAAAAAACAACAACAAAAAATAAACAAAACAACAACAAAAAATATCAACCAACCAAAAAAAACTAAAAACCACCAAAATCCACCAATAACAAAAGACCCACAAAAAAAAAAGAAAAAACGCCAGCAAAATGAGATTTACAGAGTTCCCCTCTTGCCCTCACTGTGTTTTGTATAATTTTCTACAGTGTATTAGATCAAAACAAGCAAGAACCTTAAACAAGTTTTTGGCACATTGTTTTTGCAATTGCAGTGATACTTTAAGAATCCATACTTATATTTTAGGATAGTGTGATATGCAGATGGTAGCTTCCAAGAAGATTAAATATGCAAGGAAGATAAAGTCTGTCAGTGGGATTTTTAACTGAGCACTGCCTTGCTTTTGGGAGCTGGTCTCTTTCTCTATTACAAATCACATTTGGCATAAAGACTGAGAAGGCAGTGTATTGTAATGCCAACCACTGACAGACCACTGTTAGCAGTAGCCCCAGCTGTGATGACCTCTGTGATGACCTCAGAAAATATTGTCAGCTGTAGAGAATTTGGCTATCTTTTTACTTCTATCTTCCTTTGAGACTTGCTTTGGTTGAGAAAAACTGCAGTTTTGTGTCCTGCTAATTGTGTTAAGCCTCTGGAAAAGAAAAAGTCTGCTTTCTAAGCTGAGTGTAAATCTTGGTTATAATATGACTGAGAATAGGTTGCTACTAAAAACAAAGAAATACTTTCAATATACAGGCTCAGTATTTTTGTAAAGATATCATTTGTCTATTAGACATGGGATCAAAGTTTCTTCTTGGAAAATTTTAATGTGATTAATCACACATGGATGGGAAATGGAAAATCATAATAGCCTGGGGACAGGACAAGCACAAGGCAGTTAGCACTCAGTTCACTCTTCTGAATGAAACCATGTAAATGCAAAACAACAATGTAAAGATCTTTATTTCTGTAGAAAGCAACATAAACAGTTTCATTAGCTTTTCAAGGAAGTCTAAATAAAGATTCAGCTACTGAGTGAAAACAAAGCAGAAGTGAACACAGCAGGCTGTAAGAAATACTCAGCCCTTGCCTAAAATATGGCAAATGACTAAGGAGATGTTGAATTTACTGAATTTGCTACCTAGAGAAATCTGGATTGCTGTCAATGACAGTTTGAAGTTTGAATGTTTTTTTAACCTTAGTTAAAGGAAATGGACAAGATTCACCCTCTGTGTCTGAGATTAATGTTTCTCTTTTTTTTTTTTTTACAGTATAAGCTTTAGCAGTATCATGAACATGCGACTTTATTTCTTTTTTCCTGATACACACCTAATGAAATATTATACAGATATGGTTTTTGCTTTCTTATTCAGTCTTCTTTTTTAACATGTCCCCAGAATGAGGATTTAAAATAGCCAAGACAACAACAGCAGCACAGGGTGAAGCTAAGGTTAATTGCATTTGTACTTATGATAATTACTTTATCAGCTCTGCTCATGGTGGTCAGTCATAATTCCTCTTTGTTTCATCTTTGTCTTTTTAGTACATGATTTTCTAAGGTACTCACTTTCCATCTGAGTTCAACTGAAGCAGAGCACTTTGGAATTTTCTATATTCTTATATTCTTGATTATTTGAGAATGTTGGATCCTCATTTTCTGTGAAGTAAAAAGACCATAATTTCCAAATAACCTTCTGCAGAACTATGGAATTAGAATGCTTTTTTCTGTGGGAGTTGTAATACACCATGACTAAACTATTTAAACACTCAGAGTAATTTCTCAGGTGTTAAAATTATATTTATGGTGGTTTGTGTGTGTGTGCATGTGTATGTGACAGTCAAAGTGACAACTGACAACCTTAATACAGGTATGTAGAATGAAGCTTAAAATGCAGTAAACAATCATGTTTTCACCGTAAGGGAGGTGCTGTTAACTTTTGATCTCATACTAGTGTAAATCTGTAGTAATTTGCAGGAGTAACATGGAATAACTTAATAACTAAAATCAATGAATATATTCCAGACACACATTCTTACACCTGAGATAACACCTTGTTGTTCATGTTGTTCAGGTTGTCTAGCAGGACTCCTAGGGCCTTTTTAACAATGCCGTTGAGTTGCCATCCCACCCGTAAGTAGTGCATGGAATTGTTTATTTCAGCTTTTCATTTGTCCCTGTGGAACTCTGTAAGGTTCTCTGTAAGGTTTTTCCTGCCCACTTTGATAGCCTTAAGTGGCAGCCTGCCCTCCAGACCTCATGCTTTCCTCACCATGATGTCCTCCAAACCTGCTGAGGGTCCATTTCATCCACTGGCTGAATTGTTGGTAAAGCTGTTGAACGCTTTCCATGACAGTTCTATCCCCGAACTGTGTCACTCATGACTGACTGATAGGTTGGCTTCAAACTGCTGGTACCTGTCCTGGGAATCCCATTCCAACCCAGTCCAAAGAGTTTTTTCTCTCACCTTGTGCTCCAGTCACCATCTTCTCTTTCATGTTCACTATTTGCCTGGAGATTAACATGAGGGTGACCAGTCCAAGACTTCCAGATCCTCCTTCTTGACTTTATTGAAGAAGTGCCAAACATTTGGCTGCTTCCAGTCTTTGAGGGCCTGTCCCAATTTCTGCTACATTTCAAAAAGTGGAAGCTAACAATGCCATTGTACAGCTCTTACAGAATCCTTAAACATATGCCATCTGGGCTGTGAAACTGTTCATATCCAAATTCCTGTGGGACTCTCTAATGCACTTCTCTTCCATTGCTGCTAGTACTTCTCACATCAAAGCTTGCTGCCATCCACTGAGGCTTGGGAAGCTGGGGAGCAGGCATTGTGAGAAAGACTGGGGTAAATAAGGCAGTCCTTCAACACAAATAGCTGGTTCCTCACCTTTCTTTGTTTGTTTGAGTTTGTTTTGTTTTGTTTTAATGTAAATATGTGTTTCTTCTATAAAGTCAGATGTGGAAAGGCAAGTTTTCTCATAGTTATCATCTTCTGATTTTCTACATCAAATAAAGTGAAGTATTTAGGAAGTACAAATAAGTCCATAATTCAGGCATATTTAAATGAAGATATTATCTCTATGGGAATTGGGTTCTGCTTTGCCAAGATACTTAAGGGAGAGGCACAGCTTTACAGGAGCGTTCATGTAAGCTCTAGTCATGTGTTAAAATATAAGTGTGGCTGAGCTGAATAGACATATACAGATGAATTTATTTCAAATATTAGGTAATTAACAAGAAGATAAACTACACAGATCAATTGCTGTCATCTAAACTGTGGGTATACTTTTCATTTGACCTTTTTTTATTTCATTGCCTTCACAGACAGCAAAGCACAAACATGCAAGGCATTACACTTGAGCAGTTGCCACACCACTGTATTTCTTCCAGGCATTTCTTCTCTCCTCTTCCATTGGACAGAGCTACACAAATGCTATGCCTGAACCTATACCTTCTGAACCAGTGAAGTCTGCTAGACAGAGGTAGCCACAATTGTCTTGCTCATGTTACCATGTTAGAGCAACAGGAAACTAGACCCTTAACAAGATTACCTCCAGATGCACAGCTCACTCAGGAGCTATTCACCCTAAATCACCTAGAGAACAAACTTATGAAGCAGCAAACCCTGTACTTCTGCTGACAGTCTCTTCTCATCGCTGCTTCAATATTTTCATACTATATTTATCTTGTTAAAAAACAACAACAGCAAAAAAGATAGAAAACTCCTTTGCCTCTACATTTATTTCTTGTTTTGTTGTGGGTTCAAAAATGCTTAAAATTAAGCATTGATTAATTCTAATCCAGATTTCTCATTCTGAACATGGCAGATTTTTTTATCTTTCTAAAAAGAAGTCATTTTTAGTCACTCAATGTGATCAAGAAATTATGCTGTTAGGTGTCAAGTAACATATTGAAGATGATCAATAACAACAATCTTACTTAAGATAGCTATATAAAATTTGTTTTCTGTAGTCAGGTAGCAAAAACACAGTGTTATTTTGAACAAAACCAGAACCACATGGTCCAAAGGATTCCCCAGATACTGATGAAGCACATAACTGAGAGCAGTCCCATATTGTGGAGCTGCGTTTTTCTGCTGGTCTTGGAGGCAAGAAGTAAGATAAGAAAATCTTGAGCTATGGCAGACACACACCCATGAAAGCAAAAGTCCAGGAGATACTTTAAGACAGGATGTCAGCCACATCCTGTTATTGGACTTCTCATATATTAAAGGAAGCAAAACTAGATATAGTCTGTAAATAGAATAGATAAAGAGATATGTAACTCCCTCATGAAGTTTTCCTCGTACAGAAATAGCCTTCCAAGTTCAGACCTCGCAAAGTGCTACACATATAATATAGACAAAATCCCCTCTTGTGACTATTTCCTGTTTTCTTTCACTCATAAAGGAGAATATAGCCCTCTTTTGCTGGCAATAAATGCATTTAAGCATTGCAACGTAGATCAGCCTTTATGGGTTTGTGTATGCGTGTGAGAAAGGCTGTTTATATATATCATCTGGTGAATAATTCATGACTTACTGATATAATTATTTACTATTATTTATGTTTCTATTATTCGGGAAGTCCCTAGGCTGCAAAATGTTGGAGGATGGGAAAGTAATCTAGGAACACAATATATGCTCTTCTTGTACTTTCTTCACACATCCCCTGTTGAAGGCAGCATCCTGGTGGAGACAGCCACACGCATTCTGTTGTATGCCTGCTCCCGTGTGAGGACTCGACTTTCTCTTTCCCTTAGATGAAGTTTAGTGGTTTAGAATCAACAAGTATGACTTTTCTGTGGCTAAAATAAGCATCACTGCTCATGACCACCCAAGCACACTGATTAACTTGGACAGTTTTACGTAGAGTTTTTGTAGTTTGTTCTCTTATGCATAATGATTAGACTTCTTGCAGTAGTGATCACTACCCCAATAATTTCTCTTTTTTATCACTTTGATGAGTTCTTTTTTATTCTTCCTTGAAATTTCCACATGGAGATCACACTCAGACAGTGTTTCTGACTATTTCATTTATGGAAGCTTCTGAGTTGCTTCATGTCCTAAATACAAAATTTTTGTGGGATGGTGAAGGAAGCCTTCAAAGGATATTTTCTGCAGATACCGAATAAGCAGATTGTTCTCTTCATTGGATGTGGGCCTTTTCACAGCCTTCATAGGCATCTCTAACTCTTATGAAAGTGATAAAAAAGGGATGATCAAGACACACTTTCTATTTTGGATTCATTTTTCCTGAGCACATATGCTCAGTACAGTACGGTAAATAGTTAACTGGTATAATTTTAACCACTAATGACTGTTGCATACACCACATCATAATCAGCATTTGAGAGCAGCATTCTCATGTGGAGAAGGACTTAAGATTGTTGAGGGTCAAGAAACTCAACATGACCCAGCCATGTGCAGTCCCAGCCCAGAGAGACAAACTATCCTGGGCTTCATCACAGGCAGTGTGGGCAGCAGGGGAGGGAGGGGATTCTGCTCCTCTGCTCTGCTCTGCTCTGCTCTGCTCTGCTCTGCTCTGATCTGATCTGATCTGCTCTGATGAGACCCCACCTGGAATACAGCACCCAGCTCTGGGGTCCCCAGTGTGAGAAGGAAATGGACCTGCTGGAATGAATCCAGAGGAGAGCCATGAAGATGAACACAGGTCTGGAGCATCTCTCCTATGAAAACAGGCTGAGAGGTTGGGGTTGTGCATTCTGGAGAAGAAAAAGGTATCTGGGGATACCTTTTAGCACTTTCAAGTACCTAAAGGGGGCCTGCAGAGGAGCTGAATGGGGTATTTTTACAAGGAGATATAATGATAGAACAGAGGACTATAAAGTGATGTAAGGTGGATTCAGATTAGTTATTAAGAAGAAATTCTTTACTGTGAGGTTGATGAAGAGGTTGTCCAGAGAAGTTGTGGATTTCACAGCCCTGCAAGAGTTCAAGGCCAGACCATGAGAGTCCTGAGCAACCTGGTCTTGTGCAGAGTGTCCCTTGGCAAGGAGGGTTGGAACCAGATGACTTTTTAAGGTCACTTCCAGCTCATAGAATCTGTGATTCTATGATCAGGTCAAATGACTGTCTGAATCCACAGTGAAAAGAAGTGCTCAGTGTGACTGGGACTGCTTCTATTTATAGAATAATATAAGCATATCAGAGATGATGCTTATTTGAGCAAAATATGTGGAATTTTGTATCTGTTTGGGTTTTTTTGTTTCCTATATTCTACGTGTAATAAAACTATTTTGTCTTTTAAACAGACAGTGTGATCCTCATCTTGTGCTCCTCTTTCACATTATTTCATAGACTTTTTCAATAAGGTACCAGAAAACCAAAAAAAAATTAATCTTTCCATAGTAAAATCACTCTGTTTTGAGGCAACATAAATTCCTCTTGTAAGATATTTAACATTTGTAAATCTTAAGGGTAAAAAACCTTATTTTTTACATTTCTAGAAGTACTTCAAATTTGTCTTTAGGCAGTGTAGCTATTCTATTTATTGCCATTTTACAGATAATTAATGAAAATATTTTAGAGTCCTAATAATTGAAAAAAAAATTTGAAAAAAGTTGGATAAAAGACACTTGGTCTAATTCTGTACCTCAACAAGCTGAATTGTTACAATCACTGAGTTCATTAAGAGAGATTAAAGACTGAACAGAAAGACAAGGGCAAAGATGTAATCTTTGTACGTTTGATCATACCACAGCTTTTAATAACTTCATGACTTTATCACAGAATACTGTGTTTTCCACCCTGTTATGCTGCTTTCTAGAAGATCATCTAAATCTTCTTGGAACCATTCCCATTTCCTGGATTACAGCATCATTTTTTGTGAGTTAATTTAATGTGCTCTGCTGAAATATTGCAATACTGGGATGATACATGAAGATAGGGTAGAGATGATGTGATTCTCTCTTCCTGAAGAAGTCCAGGTTGAGAAAATATGTTCCTATCTTCTGCTGAGTTGTATTTCTGTTATCAGGACTTGTAATCTTGGAGTTAGGCCAAAACTATCCACCATATGTTATAGATTAAATTAAATTTATAGGAATTTCCTCTTGTTATACTCCTTTCCACTTAAAAAAAAAAACAAACAACACTTCAAAACCTATATTGAGAGGGGCCTTTTGGAAAATGGATTTTGGCCACAAAGACAATTCCTTACTTTGAAGACAAAAAAATCATAAATGGCAAGTTTTTCTCAACGCAGTGTCGCAGGAGGTATTTCCACAAGGAAATAGCTTCTTGGAAACCATCACCCCTAATTAATACAATCTTGAAGCAATACTAAAAAAGAAGGAAAAAATATTACTGAAAAAGAACTTCTGTTGATATTAAGGGGACCTTGTGCATGCATTTTTGAGTGTCACTTCTAGTCAACAGAGTCATGTCCCTGTTAATCCTACTGGTGAAGTTTAAGAAGGCTCCCAACAAATCGTTTAATCATTACTGCAATTAGACTTGTAAGACTGATTGGCACATCAGTTAACAACAATGATGAAAGAGCCTTTGCCTTCAAATGAACTGAAAATTCGTGACTTGTAAGGATTAAGTTCTATATCCCCCTTTTACCTCATGCCAATGTTAAATCTAAGGGGCTTTTTTTTCCGAAACTAAACTATGACATGAAGTTATGGGCTGAGCTAGAGCACTGTGTCTGTGCTTAAGGTTCCTGGTCTCAGAATGGTGAAGTGAAACCAGAATATAACTCAAATAGAACCAGAATATAACTCATTCTTATAACTCAAAAAGTATGTTTTGGTACTTCCTGTCTTCACAAAATATGATGAGACTACAGAGTGAGTGCAAGCTGTCTGTGGCACACACGTCTGATTGCTTACACATATTCCTTAGTGACTGTGCAAATGTTTGAAAATATGTATGCTGTTTAAGCATTTGCATATCTTTGCTTAAGCTATTGCACGGTTCCTGGAGTATAGTTCTCAGAAGGCAGCAGAGTTTTTTTACATATCAGCGGCTTTAATAAATATTCTGCTTCAGAGCCCAACATGTTTCAGTGAAAATGTCTGTAGTTACCCCACACTGGCCTCAGAACTTGTCTAAATTTTTCAAGCAGAGTGTACAGTATTATTTTCATTAACCCCATCCATATAGTTAATGTTGGCAACAACTTTATACTTGGGTGGCAATTGCACTTTATTGAGATTCACATTAAATGCTCCTTTTGCCAAGAGTGAGAAAATGATTGATTATACTCCATTAATTCTCCTAACTCCCTAACAATTAATTCTGAAGGCTTCTTGACTCCATTTACATCAGATGCATTTCCCATCATAGACCACATAATTTCTTCTCTAGTGTTATCAGAGGTGCCAGAGGGCAATACCAGCACACTGTGCCGCCAACAGACACGTCAGGAATTTGGGGAGGGCAGAGTCTGCGCTTCTCTGCTTGCCTTGAAGGTTTAGTAGGATGAACAATAAATTGAGGTTCACTATCAAAGACCATATAGGTCTTGCTGTGACACAATGCTTTTGGAGGCAGATAACCTTTTATACTCTTTATTTTGAAAAGAAGAAGAATACAGCTGTCAATAGAGATAAAGCAAGAAGCAGGCAGTCTGAATCACAACAGCCCTCTGTAAACATAGGGACTGTGATTGATTCCTGTCTTTGGGCAACATAAAAAGTTGGATTGGTAGAAAAGTTTGTTGGCATTACAGAGGACTCAAGGCCTTGTTACCTTTCACATCCACACAGGATGCTGTAGAAAGCTTGTGTGGCTGAACTGCATCAACAACCTTAGAAAGCTCAAGATCTGAGCAGAAGTTTCAGATGAGGTATGAGGGGTGCCACCTCTTTTAACATTTTATAAGGATCTATAGCTGAAGTAGTTGCCCATCACTCTAGGAAATCACTTAAGGGAAAGACTAATTTCCAAGGCCTCCTTAATCTAACCCTAGCAAAAATTAAAATCTGCAAAATGAGCATCAACAAGGCCCTTTTTCTCTCCTGTGCTTATAGGAGGCGCCTAGGGGACAAATTTGGATATGTTTGCACTAGAGAAGTAGCAAGAACCTGAATGCTATTTCCAGGTACTGTGACTAAAAGGCACTAGTCATGAGAAATCAGGTTTTCTGAGGTATTCACATGGGCACTACTAACACAGTCAATGAAAAATTTGTTTGATTAACTTGAAAGATGGGAGGCAACTTGGGATAAGCCCTAAAGGTCATGAGGGGTGATCTATATCTGAAACACACTCTTCACATGTTATTTTTCATCACCATGAAAACTGTTTATTGTTTTTATGTGATGTCAAGACCTACAAAGGTTCCAACAAATTTTCAGAGGGTTATATGTTGCACTCCTTCCTCTTGTGATGTTTTATGAAGAAAAACCACCATTTTTCCCATAGAAGGGTGGTCACAATCCTTTCACATATATTAAAGATCCCTCTGGGTTTTTTTCAGAAGAAAAGGAGTGTTTTCCTTTCGTATATTGACACAACAGATGTGACAAAAAAGATTTAATATCAATGGGCAAATTCATTACCTCTGTAATGTACTGAAGTTCATATTACTAACAGGATTAATGTAATAATTACAACTGAGAGAATTTGCCACTGAGATTTATCTTCAGCCTTCATAGAGGCACAGTAATAATTGTCATTGTTCCTAGAAAGCAATTGCTATTTCAAAAACAAAAGATGCTTACACAGGCAATCAGAAATCATCATTCCTTGCCACAGAAAATAAAAAAAGCTTGAGATTTCACTGAGTATCAATAAAATTATTTGTTCAGGCCCAAAATAAACACTGCAGATAATCCCCCCAGTAAACAGGAGAGGAGAAATGTAAAATAAAAATAAAAATAATTTTAAAAAAATTTAAAAATAAATATCTATATTAATGCCAAAAGTTGCCTGTTGCAATAAAAGTAATAAAAAGCTTCCATGTTAGGAAGATGAATTTGACTTAAACAAAAACCTCCCAACAAATTAATTAACATCAGAAAGATTTTAGGAATTTCTTGGGCTTTGTTCTAAATTTCAAAATTTAAGTTGTTATAAAATCAAGATTTTATCGTAAGTTAGCTAAACAGCACCATCTTCTTAAGTAAATATTTAAATCCTGACAGAAGGTTTATTGAAGGCTAGTGGGATTAACTTAAGAAAATACCCATGATTCGAGTGATTATTACAATTAGCCCATTCATGTCAGAGTTCTATGGTTCTATTAGATAATTTTACCAAAGCTAGTGGGATTAATACCTAAGCAATGCCCAAATTTGAGGTCATTATTGCAATTAGAATTGTACATGTCAACATTTCATGGTTTTATTAGAGAACAATTAATGTTTTTATGCTGGAGAAGGAAGTTTATTTTCTGCTCTAAGCCACATGTCATCAACCCAAAATTTAGCTGTAATGCAATAATATTCCCCTAATTGTTGCAAACAGTTATGCTAAAGCATCTCTTAACACATCAAAATATGGAAAGGTTTGTTTTCAGTACCAAGCTACAGGTTTTGATCTTGCTGGAAATATGTTAAATAGAGAGCATGGCCAGCAAGGTTTAACTTAAATGTAAGTCACACAAAGATGAAACAGAACGGACACTCACAGTCATATCACCATCAAGACTTGCTGATGCTGCCAGGTCAGTGTACAGACTGATTTCTAAAACCCTTTTGTGGTAATAATGAATTATTTGGTATTAATGTTCACTTGGCTTTTTTTTCTTTTTTTTTCCTTTTTTTTTTTTGTGCATGTGTCTATTGTTTTTTGGATTTGGTTTTTTTGTTTTTACTTTTCATAATGACTTTCCAAAGCAGTGATTTGATAAGGCAACAACACTGAGTGATGCTGTGCCAGATTAATCAAGATGCCTGAATTCATATGATGGGACATAACTTGGCATTGCTTCTTATTATGAAAGCCAAAAAGTGCAGATTATGTTGTACAGTAATGGAAATGAAAAAGACTGGCTTTTCTGGCTTTCTGAAAGACAGAATCCATCACTGTCTGCTCAATTTTTTAATGAAGTAGTCTCCACTTCATGCTTCCCAAGACCTCTTCATTCAGATTTGCTGTTGGAAGAATTATGTCAACCTTGAAAAGTAATAAAAAGTGTGAAAATTGAAGTCTGCTTCTTTAAATGATGGTTTTAACTCTTCTCTCCCAAAAACTTTACTGGAATCTTTAAAAAATACAACACCGTGCAAATTTCCTATGTTCAAAACTCACAAATGAAATTTTCAAGAAAATCATGACTGGCTCTGAAAAATAATTTTTAGAAATATTGAAAATATTTTTATTATTTCCTGCTTTCCAATGTTTGAAGTTCTTGTGTATTTCCATTCCTTTTAAATGTAAATGCTGTATGACTAAATATTCCCATTTCTTCTGCCATACTAATTGCACATGCCAAATTATGATTTGGACCTTTGACTGCACATTAACTCCCTGGTGAAAAACTGTTGGATTTCTGCCTGTGCTATCCATCAGAACATGTTCTTTATCAGGTCTACTCCATTTAGGCCTCTTTGTAAAGATAAAATGCTGCTTATATTACCTTTAATCTCCTTTCTTCTGCCTCCTTTAAACTACTATACTCTTTTTCACACCTTATGCACCCTCATACTGTCTTAACTCTCTCCCTTACAGAGTCACAGCCCACGTGTTCCCAAGCCTGAGCTTTTCCCATGGAGCTACATTTCTTCAGTCCCCTTTTGTTCCATGCAATCCACCTCCCAGGCTGTCCTTGTATGGCCTATGTTCCCCTGTTAGCGCCAGCTACCCATGTCTTGCTCATCCCTTTAACACACTGCCTCCCTTCGTGTCCTGAGCTCTGACATTCACAGTGCCACTTCACTCTCACTTCTCGTTAAGGTGCTGATGGGTTTTCATACCTCCCACACCGAGATGCCTTTTCTGCTTCCTGACATCACCGTGCTTCCTTGATCGCCTCCCCTCTGTTGTAATTGCTCTCTCTCGCTGCTCTTTGGTCTCCCTGCTTATCCCTTCACGCTCTTCCCCCGAGTGTCATAAACCTTTCTACTCTGCTTCACAGTCTCTTTCTCCTCATGAGTGTCCATCCTTCAAATGAGCAGATCCCTGAGCAGCAGTAGGCAGAGCTCTCAGATGTCACGTTGGCAGAGCCAGCACTCCCAAGGTACAGGACTTTATTAAGAGATGTAATGATAGCTAATGTGATTCCTAAAAATATCTTTGGGTCTGGGAAATAATTGACTATATGACAAACCTCCCCATTTTTTTATTCTCTCTTTTTTTTTTTTCTTTCTATTTTTTTTTTAATGGTCTCAGAGATTCAGCCAAATGATGTGGTATGCAAACCCATCTGCAGGGTTAAGGTCCAGAAGCCAAATAAAAAATGTGCAACATTGCTTTTTGTTCTTACATAACTCTTGTGAGTATTTTGAGGATGTCACAGTCTGTGAAAGATCAAGTTGGCAACAACAGAAGATTCACAGCATATTACAGGTAGCCTGCAAATTCTTGGAATCAACAACCTGCTTGGAACCAGTGCTCTGCTGTAAAGGGATCTGCAGCTGCAATGTTTCCACAGCTTGCTGGAGCTGACTCATCTTTCTGTGTGAGACCAGTTACCCTTGTTACTTCAGAGACATAAATCTGTTAATTTCACAAGTCTTGCACTTTTCCTTCTCCTTGAGTAGGTAAAGACATTTCTTATGGAAAGGGAGAAAGTCTTTGGGCTCTGCTTTTTGCTGCTCTTCACATAAGTGAACACATGCAATCTGTATGACTATCCTCACTTTCCACATTTTTGTGATCTAGCTTGAAAATCCTTGAAGTGTGATAGTGGAATGTCACATCTGAACAAGGAGCTGTACCTATAAGGTCACTTCTTCTTTCAGGTATGTCAAATTTTCTTGCAGAAGCCATCTCTTGTCTTAATGACTAAGAAGTATTGCACTATGTTCTCCTTCATAATGTGATTAAAAATAATTAATTCAGTTTTGACAGCATAAAGCTCTGTCTGCAAGTTTACAGACTCATAAATTGTCTGAAATGATTGTTGCTTCATCTTAAACTACTTCTGAATGGTATAAGTTTAAGTGAAATTTATTATGTGGACAGAAAGGGCAGCTACATACAACATGGATGCCTTCCATGGCTTATGCCATAGGAGACAAAATTATCTGAAACTGTAAAAAATAAGATAACATATATGTCATGGAAATCATTAGGAAATGCCTTCTTCATGGAGCTAACAGTGGGTATGTCAGTTTGGAATTTGGAATGTGCTAGGAAGAGGCAAAAGAAAAACAATAAGCACCTCTCTGCAACAATTCATCCTTTTATACCAAGTTCAGCCCTTCTTGCCCACAAGTTAGCTGTATGCCAGTCATCTAAGTAATGACCTAATTTGTAAGAAGGGAAATTTAGAAGGTTCCAAAATAGGTTGGAATATGGCTGAGAGAACATGTGTGTAGATTATGGGCCCAGTTAAAACAGCTCTAGATTATCACAGTGGTTTTCTCCTTGTGCCAGAGGTGTTACCATCTCAGCCATTACAGGCATACACTCCAAATCTGCAGTGAAAAAAAACAGGTGTCAAGCTGCAAAACTCCAGTGACTATGAGCTTAAACAGGCACTGCAGAATGTGCATGGATCTGCTGAGGTGTCACCATGTTTTCTGGACTTCTGAGTCTGCTGAAGGAGTAGTGGTGTGAAGAAGGACAGTTGTAATACGTGTTATACATTATACCATTATACTGACATTATACCTAATGCCAGTAATTTCTTAAAGTGCTCCACTTGCCTGCTCCACAGCTCTCTGCCAGATGTGCTCAGATTTTATGGGAAGCAATGTATGGGAGAAAAACATGGAACCAAAATAATTGCATTTCCACTGGATGAATTTCTTAACTCATAGAAGCCATTTTATTGAGGTGAGTTTTATAGATATTTTCAATAGTAGTGGTAAATGGTTTGCTTTGCTGTCATTCTGAACACATCTGTGTTCAGTTGCTAGATCACTTGTCCAGCTCCTAGCAATCTATCTGCTGTCATGTATGGCTAAATTAATTATTATTATTAGTCAAAACTGGTTCTCAAACTTGAGCAGTTTATGTTCTCGTCTTCATTATGCCAATTTGTCTAACCAAGGTTAATACATCTCTGTAAATGGAGGGGGAAAAAAATCAAAGAGAAGCAACTCTTGCTGACAAACTGACATCTGTCAAATGTAATTTCTAGTAGTAAGTTACCTCATCCTTTGGGAATATTTTTAGTCTTACTATTTTAACTCAGAACTTCTGAGTTCTTTTTCCTTCCTTAGAAGTTCACAGATAGCATGTTGTTAATATTGGTTTAAGTTAAAAATATGATAATTTATAATACAACTATGAACATTTGAATATGTTAAATGGATAATTTATGGACTGTTGTCTATTTTTCAGGGCCTTGCAAGGCATTTTCTATGCAAAAAGGGTTACATATTTTCAAAACTACTAGTGAACCTGTATCTCTGCTGGACCAGCCTGTTGGTACTGTTCAAGTGCAAAAAAATGAACATAACTTCCTGTAAGTTTACACATCATCATTGTGACTAGGCAGAGAGTTTTACAAAATCTCATGTAATGGACATTTTCAGGCTTTTAGTTTGAATCTCAGTGCAAGTAGAAGTAACAATCTTTAGGTTATCCAGTTTCTGATAATGTGTTTAATCACTGTGTTTATTTACCTAAAAGAAAAAAAAAAAAAAAAAGAAGAAAACAAAACCAATTTACATTTTTAACAATTTTTATTTTAAATTGTTATGCCAAATTTTGCAGCCACAGTGGTATACTATGAAACATTGTGACAGTTTGATGGATCTAATAAAATAATCTTTGATTGCTCTCTTTGTTCTTCCTGTACATGTCAATAGTAAACAATAGAAAGCCTTTTCTTTGTCATGTTGTTTCTCAGTAGACTAAGATGGAAAGTGGAATAAGTGCAAAATATAAATATTATGGCAGGCTTAAAATAATTTTTCCATTATGTTTGATTTCATTCATTCTGTATTTTATTTTCTGAAGCACAAATAATGTACTTCATTTAGCATTTTGGTAAAAATATATGAAAAATGTCCAAAATATGGAGAAATTAATATACCTCAAGCTAGCCAAATATCAAAAAAACACATGACAAATTAGGACATTTTTCTGTAAATTTCACTGAATTCACCTAACTTCTTGCTTTTTTTAGTTAAAGTTTAGCAATAAAAAAATCTACAGGATGTTAAGATCATTCAAAAGGATACTGTTCATAAATCTCAGGAAGGAAGAAACTACTACATATCCATCACCAATTTCAAGTGCATTTCAAAACCTGGATATATTTGTGGTTTTCTTCCTTTAGTCCATTTTTAGCCTTCAGTTTGCTAAGCAATTACAACCTAATATCTAAGTTGTCTTATTTTAATAGAAGAATACATTTTATAGTTTTTAGTATTAACTTGCATATTTTGAATCGTTTGAAAGCTATTCCAACATGACAAAGGTAATAGTGCAGAATGATGCAGGTCCTATACCCAGTGCCTGTTTATGACCTCACATTTGACCAAACAGCCTCTGGTGCAATGGTGCAGATGCTCGACTGCTGGAGTGTGTCTGAAAGCCATCATAGTCATATTGAATTACAGACACACCATAGAAGCAGCAAGATTGGAGCATGGGCTGAGGGCAGTGTGGAGAACAATTTCATTTCTATTCGGTCATGTACCATGTAGTCAGATTTTACCTGGCTAAATTATGCTTCAAATTATGCTGGAAGTTTTGGCTTTGTTCTATTTAAGCAGGGAAATCATAAGCTTTAGTGGGCAACACTGAGAGATGTAAGGGGCAGAAACTATAAGCTTTCTTTGGATGCACCGCTAGTGGATGAAATGGCAGAATTTTTTTGTGCAGCAGTTTCAATACAAACGAGACAAAACCCAAACAAATTTAAAAACAGAAATAGTTTACCTGTTTGCATATCAGATATAGCTTTAATTTGCAGTTTTAAAACATATTTCTTGGAATTCCCACTAAATCAGGGAATCAGGCTGTTTATGTGAAGAGCTCTCATAGCAATTCAGCTGTGATGGCACTAAGTCCTGCTGACAAGTACCATGCTCACACTATAAATTTAATCAGAGAAATTGTGATGGAAAAATAATTAAACCAGAATAAATCATTACCATTATGGAAAACTCCTTAGTTCCTCTTTCTGGCTAGGAAGAAAAGTAGCTCTTAGGAGCTCTTGGGAGCCAGCTCTTATCCTTTGACATGGCAAGAGAACATCATACCTATCCTGGTACAGCTATTTAAAGACTAAATGAAAAAGAAAATGTTACCCTGATATATTGCTTAATGATATCTTAAGGTTCATTACAAAATAAAAAAAAAAAAAAGAAAAAGAAAAAAAAAGGACTTTACAATCACAATGGTTTTATTCTAAGCAACAGGAATTATGATTATTATGACCGCTAGTAAAATATTTCATATTTTCGTCCTTCCACCTTTCCTCCCACACCTGATCATATTTAGTTCCTGTCATATGTGAGTAGGGAACACTTTCCCAAATTAATCTGAGAAATGGCCTTCTTTCACGAGTGGTTTTTAAATGTGTTTCAACAAACATACTCTGCTCATGTACTCATGCTACTGGCTTTAATCTTGGCAAGAACACGACGTATACAAATGCAGTGCCCAGAAGCCACAGTCATGCTGAGCTGGTTTTAGAGCAAAACTCTGGAGGGTATAGCAGGCACATTGCAGACACTTTATGGCACTTCACACCACTGGCTTTCTCTCCCTGCCAGCACTCTGCAGTTAAAGGCAAAAGACATCAACTCGAAATCAGACATGAGATGCTGTCCAGTTGAAAAGGTTACTGCAGCAAATGAGCAATTAGTGCACCCTGCTGCAATGACTGCTTTAGGTTGAGAAAGGACTTAGACAAAACACAATAGCTGAACACACCAGCTTTGTAATCTGTTTGTCACAAGTCCACAGTCAGTGCTACACAATGAGCTGGCAGGGTATAGCCTTCAGGGACGGCGTGAAGCCTGTTCTACACAAAAACACCAGGCTTATTCTGTGTTTATGCCTATACTTGAAAAGCCTGCTTCTTGTCAATATATAACAAATCAAACTCTCAAACAAAATTTGCTGGGATAGAGTTTTTCAGGTGACAAATTTCTATGTACCATGAGTGCTTTAAAGAAATGCCATAAAAATCACTTCACTGATCTGCAAAAGAGCAGCCTCATCAAAGGGATCCATTTATCAGCTTAATCAGGTGCTTATTGCCTGGTCTACTGTTCATTACAAACAAGGTTGCTAGGAACTGTTTTCTGTACCAAAGTCTGGTCTTATGTTGTTTAAACGTTTTGTTTTCAAGTGTTGGTTTGACAGTCTCATATCAGCATGAATCTATCAACAGAAATGAAATCTAAAAGCTCATAACTGCTATTTAACGTTTAATACATATGTGGTGGTTTACAAACCTCAAAATGCTCTCTGGGACAGAGTACACAAAGCAACAAAAGTCAGGAGGCAGAGGAAAATAATGCAATGGAAGAGTGACATAAAGTCAGATAAATGTGAAGAAAAAGATAGGCCAGCCACTTGGGTGAGATTTACAATGGCAGAAAATCTACATGCTGGTATTTGTAGTTGATTGTTGCAAGTCATTAATGTATAATGAATGTGTGTTTTCCTCACTGTAAAAGATGCTGTAAAACCCAAATATCTTCCCATGTGAGAAGCAGAGACATCTGGATTTTGAGAAGGGAGCAGTCAATGCAGACAGAGCTCTTCCTTCCACACTGCCAAAGGGACAGCTGGCAGTGAAATCAATTGTCACTTTCACAGAGAAAAGTCTTAATTGTTCAAATTTGAACATCCTCACCTCCTCTTGCTCCCTGTTCCCAGCAGCCTTCACAAACATTGAAGAATAGAAGGGAAAGTCTTTATAGTAAGAAGATGCCAAAGGTTTTAAAGGAATGAGGCAACATGACTATTTTAAATTAACAGGTTCACAGGTGACTTAAGCAGGTCTAAGACAGAGCTGCACCTAGCAGGAAAGATTGTGTCCTCTCGTCTGCTCTTATCAACAGGTTCTCAATAACTTCCTCCTCCACAGCTCCTACAACATGTGGCTGCAAAGAGAAGCAGATTAACTTGCTGATTAAGAGAGAAAAGATGAGAAGAAGAGCTTTCAATAAGAGAACCAGTGGGGGCTATGTGAAAACAGGACACCCAAGAGATTGGTGTTAGAATCCAGTGTGAACACTCAGGAGATTGCAGGACATCCTAACTAGAGAGGTTACCAGTATGGTACATACAGCATATAGATTGGTGAGGATAGCATTTAAAGTATTTTTTTAAAAGTGTGGGTTTGACTTTTTTATTTTTTCCATTTCTTTTCTTTTCTTTTCTTTTGGAAAGGAAACAATTTTACCCAATCTTATTTTAGGAAACATTTATCGATGTAAAGTTAGGTATGCTGATAAAAATACTTGGGAGAATTTTTCTGGAAGATCCTGCTTGGCATTTTTCCCTCTTCAGTGAGCACAATTCTTACTGGGTGGATTACATCCAGAATTTAAAAAGACAGTCAGTCTAAATTAATGCTTTGCTTTCAAGAGGGTTTGGTTCTGAGTATAAAAATGCCTCAGTACTGCCCAGGGACAGAAAGCGTGGTTGCTAACTCTTTCACAGCACTCCACACAATTAGAAATGTGATTAATAATGCTTTAAATTTTGGATTTTCTTATTTTTCCACCAGTTGCTACCACCTAATATTTGCAATACTGTTTGCACTGCTAGCTGTGGTAGCTCTGACAGGAGAGGTGACTAAACTAATCCTAAGAGGTATTAGCGAAGGATGATGCTCTGGGGTGATTCCCTTACATGTTGTTAAAGGAAATTGAATCAAAGGAAATCCCCAAAGACCTTTTAGAAAGAGGTTTTGCATTTGTCTCTTGATATCTGCAAATAAAAGACAAAAGCAGCCCCGAGTTGTCAAAGGACAAGAGATAGCTTAGAAATAATTTATTGAAAGATCATGGGTTAGTTTAAGTAAACTACTTCATAACATGTGGTTCTCAGAGAATGGTTATTTTAATTTAGGAATCATGAGCAGAACAGTGAACAAAAATATTATCCAGGTCTTGGAGATTAATAATTCAGTTATAAATGGCATTTTAAGTACAACTGTTGATCTAGAAATGGAGAAAACCCAAGGACAATACAAACTGGAAAAACACAACTAAGATAGAAATCATTGCAATACTTGGCTATAGATCAGGTGGCTGATATATACTTCAGATTGTTCTAATATGAACAATATTTGGCAGAGTGCAAAACAATAACAAATATTGTCCAGAAGAAAGACCTTTCAATTTTTAAATCTCTATTTTGTTTGCATATTCACTTATGGCATTATAATTTTTGGCCGGCAGAGATACACTCTTTTTAATACAATGTACTATGTAAATAAGAAAATATTTTCAGTAATTTTTAAAGTTGATATTATCTTTAATTTTTCTCTTTGCTGAACTGAGGTAAGAACAAAGGCCTTGAAGCATATAAATGCCTTCATGTGCTTTTACTACTTAATAATGGTAAGATATATCTAACAATGTCAATTTCCTAGATTACAAGTGATCCAAACACCCAAGAAATCTGTCAACTTTCTTCTTTATTCCAAAGTCTCAATTACTTTTTTTACAAGTGGAATAAAAAGCTGCAAAACACCAAAACCAACAATAAGACCCAACATATCCTGTGGTATACAGAAGGACTTTGAAGTTCAAAGAATTAAAACCAACAAAGCTGTCATCAATCCACTAGAAACCTAGAGATAATGACTAAGAAAAAGTTCAGTTTGCAACTGCTTTTACAATGTGCCTTTTTTGTTGTTTTTTGTTTCATTCAAAGAACAACAGTCTGTAGCAAGATCAAGATTTTCATGCTTCCTTGCTCCTTTTCTCTTCTTCCTACAAGTCCTTTTTATGGTTCTGAACTTGCACTCTTTAAGATGCTATATCAAATATGCATATGGGTTGGTGGTTAAATATATACCACAGAGGGTTTTTAAACCTTACAGTGTAATTATGAGGCTTTAATATTACCACACAGAAAGAAGAAAATTAGAATATTCACAGAAACTATAATATGATTTTCAGATGAGAAAAGTTTATCCAGAATTCAGAGACTATTCAAAAGAATGTATTAAGCAAAAGAAGATATCAAATATAAGCAAAGGACACCCATCTGCAAAGGAATTTAAGGTTCACATTAAGTAACAAAGCAGTTTCACTCTGAAACACCAAGGATTTTTCACTTAGTATCTTTTCTATATTTTTTAACACAAAAAACTCTAGAATGACAAAGTCTGAAATATTAGTATCCTAATGTGTTATAGAAACTTTCTCCCTTTTCTCTTGCTTGCTCCTTCATCCCCACATCCCTCAAATAAAAAATGGCTGAAAGGTAGGGAACTAGACCCTGCATATTCATTTTCAGAAGTTTGTGTGGAGGGGTTTGGGCACAAGTGGCTTTAAAATACCTTTTCACTACAAAATCTCGAAGTCCAATTTGTATTTACAAAATATCCCTTCTTCACAAAATGTTAGTGGATGGTAATTTGGAATCAAACTTTCATTGCACTAACCAAATTAAGACCCTTTGATAATGTTGGCAGTAAAAGCATTATGGGAAATGAGAATAATTTCTGAATTCCTTTCAGTTTGTATCAGCACATCTTTCCTGCTACTAATTCTCTATTTGACATGTCAACATGATCTGTTCAAATGGCTCCTCTTCCACTGTGCATCGTCAGTTCCTCTGAAATTCTATTTCCTCCTTTGTGGATTATCTGTTTGCTCCAAATCCCTCTTACATTTCCAATTATTTCTTTAAAAAAATCCTGAGAAGAGAAAGATGCAGCAGCAACTTTCTGTTTGCTTATTTGTTTTTCATAAAAAATAAAATCTAAGTGTCTTTGGGTAATTTTGCTCTGCAGCTTTAGAAATAGTAGAATCCAGTCCTGCTGAGGGCTGGCCACAGGCAGAGACAGAATACTGGCTCAGCTCCAGCCCTGAGTGGCAACTCCAGCTGCTCTGCAGAGAACATCATGCTTAGCAAATGCATATATACACAGTTAAGTTACTGACTGTCAGGTTTACAGTGCTAAAGGAATTCCCCAAAGAGAGGCAAGATCTTAACTGGCCTTTCCAGCTGTGACCTGCATTCTGACCTGAAACTCCTGTAAGGTATAATCTGTTGCAACGCATTCTCTTCACCCAGACTATCACAGAGAAAACAGTCTTTTCCTTTTGCTCCAAAGAAACATTTGCCCACATAACTGCTTAATAAAGTGTGGAATGGCACTCCCTATAAGCAAAAATCAGATCCTGCAGTGGCTGTGTGAACACTGTAATAGTCTTATTGAAAGTATTCAGAACAGATTCAAATTAATTTTACTTCCTCCTCTCCTTTTTCCTAATCACTTAAAAAAAATTGTTAAAATTAGCTTTTTGCTCCCAGAGGCCTAACCCCTTTCTCACTCCACTGAGTGCCTTCAGATCCTTATCACTGTAAATGATAGAAGCTTTTTTTGCCTTATTGGTTTGGTGAGAGCTCCTCTCTCACACTGGACTTTCTGCAGAAGAAGATGTCATCCATGTATTGGATGACATACAGTATAGGAAGCTGGGAAGGAGAAACAGAACTAGAACTGATCTGTAGGGGATTCAGGAGCAGAACTAAGGCAGAAGGAATGATGGAGCAGTTTCTGTGCAGGTGTTTTTCTTTTGAAAATTCCATCTTTGTTCTTTGATAATGAAATGACCTGTGAGGGCTTTTGAAATATATGAAAGGGAGTTTTCATTGGAACATATTTTGGGGAAAAAAAACCAAACAAAAAAACAACATAAAAGAACATTAAAAAATCTTATTACCCATTACACACCCATCCAGCATATAAGACATTCAAATGAGTTCAATCAAGCCAATTTGCATACAGCGCACAAAAAACGGGTATGCAATTTGCACATTTTATTGTAAAGTAAAGCAATTCTCATGTCAGCATTCAAAGTCTTTAAAAGGAAAATTCTCTGTGCAGTTGAGTATTTCACAGAGAAGACTGTGGATAGATAGTATTCATAAAATACATTTTATCTAAATTGCTAACTGTCTTTAGCAATAAAACCATCTGAAATAGATGTTGACAAGTGGAAATTATATTAAAAACCCTGCAAGAATTCAGCATATTCAGGGCTATGTTACTGTAATTTCAATATTCTGCTATATCCCTGCTACTTATAGAAAGTGTATTTGCCTCCAGTTGCAATTTAAAACAGCAAGACCTACATTTCCCATATCTCTTTTGACCTCAATGGAACTTCAACTTGGGAAAGACTAAGAAATCTGCCTGTAAATATAGGTAAAAGCCTGAAAAACACAAAATTATTCAATATGGCTCATGCTAAATATTCCTCCCAAAATAGGAAACTTTGCATTTTGGGGGTTTGGGGAAGATCTTAACTCTTAGTTTCTCCCAATAAATTGTCCCTTGTGACAATTAAAAATTAAATGCTTGTCCCTTATTTAGTTTTTCTTCTTTAAGATCCCATTTCAAATATCCTGACATTATCAGTTATTACCTACCAAACTCAAGTTCAAGTTCTGCTTTTTATTCTCCCTCCCTAGCTCCTTAACTTATTTGTTTTCTACTCAGGCTTTTTTCTCCTCCATCTGGCCTGGGAAAGACCTCTGTCAAAGAGTACAGAGCAGGGCCAAACTAGCAGTATGATAGTGGGAGGGACACATCGCTCACCTTTGGGTAATAAAGTTTCCAGGTTAGTGGCTCATGTCTAAAAATGGCCTATGTCCCAAACTCAAATTTTCAACAGCTTTATAATTTGTTTCACTTTAGGGATATTCTTACAGTGACAGAAGGAAAACAAACCTGCAAAACCAGATCTGGTCCTCAGCCTAGTTACAATCTACGGCTACAAATGGCACCATTCTAAAGAAAAAGCTATGAAGATGAGCTTAAAGTCTCCCTAACCCATTAACAGAAAGAAAAGAACTGTGTAACCACAATCATTTGGAAAACAGGTTGAATAGAAAAGGCTTGGAAAGTTGAATAAATAAAAAAAGATATCTTGAGAACAGAAGCACATTGTGATACAGGACGACATGAGCTCATTACTAACACCCCCTCCTCCAAATGAAGACCACATTGCTTATCAGTGAAGATACATTTTCAGTACATTTATAAAACAACAGCAGATTAAGGTCTCTTGCATCCAAGGGAAAGCACAAGACAGAAGCAGAGGAAAACTCAGGTCGAGGAGAGGGAGCTCAGGAGGTTTCTGGTTTAATATATTCCTCAACAGCATCAGCCAAGGAGTCAAGCCAGGCACTTCAGGAAAAGAGGAAGCCTCTGTCATTGCTGATTTGTATTTCTGGGAAAGGTTTCCTTATAGCCAGTCCCAGCCTGTTGTGTCACTCACCCTCTCTCTGTAGGCTGCTTAGAAAAGCCTGGCTTCAGTTCCAGCAACCCCTTATAGGCAGTATGGTCTGCTTTAAGTGCCCTGGAGCTGCTCCCTCTCTAAGCTGAACCAGGCCCAGTCCTCCACCCTCTCCTCACAGGGAAAATACCCTAACCACCTCACTGGCCCTCTAAGTTCGATCTGATTTATTTCTCACACTGGGGAATCCAAAACTGAATGCAGTATATGGATGTAGTCTAAAAAATTCTGAGTAGAAGGGGAATCCCATCCAGTGAATGACTGGCTATGTTCTTATTGAAAGAGCCCTGTCTGTGCTTGACTAGCACATTGCTGGCTCATGCTCAGTTTACTGCAGTCAGCAACCCCAGGACACTGTTCGACCAGGCAATCCCTAGCATCCATCTCTGCAAGAAGTTATTCTTTCCCATGGCAGAGGTTCTTATCTGTCCTTGTTCATTTTCATGAGATTACTTCTCCATTTTGTTTAGTTTCTGAAGATTCTTCAGAGGCATTCTCAAATATTTTGTCCCATAACTGTGACAAGTTTCAAAAAATGACCTTCTGCTCATACAACCTCATTAAAAAAATCAGAGGCAAATCTCATTGGAAAGATAATTTTAAGGGGAAAATGAAACACACAGATAGATATGGTGATAGTAGATGCCATGGTCAAAGTGGACAATAGAAGATGATATGATATGATATGATATGATATGATATGATATGATATGATATGATATGATATGATATGTTGCCATTACCATTATTGTGGCTTCAATCACACCAGCATGACATGTACTTTTTCAGGTAAATGGTGTGCTAAGGAAATTACTGCAGTTTGGATGCTTGAATATGATGGGACTTTCTGAGTGGCAGAACTAAAATGTAAGGGAGGAAGAAGACAGGATGTCTTGCTCCCAGTGATCTATGACATGTTTAGGTGAAAGGGCCAAGATATGATGATCAGCACTTGGTGGGTGTGGTGTGGGTCAGAAAGCTCCACATTTTGTGTCAGAGACCTGAGACATGATCTTCTTACACATGGCTGATCATCCCAGTCTGTCCTCTCCAACAGTGCCTCCAGACTTCAGTTTCTTCTGGATAGTACCACAATTACCCTGCCTTAAATGCTAGGCATCAAGTTGTACACAGTGGTGTTAGTAAGCATTGTCATGAAAAATTAAGGTCCAGGAATTCCGACAAACAACTCAGACCAAATGGTTTGCCTCGGGATACCTACAGCAGAGTGGATCAGTTTGTTTTGAAAATCGGATACATGACAGTAATTAGAGCTGCTGACACGATGCTGCTTAGAACTCTTTCCTCCCAAAACATTTTCAAAATTTAATCAAGGCTGTGCCTGGGAACTCTAAATACAGCAGAATGTCAGCCTGTTTATATACCTCCCCAGGCTATTTTCAACAGCTCATTCAGATGTGCTGACCAGCAAAAGTCATGCAAGTTTAAACTCAACTATTTGCCATGTATCATCAAAAAGAGACAGAAAACTGAGGTTTCAGTAGTGTGGTTTATTTTGCAATTAGTTGGATAATTAAAATAAGCTTTGTGTGGTACCAGAGGAGGTAAGTGAGAATCCAGGAGCAATCATATGTATTTATGATTCTGCCATCACCTACAGCAACAAGCACAGTGTTCAACTGTTCTCCACCAGTTTCCACACCCCAATACAATATAAAAGCATGCACTAGTGTAGTACTGAAAAACGAGAATCTAGTCCATCTCCTACACAGCTTTGCCTCTTTTAATTTTTACTAGAGAGGGCCAAATTTAAAGACCTTGAATCTGACTGTGAACCACACTGTGGCAGCAGACCTATACTGTCTGTTCAATTAGAAAGTGGGTAATTTCCCCTCCTGAACATGGGACCCTATGAGACTGCAAAATAAGCCTCTCTGGTGTTTGTACATGATCTCCTCCCATAGACATAGATGCAAATATCACACAAAGAAGAGAGTATAATTCGTGAGACACAGACGTCTTTGTGGCTGGTGGTCTGCAGAAAACTTGCCTGAGGCCATTCAAGGTTCTGAGAAGCCTAAGGATGCATTCCTGAGCATCCCAGAGTCAAAGAGAGTAAAAGGAAGCTCCCATCGTGGTCTTAAGAGCTGCCAAGCCAAATTCACTGGTATTCCATGTACTTTGTTGAAAAGAAATAGAAACTAACTGTAGAAATCCACAGTTAGTAACAAATGTATTATATATGACCAAGGGGAAAATTATTTCTACATTTAGTAGAAATTATCTCTGCTTTAAAAAACAGTAAGAAAAGGTATTTCTATAATGGAGACTGTAGCTTGTAAAAGAAGGTACACAATCTACAAATTGAAAAAATATCTTTGAAAAGATAACATATTCAACAGAAATTCAACAGCCTTCTTTGTAGCAGCAGTCAAGCAATATTCAATATCAGAGGAAAAAAAAAAAAAAGGAAATTCCATTATTAGAGCTGATTTTTTTTTTTTTTGTTGCTTTTAGTTTTTTTTGTAATCTCTTATTGCCCAGCAGGTTGTCAGGGCCACCTCCAAGAGCTCTGACAGTACTTAGGCAGGGAGCGACCCTTCCCCACCTCATTACATGATGATCCTCAGCCAGGTTTTCAAACACAATTATTTCTCTGGGTAACAATGTGAAAGGCAGCTGCAGTGAGCGTGGAGGTCAGGCAAAGCAGGCCATGGATGCAACAGCACCTGCCTTTTGCATGCAAAAGACAGAGCAAATTACAACATTTGTCGCCAAGGAACTGAGCAGCAGCACCATGTGTGATGGCCTCACGAGCACCATTTTCATCGTGTGCATGGGTATATCTTTTCAAATCTAGAGCAGGGAACAGATGTTTCATCAAAAGACACATTTAAAATAAAGATAATTATGCAGAAAGAAGCTTAATTACATAGGATTATTCAGGTTCACTTAATTGCTTGACAGGCTGAGGGCCTCCTACATATTTGTGACAGAAGCACCCTTCTCACTGGGTTACCAAACTCGGTCATGGCTCAGAGACAAATGTAGTTGTTTTGGTAATCCAGCTAATTCTAGTTTCTGATTTTCATCTACAAGGAGGAAAAGCAAGCAAACTTACCAATCGTTAAAATATAATTTTATTCCCATGGGCATAAATATTTTTATATTCCATAAAATATGAATAGCCTGGTATACAAAAACTTAATGGTTTTATTGCTGTATAGTATGAAGACCATTAATTTCACTTAGACATGATTTAGATAAAGAGAATCTCCTCGGGTCTTACTGCTCACACATGCTTATGCATCATTTCAGAAGTTTGTTATGACCTTTTCATCTGGGTATTTAAAAATGGCCTTTCACCTCCACAAAAAGGGATACCCTCTTTCTCCACAAGCAAAAGTCATAATACTGTAAACTCTAATGCAAACTTTTAACTCTAAGAAAGAAACATTTTTTAAAAAATTTTGTTTAAACAACACAGCATGCACAGTGGAGTGGTACAACCATTCTGCAGGACTGTATTCTCATGGTAGCTACTGAACTGATAATACTAATACGTTTCACAGAAAAACAATGATTTCTGTGAAATTATGTTGACAGGCTTCCAGTGTGATTCTATGGGGTCCTGGGAGCTTACCAGCTGCAGAGCTTGGATTCAGCACTGCTCCAAAATACAAAATTAGGGAGGCAGATATGCCATATGAATCATGCTGAACAGGGAACCCCCACATTTAGAGTCCACGCAGCTGGGACTTTTAAAGAGCACACAGCATCAGCCCAGGTGTTCTTCACAGGTTCCAGAAAATATGATTATTTCATAGAGAGCTTTGCAATAGAATTTCATTTTTCCAGCCCTAAGTATGTTAGTTTCCCATAGCCAACATGTTTTTTGATGGTGTACTATAGGGCATTAGTGAAGCCACACAGCAAATTTATATGTAAGGGGTGTAAATGTGATATTGAAAGCCTGAGTACTAAAATGATCTCTTAATTTTCATCAAACAGAGCACTATAACATTTGCATCTGTCGAGCCATTGCAGACTTTTCTTACATAGACAAACTAGGAATGGTTTCTTTGTGCATTACTGAAAAACCCAAAAACATCAAACCAAACCTGCAGAAGAATTAACTTTATAAGGAATTAAAGCTTCTCATTTGGAGAAAAAATCCTTAGTTCAGTCTAAGCCGGTAAATGTAACTTAAAGCTTGGGAAAGACGATTACCCTATAATGGCTCCATTCACATTCACAAACTTGGGGTCATTTTAAACTCCTGCTACGTTTTGGAATGCAGCCCAGAAAACTTTGGTGTGAAAAATCTGCTGAATGCCTTTGCGCTACATTAGCTAACAGTATTTAAGGTCAATAATGCAGGTGCGGCCTTTCTTTCATTCATTTTAAAAACTTAAAGACTTCTTCCTAAACCTCTGTTTATAAGTGGCTTTTGCTCAAACCTCTAAGAAGAAGAAAGAGTTGGGGAAGAATGAGGGAAGGATACCATTTTGATGTTATCAGGAGAGAACATGAGGGAGGTACTAATAAATCATAAACCAAGAATAGGTTTCAGTGTGGCAACTTAACTTTTATAAACATGTACCAGCACTTAGTGCACTTGCCAAGCAAATCATAGGAACTTATGCTACTTTCCACACTAATGGTGTCAAGGTGCACGGTTTCCCCCCTGCTGCTTGAGAGTGACATTAGAGAGCTCCGGTGAAGCATATGCCCAAGCTCCTACTCTGCAGCAGCTATCGTATGCTAGGGTGACACTATGACTGATCACACCCAGGCACTGCTTCTGTCGCTGCAAATGGGCTTTCAGTTATAATGGAAATGTTTAGTTCAAAGCACCCTATACGTTACACGTGTTATTAATGGCTGAAACATAAGCTTCCATCCACTGAAAGGGTTTGCTTTTATATAAAGCAAATCCTCCTGTAAATTTGGATCTTTTATTGGGTTTATCAGTTTGAGGGATAATAATAAGAAAAGCCCCTTCTACTTTACCTTATATTACAGAAGCATTTAAAATTTTAATTTGTGTTTCATATCAACAAATTTATACATCTACACACATTTTATTACCCATTTTATATGGCTCTGTTTGTTCCTGCTGCAAATTGCACAGTTTCTTAATCACTGCTAAGCATAAAATGCCCCATCAGTAAATTATTCCTGCAATAAAATACATGATGTGGTTTACAAATGATGGTTATTAATTTCAGGACAGAGATGTTGCATTTGCATTGTAGTTTATGTTCAATTAACACATTGCTGCATTAATGCACACTGTCAGCACAGAATTGAACCAGAGACTAAATTAAAATGAAGCACCCTGAAAAGGAATTATTGCCTGGGCTAAACAGAGTAAAAGCCAATTTATTTGTGAGTTTGCTTGTACAATACCACCTGAGGTATTCACGAGCAAATCCAGAAGCACAGATCATGTTTTCAAAAGGAAACTGTCTGATTGCTCTACCTTTTTATGCAGTTTCTGTGGAAAGCATTGTGTCTCTATGCACATGATTGATCAATGATTCTAAAGCTGGAGCAGGTGCAGTTCATGAAAGCCAGATTACAAGGGGAATACGTCTTTAAGAATAAGTCACCCATTTTTTATTAATTATAAACAAGAATGTTTTCCAGGGCACATGCAGCTCTTGAGAGAAAAGGGTGACCACAGTGGAAACAGTAATTGTGATCTTTTAGATGCAAAGCATAACATTAGTTTTGTTTGTCAGATATGATTTTGCAAGAAAAACTCTGTAAAATACTCAGAAAAACTCCAAGTAATAGAAGCAGATGGTAATGGTTCAGTACCAAAATGCTGAATTAGGCTTTTTCAGAACAGGACAACTTTGTTGGACAAAATTGCGCATATGTTTTGAATTTGAGTGCTGCAGATACTAAAACTAACCTGATTGCAAACCAAGTGGACTAGGACTATGGTCTTCAAATGTGTGCTATGTCTCACTTCTTTTTCTGCCATCTCATCCTCTATGAATTGCAATGTTTTTTTTTCCCCTTGAATAAATATCTGAATGGTTGTAAAATACTGGCATCAGAAAACAAGTTGGCATCATTAAAAACATTCTGGATTTCAGTATATGGAAATCCATTTAATATCAGGAATGTTAATTAGGATTAAGCATCCCCTTTTTAGTAAGATTTCGAGCTATACGTGTTTAAGAATAACCCCATAACAGTTGCTTGGTAAACTTCCCAAAAGCTTTGTGAGACACTACATTTTATTGTGGAGATTCAACACTAGTACTTGTGTATTTGTAGAGGAACTTAAAAAGTCCAGCTGGCACAAAATCACCACAAAACTGGCACCACAATCCTGAATAAACTCCTATGAGATTTACATTTCATTAATGTGGATTACATCTGCTTAATCATATTGCCCCAAAGCACCTGAGCTCCCCCCTCATCTCAAGTGAGTGCTGGAGGATAATATCACCCTTAGGTTTTCTTCATGTAATTTTTCCTGTTTCACTACATGTCAGCAGCGAGGTGAGAGGCAGGTTTTGCTTCCTCACAGGATTTGGTTTCTCACAAAACAGCTTTTTAACACAACTCCATAGCTGCAGGGCAAGCTGTGTAGGTGTCACATACCTAGGCACCTCTGGTGGTCCCTCTCAGTTAAAGTTTCTCTGCTGGACTGTGCTGCACACTCTCCGTTTGGGGAGCCCTGCATGAAGACAGCAGAGATATAAACAGGGGAGAAAAAACCGCTCTGCTATCCCCCAGAAACCGGGCCAAACCCATTACCATAGAATAGGCTAGTTTGGGATGCAAAATATTTTTTGCATGGTTCATTAGTAATGTTTTGTAAGCAGTGCTACAATTCTAATACAAATATTTTATACAAACTCTGATTTGCAAGTTCACACTATTGAAGAAGGCATACTGCATGTACTATTACACAGTTACAGGCCACTGAGGAACATATAATGTTATTATGCAGTCAGCAAAAAACACAGTTACTTTGACTTCTTCATAAGAGAAAGGTGTTTTTTGTGGTATTGCACTTCCACCTGTAAAAGTCAGTAATGACCTGAATGGCAGCTAGAAGTCACAGTACAAGAGTTTGTCTGTGCATTTCCACTGCTTAGAATAAGATCTTTCCTTATCCTTGTGACTCTGCTTAGGCCCTAACATCTCAGAATGTAGTGATTCACAAGCACATATCCAGCCTTAAAATTCACTGACATGCTGCTGCATGGCTCAGCTTAAGCAAGATTTCCCCAAGAGATGCATCTCAGGGAGAAGAAAAATTATAAGACACCCTTTAAAAAAAAATTCTAGTTCTAAATTATTTTTTTCTTATGTTCCTAGGTCTGCCACAGTAGAAACCAGCATTAAAAAAATAAGTTAGTAATCTTTAGGACGAGGCTGGGGTCCACAGCTGACGCAGTAGTTCAATAATAATGCATGCATAACAATCTGATAAGATAAAATCTTACTGGAAATTTGGAGTAATAATAACTGATGCTGTAAATACTATTATTCATGGAAAATGGAAAGAGTAACATTTATACCTTCTATAGCTACATGAAAAAAAATTTTGTTCCTCTGCTCTCCAGTCTGCAATGAATGATAAGAAATTTCATGAAAATTTTCTTAAATTTGCCATGCTAAATTTGCTTTCATTTATGCTCTTTCTGAGGCCACTTTGGTGCTAAGTAATTTGTGTGCTTCTAACTGGATTAGAAGTAACTTCCTGGTGTAAAAATAATATATAAAATTGGTAAGAGGAACTGCCTTGAATGAGTTGAACATTCTTTAATGGGGCAAAGATATTCTTAGTATTAAAAATCAACTACTTCATAGAAAAATAACAGTGTTCAATGACCTGTAATTCATATTTTACTGCTAATTTGTTGTATGATATCCATTTGTGTACATGGACTATCTAAGCTCAAATGATGCACATCAGCTCCAGGCAACTTTGCTGTTTAGAGCTACTCCTGAATCAGGATTTACTCTGTTTTCTTCTACTTGATAATTTAGCTAAAGGAAAAAGCTCATCTAATGGATTGTCCTTACCCTGAGGGACTTCAAGTGCCAGATGATAAAACTTTGAATAAAAAGTGATCAGATGAGACAAGGAAGGATGAAGTATGTAGATAAGAGTAAGGAAAGATGTTTCTCAAAAAGAGGCAAAGAAATTCTTTTGGTTATGTATTCCTTATACAGACAATTTCAAAATTTTCTTTTCAAGATTGACTCATTGTATGAAGAATTCTAATATGGTCATCTCTGTCAGCCAGGATGCAGCAAACAAACCCACTGAAATGTCAAATCTGTTCATGACTATGTTCTTGACCAGCAGGTTGCAAAATAATTTTGTCTTCCAGAGACTGCTATCATGTACCTGAGGGTTATGCACTTGAAAAATATGACTTTGTATTTGATACTTGAATGTTGTACTGTAAAGTATTCAGGAATGGCTCAAAAATTGGTCAGCTGGAAGAATTAGAAAGCTAAACAAAACACCTCAGGCTTGTGTTTAATGCAGTGTAATGCAGGAAAAGTGGCTTTGTTTTTTTACTGTTGCCTCCCAAATGCATAGCCTCATTTTTTAAGATTTTTCTCTCTTCCATATAGCTTCAGAGGGCTCAGTCCCACAATGCTTGCTACTTTTTCCCTTCGATAATACATGACTGTAGCTAATAGACTTTCAGTGTCACACATTCTGCACAATCTCATGCTTATACATCAGAAAATGTCACTTTCCTCCAGATATGTTTTTAGTTACAAGCGCCTTGCTTTTGTAAGCCACTTACTTTCAGTGTCATGCTGAACACTTCATCCAGGCTTGGATCTGATCCAGGTCTCAACATAGGCAATGGCAAGAATCTTATTGGCTTTAGTAGGGATTTAAATGAAACTCTGTGGGTTTTATGCTCATTTCTATTTCCCAAGTGCAGCACTTAAAGAGATGTTTAAATTAGTGAGTAGTCTATTCAAATTGAGGGATCACTAACATGATAAAAATAGCAAAAGTGAGAGCATGTACACATACTAGTGTATGGTTATATGTATATGCTAATAAATTACTGAGGGCTACACATCTTATGGAAGACTCTGACTCATCACCTTAAGTGCTAGAATCACAGAATCATGGAATCTCTAGTTGGAAGGCAACCAAAAGGATCATCTAGCTCAAATCCCTGCTCCTATCAGGACTACCTAAAATTAACCATATGACTAAGGGCATCATCCTGTCACTTCCTGAACTTTGACAGGCTTGTTGCCATGACCACTTCCATAGGAAACTGTTCCTGTGGCCAACCAACCTCTCAGTGAAGAACCATCTCCTAATGTCTAATCGGGACTTCCCTCGAAGAAGTTTTATTCTAAGTCCTCCTGTCTTATTTCTGATCAGCAGAAAGAGGAGGTCAGTGTCTCCACCTCTGCTGTTCCCCCTTCAGCAAGATGTAGCCTGCAATGGGGTCCTTCCCTTCCCCAAGCTGAACAAGCCAAGTTACCTCAGCTACTGCTTGTAAATCTCACCCCTGAGGCCTTCTACCATCTTGGTTGCACTCCTCTGGGTATGCTACTATAGTTTGATGTCCTTACATTGTGGCACCCAAAAGTGCCCCCAGCACTCGAGGTGAGGCTGCCCCAGCTCAGAGCAGAGCAGGACAATCCCCTCCCTTGCCCGGCTGTGATGCTGGGCCTGATGCACCCCAGGACACCGGGGCCCTCCTGCCTGCCAGGGCACTGCTGGCTCATTGCCATCTACCCAAAACCCCAGATCTTTCTACAGGGCTTGTCCCCAGTCTCTATTCTGTGTATTTTTCAGAAGACAAACACTTGAAGAAACTAATCCTTTTTGATGAGGCTTTCATTTTATCTGACATTCTACACAAATAAATGAACTTAAAATGTAGCACTTTATCTTACTCAAATTTGTTGTGACACAGGCCTGATTTTTTTTTGTTTCCATTATCTGTAATGATCAGATGAATAGTTTGGGTAGACTATTTTAAATCAATAGATTATTTAGGCATTGTTCAACTTCAGCTTGTTTGCGATCTATGATTAATTACCTGAGTGTTTAAGTATGGTTTCTGTATTCTAATTGGATGCCTGAAACTTCTGAGAACAAGAATATAGGAGTCAGAAATAATAATTAGTACACAGTCAAAATGAACAGATTTGTTAACACATTAATGACTTGGTATAATATGAAAGTCGATGTTAATATGAACAAAATGTCTTGATAATTAGTACAATTAAAAAATTGTTTGTGTAAAATACTTAAATCAGTATTTTTGCTATACTCAGCCTTCTGTAGTTAGTTCAGTATATCCATTATCAAACTGGTGCACAATAGTAGAAGTGCCATTATGCTGAAATGAGAAATCTAATTGTTGCAGGGACAAAGTTTATTGAACATTATATGGTGCAGGTATAGCACGGAAGCAAAAGCACAGGTTCTTAAGCTGCTCTTAGTGCAACTGACAGAGGATTTCACTGACCCACAGACAACTTAATTAGTCACTAAGAAAAAGTAGTTTTAATGAGAATGGTCTAGATGATAGACAGTATCCTTTTCATCCCTATGTGACAAGGCAAAAAAAAAAAAAAAAAAGCAGTAAAATTAATAGCAATTACCTTCCCTTAAAATAAAATACAATTTCAAAAGATTTTGAATAATGCCTAGGATGAGGAGGGTAGCTATAAGCAGCAGCAGGAGTGCAGCTGGCTTCTGTGCATGAGGACAATTGAGCTGTGAGCACTTCAAATTTTATTCAGAAAATTACAGGGAAAAAAGGAGCCTAAGAAGGTAAAATAAATTCTTCACATGGAAAAGAATGGCATAGAGAAAAAGCCCTGATAAGAGAGACCTGTGACCAAGAGGACACAGGTCTGGACCTGGTTTTCTCTGTAAGTCTGTAGCAGACTCTCATCTGGAGTTTGATGGCATCTCGCAGGTTTCTGAGGAAACAGCCCTACCCTGTGCAGGACAGACATATTATCTTCTTTTTCAGAATTGTAGGACACAGATTCCAGACTGTGGGAAAGCTTTCATTAAAAAAAAAGAGATGGGAAGACATGAAGTGTCTGGTGTCTTAAAAGTCACGGAGCTTGTCTTAAGAGTCACAGAGCTAGTCTTTCACTGAAAAAGAGAGCAGGATGCAATGGTAACCATATGTATTCTTTTTTTTTCTTTTTTTTTTTTTTTAATATTCTGGAATTGATACAGTCAGGAAAGAAAAAAACACATTGGGGTTGGCTAAGCAGGTATGCCAAAAAACCCTTGTTCAGGGAAAGAAAACTGTCTTGCAGTCCTAGGTCTCATGGTTTTATATAATTATGTTTAATAAAATACACCATCTATTTTCCTTTGAAATGGTATGCCTGTAAAAAGGCAATGCATTCAAAATAGATTTTTCTCATACTGATAAAAACAAGAAGCAACTTCACTGGAAAGTTGCACTACTACAAAAAAAATTCTAGAAACCTAGAACTGGGACTGTGTCTCCTGTCAGATGCACAGACACAGAGATTAACTGATTGCAATCAAGAGCAGAACTTGAAGTTGTCAATTTACTGCTGAAGTGCTGCTTATTACTTAAACATTTGCTTTGTCTAAGTGTAGCTTATGCAAATTTAAGAACAGAATCGGGGTTCAGCATATGCAAATATTCCTTTGTCTAGTGCAAAAATTAAACATCTTACATGTTAGATGTTGGGGCATGTTATACTAAAAAATATAACACTCTTGGGAGAGAACACCTAACATAAACCAAATGCTAATCACTGAAGAAGAACAGAAAATTGTTGCACTTTCTAGCTTAAAGTACTTGTAAAATCCCAAGCTTTAACATGGGCTGACATAATTTTGAAGCCAACTTGTCACTATGCTACAGAAACCATTGGTGCCCTAGATGGTTTACTGTTCTGGAATTTAATCGATCCAAAGGCAGTGATAGGAATTTGAGGCAACTATTCCACTGGAGTGGACATTATTTTAATGAAAGCTTATCCAGCTAATGAGCTTGATGAAAATCTGCTTTTCTCCTTGAAACCAAAGCAAAACACCATTTGTACCTATTTTGTAATCATTACAGTTGTAAACCAAATATTTTCTATTTTTTCTGGTCAACAAATTAAAATATGTTTCATATATGTTGGGTTTTTTTTTTTTCATGCTTAATTTTTTCTTTGTTTTTTAGGACAGTTCTTTCCAGAATTGTAGTAGAGAAAACTCATTTCTTCATCTGAAAACCTGTTTCACATTTGGCTCATGAACAATAAAAATATTTGAAAGCGTCTTGAATTTTTTTTGAAGCTCTAGCATATCCTGAAAAGGTTCTGCCATAAAAATATGTATCATCTCATATAATGAAAAGGTTCTCATCCCAGCAGGATGTCAGCATCAGGCGCATGGTAAACAATTCTGTTTCATTTACATTTTGTCATTAGGTGTCACTTACATTTAGCTGTGACTTTATCATGCATCATGTACTTTATTTCACATCTTTACTAAATTCACAAACCATGAATTTAAACATCCCTAGTTTTTGACATGTTATTCCACAAGGTAAGTGTCAGTTTTTTGAACAAAACCTACGAATAATATAAGATTGAGATCAAATTGAATTGAAATTAGTCTGAAATCTAAAAGCTAAGCTAAGTCATTTACAGCAGCTTCATAAAAGGATGAGATATGAAATGCAAATTCTCTCTAGCATTAAATAATATAAGTTTAAACCATGTCATATATTATAAAGGTCTCTGTTGGTAGATTTTTGAAAGACTGTCACTTTATTAGAGCATAGATATTAATAGGTGATCAATATATAGTGCTGGATTCTAATTTAAATTGTTAGATAAATGCATACGGTAATAAAATAGGGAATTTTGTGATTATATTATTATATTTTGCCAGAGATGGTGTAATTTTAACCATGTAGCATAAAGTAATATTAATCTTTAATTATATTCTAATAGTTAGATGACAAATTATCCAAGGAAGAATTACTGTCAGATGTTTTCCTTTTAAACTCTGGAAAACAATGCTCTGCTGAACACACATGAAGCATTTACTTGTCTCAAATAAGATTTTCTCATTTTCAGCTTATTTTCTTTTTGTAGTCATCTTATAAAACATTACTACAGCTGCTGCAGTGATCTTTTATAAAAAAAATTTTATCTGCTCTGAGCATTTCCATTTTACCAAGTCTGTTTTTTTTTCCCTCAACACAGAAGAAATGCTCATCTGCAAATGACTTTTGTTCAGCACAGAAATGTGAGGATTCATGGGGTGAAAATCACTTGTTAGGTACAGTGTGACACACAGACTTGTGATGTTGTGACTAAAATTCTTGATATTGCTGGTTTTGTGACACGAGTTCCTATTGTAAGTATTTTAATGGGACCTAATCAGAATACTGGAGAGCCAGAGGTGGGAGAAAATAAATCCTGTTATGATCTGTGCCACTGTAAAATCTCAGGCTTACAATTAAAATTTTTACTGTTCTAGTCTGCTCCTCTTCAGAAAGGGAATATATGTTTGTGCAAGAGTGACACAAATTTTAGCTTCACCCCTAGTTCTCCAGGTGCCCATGGATTTGCAGTACCAGTGTGCCATCAGTGTTGTGGTACACCTGAGCTAACAACCCATGCCAAGAGACTTAACAGCAGATATGGTGCAGAGATAATTTAGGATTCTTGCACTCCTGCCTGAGCTTTTAATAGATTGTTTTTTCTCTCCTAGGTGTGTCTGTTCTCATTGAAGAGAGCTTGAACATTCTTCAATCACCTTCTGTTAAATGCCGTACATTGCACCTCTGGTTCACGTCTCCTAAGCCAAAGCTAGATGCAGCCAGCTTAGTTGAGGCAACAAACTATTTACAAAGCCAGTTTTGCAGCTCTACACCTGTATTGTCTTAAACACCTCATTTGGAGTATGATAATGAACATTTGATTTGATGATCCCCAAACCAGTCACAGAAACTGGCTTCAAATACTGTGCCTGCAATACCTTGGAGTATCTTCAAACCTGTTACTGAAGACAGCTGGTTTTTACAGTATTTCTTGTAACACATTTTTCACTTAAAATGGTGTCTTGATTCTGACCTCACTTGTCAGTGTAAACCAGGAATAATTTTACTGAAGTCAGCAGAGACAGACTGCTGTGGCAAGGTCAGAAACCGACCTGTCTTGGGAGTCGTTCCAAGTCTAGAACAAAAAAAGCTATTAGGTATGTCGCACTCAGAACTTGGCACGAGGCTGTAAATATAGGGTCAAAAATAGATATTTTTGTCATTATCTGACATATACTTTTCTCTTTCTAAAAGAAAATGTTGATCTAATTGGCTCCAAAATACCTTTCAGCAACAGCTGCCAAGTTCCTTTTAATGGAGAATGTGGAAGAATTTTATTTTCTGTCATTCTCTTATTATAAGCAGATAAAAGATTGATCAGAGAAAGCATAGCCAACTTTTTAAACCTCTTTTTCATCTATTCTAGGGTACCTGATTTGGCATTTACAGTACATCCTAGCAAAAATTTTCTTTATTCTAAGAAGTGAATAAAAAATTTTGTGTTTTATATGTTAATCCACTACTCATTTTTCCATTTTTCCCAAATTTTTCTTAGATGTCTAATGCAAATAAGTGATTATATAGAAAATCCCCTCAATATTCAAAAGTAAACTTTTGGTTTCTGCTGGCCTGTATTACCATCTGGAGATAAAATGGAGAGATGTCTAACCTCTGGAAGAGCTCAGCATACATTTTATAGACAACTGGTGAACACAGACATTCGTATAAAAGGAATTCTAGCTTTTCCAGTGTATTGGGTCATCCACCTGGTGTTTGGCCACTAGTGGTGTCCCAGAGGGACACATCCTGTTTGTTGGGCACAGTCCCATTTAGTATCTTTATTAATGACCTGTTTGAGAGGATCAGGTCTACCATCAGCAAATTTGCAGGTGACACCAAGCTGGGTGGGTGTGTTGACATACTGGAGGGTAGGAGAGCTCTGCAGAGGGACCTGGATGGGCTGGATCAATGGTGTGAGACCTGCCATGTGAGGTTCAACAAGACTAAATGCCAGGTCCCACACTTTGGTCCTAACGACCCAATGCAGCACTACAGGCTCAGGTCAGGATGGCTGGAAATCAACCCAGTGGAAAAGGATCTGGAGTTACTGATCAACAGCAGCTGAACACGAGCCAGCTGTACCCAGGTGGTCTAGAAAGCCAACAGCATCCTGGCCTATATCAGCAATAATGTGGTCTGCAAGATTAGAGGAGTGATTTTATCACTTCTCAGTCAATCACTAGAAAGTGATTCTTCCCTTGTACTTAGCACTGGTGAGGCTGTACCTCAAGTCCTATGTTCAGTTTTGGGCCCTTTGATTCAGAAAGGATATTGAGGTGCTGAAGTCTGGGTCCAGAGGAGGCTAAGAGAGCTTGTGAAATTTCTGGTGTACATGACCTACAAGGAGGAGCCAAGGGAACTGGGGTTGTTTACCCTGGAGAAAAGGAGGCTCAGAGGAAACCTTGTGGCTCTTTACAACTCCCTGAAAGGAGGGTGTAGCCAGATAGGAGTTGACCTCTTCTCTCACATACCCAGCAACAGGATGAGAGAACATAGCCTCAAGCTGCACCAGAGGATTAGTGTGGGCATTAGGAGGAATCACTTCATTGAAAGGGTGGTTAAGCACTGAAATGGGCTACCCAGGGGTGTGGTGGAGTTACTGTCCCTGGAGGTGTTTAAGAAAAGACTGGATGTGGCACTCAGTACCATGGTCTAGTCCTCAGGGTGGTGATTGCTCACGGGCTATACTTGATGATCTGAGGTCTTTTGTAACGTAATTGACTCTATGATTCTGTGATTTTGTGATTTGCATGGCAGGATTTTGGTACCAGGAAGGCTACAGGGGTGGCTTTTGTTGGAAGCTACTGGAAGCTCCCCACATATCCAACAGAGCCAGTGCCAGCTGTCTCCAAGACAGACTCACCACAGGGCTAGGCTGAACCCACCAGTGACAGTGGCAGCACCTGTTAGATAGCTGGTTTAAGAATGAAATAAAGTTATTGCACAGAAGCAAACTGTGGACAGAGAAGAGAGTAATTGTTACGTGAAGTCATTGGTCAGAGACAGAAATGCCAGGGTTCACCAAGAGTCATCAACAAAGAGCAACAGTTTATTATGGCAGCCTCCTTTTCTAGGGGGTTCAAAATTCCCAGGTTTAGACAACAGATTGGTCTGCGTCTTAACATCACCCAGCTCCTTGATGAATGATATATCTGTATTCTGGAATGAACATGATTGGCTGAGGCTTGAGTTCCTACTTGAGTTCAAATCTATCCTGTGATTGCTCACTCAGGGACTTGTGTACTTCAGAAGTAGGTGAGCCAAATTGGATTTCTGTTATTTCCAGATTTATCTTGTCCTGCTACAAACCGACTGTGCTGTGACAAGTAATGAGATTATGTAAGAGAAAGAATTCTACAGATACCAAGGTCAGTGGAGAAGGGAGAGGAGCAGCTGCTCCAGGTGTCAGACCAGAGATTCCCCTGCAGTCCATGGTGAGAAATGTGGTGAGACAGCTGCTGTCCATAGCAGAGCAGAGATCCACCTGCAGCCCCTAAAAGACTTGGTGCTGGAGCTGGCCAGTGTGATCTTTGGGAAGTACACACTGGAGCAGGCTTCTGGCAGGACCTGTGGGTCTAGGGAGAGCAGAGTCCAGGCTGGGCAGGTGCCTCGTCAGGGCACATGAACCCATGGGGGCTCCACACTGTAGCAGCCTCTTCCTGAGGGATTCCACCCCACAGAAGAGATTCATGCTGGATGGAGCAGCTTGTGAAGAACTGTAGCTGATGGGAAGGACTCATGCTGCAGAAGTTCAGGAAGGACTGTCTCCCATGGGAGGGACACCATGCTGGAGACTGGGAGAGTGACCAGTCTTCCCCCTGCAGAGGAAGGAGCAGCAGAGGCAACATGGATGAGCTGCCCATTGGGTTACGGGTGCACAAAGCCCTGAACTGCAGCAGCTTTTGGGTGACCCAAACCAAGTTACTTTTTGAGCAACACGTTACCAGCTGTACAATGTGGAAAATGCCCATTCCATCTTGCTCATGCTAGTGATGAGAATATCTATAACAGGGACCCATCCTATGGTAACAGGGATTGGAATAGCATCAATGTGCAAAAAATCAAACAAACATGCAAAGCACGGAGAATTCTTCTTTCATAGCTTCATCTGCTGTTTTTCATTTTACAACCACAGATACAAGTTTTATTACCATGTTTTGACTTACATATATGCAAATATTTTGTAGCAAACCTGGACTTTTAGTATTAAAAAATGAATACTAATCCTGGTAATCAGAAACCAGAAAAATACAGTTTGGAGCTTTGCACACAAATAAACATTTGCAGATAAATTTGCATCAGCTCTTATATGTGTGATCTGAGTTCACTACATTGAATCTATTGCCTTGTTAATCTTGGCAACATGCTGCTGAAAGAAACACAGCAGTTGTAGGGAGGTTCATTCTTTTCCATCAAAAATGTATACCTAATTAAATGGAACTGCTTGTGCTCTCATTTTACCTCAAGCCTCCATTTGGCAGGAAAGAACAAAAAATGGGATCTTGTACCATGACAGTCCTTTGTGCAGCAAGCTGAAAAAAAAAACAAAAAGAGCTTTTTATTTCAACCTAATCACTGATTCGGGTGTTCCCAGGCCCTATTTGTCAGGAAATCCAGTTGAAAGTGTGTAGTTCTTCTTCATAAAAGAAGAGAATTTGATATTAATTATTGCAGATCTTTTAGTCAACCCAAGGTCCCATTCTAAATTTTGACTTTACAAGCAGTATAACATCTCAGTACAAAATACGCTATTCTGGTGAGAACTCAGGTCCTTACATATGTTTATTTCCTGCCGTGGCTTAAATTTATTTTTTTGTAGCAGAATTCTAACTGTGATTTTCTTTGTCTGTTGCAAATGTTCAACAATATACAGGAGAAATTTCAGGTCATGGTTTTTTTTCACACTTTAAACATATAAAGATTAAAGAATGAATGCGCAATCAGCGTATAGAAAATCCAGCTTTTACAAGAACAAAATCAATGGTTCAGCTTCTTAAATCTCAATAGAATTCATAACATCTTCAGTCACTGTTACCACTCTTTTGTGTCTCCTTCAACTAAATAGGTTCTTTAGAGAAACAGTTTGGTAAACTGGAAAATACAGTGATAAAACCTTGTTTTTCTTGCTAGTCTAAAATGGAAAATGTCCCAGCACTTATTTCTAGTAAAAAAATCTAACATTTTAAATTATGGATAATTTTTCTCCCTACTATTCCCAAAGCCATAAACTCTTGTCTTTTTTTATTTTGTTTTAAAGAGGATGTACATCTAACCTTTGTTACAGAGAGGTATTAGAAAATAATCTGTTCTGAATGGCATCTTCATGGTTTTGTGCACAAGTGTGGACTTGTGGGATCTTCAGCACAAGTCAAGTAATGGGTGTTTCCAAGTCTCTGTACTCCTATCTACATTTCATTACATTGTAAATCCCTTGGCCTGACTGTATCCTACCTGACAGTGATTGGGAGAGGAATGTGCACAGAAGTTCAGATGCTGATTCTTGGCCTGCTAAAGTCACCAAATCTATGCGGGACCTCCTCTAGGACAGAGAAAAAGGTTTTTATTTTGTTTTTTCAATTGCAGTTTCGATACTTGTCCATGACTATATTGGTATAGAGACTACTTGGAAATGGGAAAATTTAAATTTCACAAATTTAAATTTCAATTTTTCCATAAGAAATTTGTTTTAGAATCTGAGTTATCTGACCAGGAATTGGATCCTTATCCCTGCAGATCCCTCCAAATGAAATGATGGAAACTTTGCAAACCTATTAAATACTTTCCCTCCTATACCCATACCCTCCAACAAGCAGGAGGCATTGCCACTGAACATACTTGCTAACGATGTGCTGAATACTACCCAATACACATGGGTAGTAAAATAAAACCATAAAAAAATGTTGGAGTTTGATATTTCAGGTGCATAACAACTTCTGGGCATGTCCTGTAGTTGTATACCAGCCCAGCTGTGGTACTCCATTTGAGTTGTGCATAAATATAGAAGAATCAAACAAATAACCCATTTATAAGTTTTGATGGAGGCATTCTAATATTATCATGTGGAGAAAGTGATAAACTTTTTTTTTCAAATTGTGAGTTACAAAATGTGTCAGAACAATTACAATCCATGGATATTTATGATTGTGTGTAGCTCTCTTTATCTGTCTATTTCTTCCCATTCTTATTAATCATAAGATATACAAATGTTTTACAGTACAATAAAAATATTTTCATTGTTTATTTAAAATTGAGATATATTCAGATAATGTAAAATTTTAGTTATAAATAAACATGAATTAGACTTCTAAATCTAAATGGTTGTTAGCTCTGAACTTTATGAATTTTTATATTAGTGATACTATCTCTGACATAACTTTACAATAGCAAAAGAAGTCCTATAAAACTGTATTTGAAAATAAGCATGTTGTGGTATTAGGTATCATAATTGATCAATCCATTTAAAAGATACCACCCCATTAAACTATCTGATATTTTAATATCCATATAGAAAGAAAGTTAGATGAAGAATCAGTTTTCTTATAGATGAATGCTATAGACTTAATGAAATGTAGATATATAAAAGAAAAATATACAGCTTGTTAACTTCTGTCACTAATGTAGATATTGTAGGAGGTCAGCAGTTACAGAAGGATGTAACCCACTGACTCCTTCCTACATATTTTATTAAGACAAAATATTTTTGAAATAATGAATATTGACATTTAATAGTGTATGACTCTACAGACCATTTTATTTGAAAAGGGAGGGAAGCAGCAGATAAACAAAAATAAGTTTGGAGCTGGTGACTCTTTACGATGAAATGCCTGGAGTTCAAGAAGTAAATTAAGTTAAGAAGTTAAGTTTTTCCACTATGTTCTTATGCTTGTGGCTACTAGAATTATAATGCATGTTCAAGAATAGGAAGAAAAATAAGGAGAGTAGGATCACCAAATAATTACTGTCTTGGTTTGGAAACAATTACAAAGCAGGCCCTCCTATCTAGGACACACACACATGCACTGCAATGCTATTTCATCTGGGAACCAATTGCATTTAGGAGCCTCTTGGAAGAAAGATGTAGGAACATCTTTGTTCCTATTTAAGGAATGATACAAGGAGCTATTTTTGAATGATTAATTAAAGGGAATCAATCTTCATTGCATTGCCACTGACATGAAAAGCACCGTAGCTGTGCAATAATCACATGCAATTATTCAACTATCCCTTTGGCAAGGACAACGTAATTAGTCCTGGTAGTGCCAAGAGATTTTCTTTATACCCAACAAATTGGCAGTTTTAATCAAGTGTTGCTGAAATTTATCATAACACAGGGAAAACAATAGGTGAAGGTAGAAGGGCCCAAGCTGTGTGAATCCTATCTAGGACAGTACAAATTTACAACACTAAAAACGTGATGAATGCTACCAGTCCTCGAAAAACCTGGTTATAATTGGGTATCAGAATCACACACCATAGCTCCTGTTTGTTTAAAATCATGGGCATGACTCTTCTCATGCCTCATTATTTAGCTTGCTTCAGGACTTCATACCTGTTATTGTGTTGACCTGTTATCACAGCTATCATAGGTGATCCTGAGCTGTCAGGGGGTGTCACGTAGATCCAACCCCAGGCCTACTGAAAACAAGCACAGCCAAACCCAGGATCATTCAGCCTCATTCAGTGCCTGAGCTCTGAACTTACATGTAAGTTGAACCTCCCACATTCTGAGGCAGCAGAGAACTAGAAACTTTTGTAGTGTGTGGCAAAATGAGAGAGTCTGTAGTGAAGTCAGTAAGCTGTCTCTTACATTCTGCAGCCAGACTCTTGGCAGACATTTAACATGCACTGATGTTTAAGCACCCTTGAGCCCCTAGGCTGTGCCACATTTAGTCAGATTGGCTTGTTCCTGCCGTTGGAATGCTTGTAGTCACATTCAGCTATGAGGTCAGTCATATTTCTGCTAACTATAACAGATTTATGCCAATACTGAATTTGGTTGCAACTCTTTCATTAGCATAGCTGGAGGAAATGCCTTTGAAATTGCCATATTACAGACAGTGGGTTCAATGTTTACAGAGTATTGACATGAGAGAAATCAGACTTACAGAGGGATCCACTGGAAAAGACAATGTGCTAAAATTGATTGAACATCTGAGATAGTACCTGTCTCAGTAGAGACAGATTTATCTGCATCTCACATACTCTTGCATGAGGTAAATGTGCATGCATGGTTTCTTTGCTAAATCTTAAAGAGATATTGCTTATTTATTTTTTATTACACATTAATTTTTATATTACATTCAGTGTAAGTCCAATAAGACAGACAATATGGGAAGTTATTGTCAGTAAATCTGTGACAAGGTTGTTTTTATTGTTACCTGCCATTCTCACTGTGGCTATTTGAATACTAGAAAGTGAAAGAAAAATATGCCCTAGAAATAATTTACAATCTAGAAAAACTGTTCTTTTCAAGCCCAGAAAGGTAATGTTTAGCCAACAGTTTTCTGACTGCCTTGGAAATTAAAATTTCTTTTAAGCTGAGAAACTTAACAAGGATCCATCTACTCTCTACAGAGTAGATTTGGAGAACTGTTAGTTCAGGTTATATAAACCTGTAATACTTAGGGCCAGGATAAGGGGAAGAAAACCCATTTTCCCCCATAAGTGTGGTCTATTTTTTCACCTCTTTGCAGATGGAAAAGAGGAGGAACAAAGGTCTTTTCATTCCTCTATTCTTTTTACTTTTCCTTTTTTTAAAACAGCTCTAAACACATCTCTTACAAATGCTGTTGGCCTGTATCGCAGCACAAAGAAATCAGTGAGATAACGGCAGAAGCATTGCTCTTTCTGCCTTGAAGGGTTGTGTTCAGCTTTATAAACTATCTATTTCTGCTAGATAGGTTGCCCAGTGACTTCATACCTTCTACTTTTCCTTGTCTTTTTCTAAAGGGAGAAGTAGTATGTTGTCTTTTTAATATCCACTGTCTCTGAGATTACTTTTGAGCTCAGAATGCAAAACTTTTCCTCAGGCTACATTTCCATTTTCAGTGTTTTATAACCTCATGAGTGGAACTGCATTGCACACAGACAGAGGCATACATTACTTGTGGCAATGTGTTGGTTTGTTGCATTGTATTTCATTTAGCTGAAGGAACGTCTCCCTCCATCCCTCCACTCCTCCCCCACCCCACACACTCTCTCAGGAAAAAGAAGAGGGAAGAAAAGAAAGGGAAGAAGAGACAGAGTAGAGAAGAAAAAAACACAGTACACATACACAGGAGATTTTGTGCATAATCTGAATAATTTTTAGCCCTGCAGAGGTCTCTTAATGACTTCCCTAAAAATTTGTCTTGTCAAACATAGTTAAAAGCTTTTGCATCATATGAATGGAAGCAATTTGGAAACAGCATAGCAGAAGACAGAGAAAAGCCTTGGTTTGGCAGAATCATGCAAACATTGAACAAATATAGTTACTATCAGAGAATTTTGATTCTTCAGCATTATATTTCCTTGAGCATACTCTGTTCTTGAGCTGTATAACTAACAAGGTGTGCTTGAGTACATGTGAGTGTACTGCTCTTTTCTGCATTCCTATGAGACATTAATAGCACAACAGCAGTAGTCCAAAAAATTCAATTTTTCTGCATAAACATATATAAAATGTACAGACTCAATCCATCTTGCATTGCCTGATGTGTATATATATATATATATATGTATGGGGTTTTTTTAGTGTGCTATTTCCAACACTTTCATCAAGGTTTGTCATTCTTTGTCATTCTTTCAATGTCTTCTCAGTCAGTATTTCAGTCAGATGAGTAGTCACAAAAAGCACAAAGCAGAGATGAAAATTAAAGAATCCATTATGTTGAAAGAAAGAGAAATGGGAGGAAGTAAAGTACTAGGAGGGAAGATGTGATGAAATGGAAGGAAGGAGACAGGAAGTGGGTAAGCATATAATAAAATACTCTGAAAAAATTAGGAAGGAGAGAGGAGCTGATTGGAGTTTGCAGCTGTATTCTGTCCTAAGGAGGCTAAGAGCAGTAAATCAGTGCTGAATGAATTTGTGAGGAACTGAACTGATAACAGTGTCAGCAAAGAATTCTATAAAGGACAGGAAATATTCAGCAACCAAAGGAGAAGTTATTAATGGAGAGGTAGAAAAAAACCAAAAATGTATAAAGTGGATGGAAAAACCAAAAGGGTCAAAATCTCAAAGCAAATATCTATATGATTTGTTCTTGTGTGTTGTCTGATTGTTTTCTTTTTTAATACATGAGTTGAAGGTCTGGGTGGGTGGCCCTGGTAGTGGAATCAAAAGTCTGACCCCAGAGGAAGTTGGTTAATAGCAAGAAACAGAGAAAAGTGCTCACTGATAGAAGAAAAAAGTTGGCTAAAATTCAAACTTCAACACAGAGAATCGTGAAATCAAACTTGGATCTGGAATTTTTGCACTATGCTTTGGTCACTCTTCTACTAACGTTTTCTTTAATAACAATAATAATCATCATCATCATCATCATCATCATCATCATCATCATCATCATCATCATCTTGAGAACTTAGGTTGAAATTTTTGATTGAGTACACCTTAGTACCCAAGGAAGAACATTTAGACATTCTTTATCAGACAAACCTCATCTTTATCAGAGAAACAAGTGTACAGATGCTGAAACTGCCTACCTGGGCATCCTATATTTTGGGTGGCCACCTGCTCTTTGGAAATATGACAAGGGAAAACTGAAAACAAAGTTTTCTAGACAATAAATCTAGAAAATAAATCAGGCTTATATTTTCCTCCTTCGCTTGACTTGTACAAACTCCAGGTATTTTAAATTTCAACAGAAATGAAGGTTTACAGGAAAAGGTTTCCTTATCATGTTTTTTCATATGTATTTTTTTAATGTTTCTCTCCTTCTATCAAACCCTCAAAATCCCCTGCCTGGCAAATGAAAACCCATGTGATTTCTCCTTCAATTTATTCCCATTTTAAAGGATATTAAAAGCTGTATCATAAAACAGAGGTGACTAAATATAGATTGTTCATATCATACATGAACAATTCATAATACCCCCTCCAATATTATAGGTATTAAAAGCATATATAATCAATGAATTATGAAAAGTGGAAAAATGAATAAGAACTAAGCTTGGCACTCAGGTGCTATCATGAAATAAGAAATAAGACAGTGTAAAAATATAGTCCTGTTTTTAAGTATGACGTGAGCACTTAGAGCCCAGAGTCATGAGGTCTTGATTTGAATTGATTTGAAAATGCTTGGGTCACTTTTAGAGATTGCTTCCTGGGTTTTAAATCACTGACACTTCTGAAAAGAAATCTTCTCAGTAGATCTGACACTGCTCATGATGACTAGTTCAGTCAGCTCCAGATATGAAGGAGGAGGTGCAACAAGAAAGATTAAAGAGCATGGATGCAATTCTGAATTAAGGTCAGGAGAAACAGAAGACATGATTATATAGGATTACAGGCTGAGATTACAACAGTTCATATGTTCTGTCTTGCTCACCTTCTATGTCAATGTCTGGACTGAAATTCTTGCTGTTAATGAGGATTCTGCCATTAAAATGTTAAACTTCACATCACTAAAAACCAAGGGGCCATATTCAGATTCTCCTTTTCTCACATCCCACACAGGACCATCCTGCATTCAATGAAAAGGTTCAGTTAATCACAAATGAAATTTTATTTTAGCCATGGTTATATCATAGAAGTGGTTTTGTTGCTGGAGTTTAATTGTGCTTTGTCCTGTTTTGCTATTCTGGAGCAATTCTTTGGGCCCTAAGTATACAGAGTGATGACAAAAACACTCAAGCTTGATGCTGTGCAATTTAGCTAAGTGCATACAGTGAAATCCACTGGGGTCCTCTGAAGATTTTGTAGTCAGGTTAACATTAAAAGGGAAACACTCAGTTATGGCCCATTCCTGCTCCCTTTCAAGGTAATCAAAGGATTTGCAATAACATCAGCTGGAATAGGTTTAGATCCTTTTTAAAGATTAATCCTAGATGTTTTATGGCAGGTGGTTTATCTATCATCTTGGTGCCAATTCTGTAAGAAAACATGCAGAAAGTCAGAATTTGTAAACGTCATTTTATCATTCACTGTGGGGTTTAATATTATGTTCCAATGTTACAAACAAATGCCACCAGGAAAAGTAAAATCTCATCTTCTCTCAGGATATTAACATTTACAAATATTTGCTTCAGGTCTTTGGAGATGATAACATACTTCAGCTGTTATCTTTTGACAAGTTATAGTTATACAAAAAAAAAATCAAGGGCTGAATTCTTCCTTCTTACATTGTTGTAGATTAGGAGTAATTACAGGAAGTCAAAGCATTTACACCAGACTAAATATAATTAACAAGAGCAGAATGGAGCCCAGAGTTACACTGTGAGACTCACACATAAATGCAATCTGCAGCTAAGAATAAATGTGTTTAACATAACCTTCATAAGTCATCAGCACAGATTCCTTTAATTTTGTTGTCTGTTTATTCACATTACAAAATGCCTTTGTTTAAATATTTCTCTGACCTAGTTTAACAAAAAAGCCCATCAATAATGTAAACCCTAACAAGTGAACTGATATGTTATATTTGTAAACAGTGGCATGTTTAATCAAATTGCACTAGAAGATAAATTCAAGTGTTTTCTTTCTTCAGCAGAAAAAGAGCTCATGTTTGTATTTGTTTTATTTATATTTAACTCAGTTTACTATCCTCTTTCTTCTCTTTCTTTTGTTCAGCCCACAGGTTGTTGCATTTGGTGTTTGTATTTTCCTCTGGAGTTTAAAGGAAACAGGAGCTAAGCAACAACAAAACAGTTGTTAAGGCAGATAATATTTGAATGATCTTCACTATTTTTATTCTGAAAAAATATTAATCAGGGTTTGGCTTGAAGGATGCTTCATCATCTATTTGATTATCTGTTTATTTGTGTTAACACTTAAGGAGCATCTATGAAAATAACTATTCGTTACATTCCTCCTGCTACCAACCCAAAGTAAAGAGCAGTGTGCAACCAGAAGAACTTCCTACCTAAACAGAGAAGACAGATGGAAACTCATTCTCAGGAATGAGTAAGTTTGGCTTTGCAGTTTCTTGTTGCTTTTAGATAGCTATAGGGAGCAGTTCTCCAGAGGTGAGACCTTTTTTCTCAAGTTTATTTAGAAAGGGTGAGCCATAGTCAGGAGCTGCAGCTGCAGCCCTCTCCGTGAGCACAAAGCACAGATTAGGCTCTTGGTGCAAGTCACACTATACCTAAATTCTTACTGTTTGTTACAAACAGTATATTTTTTTTATTAATTTTTAAACACTATCTTGAGACAATACATGTTTTAAGTTAAAAACCTGTTTCACAAGAGTGAAATACTTGAAAAAATTTACTTTAGGAAAGTGCAAATATTTTTTAAAATCCTTTCTCAAATTTTTACACTTGAAATAATTTTTAACTTCAGTTAAAAGTGGATTTTTATATAGTTTAGTTTTCTTGGTGTCCCAAAATGCATAACTTGGAAGATAGTCATATTTGGGTTACTCAGAGGGTTAGTATATCTAAGTTTGTAGTTGAAACTTGGGTCTAGACCTAAAGAAAAGGTACAGTCAATGAAGAGTGTCTCTTTTTCTTGATGCTTTGAGAAGGCTCACCTAGAACAGAAGCTAGACAGAATCAAGAATAAAGTCCTTTATTCCTTTATTGAAAGGCTTTGAAGGATACACCTCGGGCAGTACAAGAACCTGGCCAGGGCTACACTCAAGATGGACCTAAAAATGGTCACAAAATGGTCACAAACCAGACACAAGGTCTCACATTTTTATAAGTTTTGGTCCCTCTGCATATTTCGATTAATTGTCCAGTTACAGCTTCAGATTATGAAATTCCATCTTTCTTCTTCAGTCCACTGTTGTTTATGCTTTTGTGCCTGAAACTTGTAATGATTTTCCTTGATATCAAGCTAGAAAAGGAGTTATTTTGTCTACCTACTCTGTGAAGAGAGCTCACTAACACTTCGTATGAAGCTCAGAACTACACACCTAGGGACCACAGAATCTGAAAAATATGAAAGCTAAAACTTAAGCCATCATTTTTTTTACTGGTATTTTATTTAATCAACCTACATTATTTCAAAAACCCTTAGTCAGTGTTCTCTAATTTACCAGCACAAACTTTTACTGGTAACTTCCCTCCTCCACTCAGTTTGAACAGCTTAGGCAAGGCCAAGAAGCAGTTCTTTCACACCTTTTATCACAGCTGGTCACAGATCCAAGGTCTGGACTGATATTTAGTATGCAGTTATTATATTGTGCATCATTACTCATTAATTAAAATTAATAGAGCTATTAGCTTTAATATGCTACAAATTAGCTTTAGAAATGGGATTATATTAGGGAGATAGCTTCTCACACTCTTTCAAGCTCACTGTCTAAATAAGGCAAGGAAATCAATTCCAAAGAAGGCTAATAAAACATGTTTGCTATCTATAATCCACTGGCAGTTATGGTGAACATTTCCCACAGTTGAACTTGATGATAACAGGAACACCTTTCACTAAAGAAAAAAGAAATAATTTACTCAAGCACATATTACTAGTCACTAGAGAAACCAAATGAAGGTCTTAAGTAATCATGAGCCACATGCAACCTTCCGCCTCCTCTAGCATCTAGACATATTAAAAACGTACTAGCAATGCTAATTAGTGAAATTAAACTTTTAGGCCACTCCCGGTAAGCCCAGTTTAGCATCAGCTTTACTTTACCAGCACAAGAATATATACTTTCTAGGGAAGCTTCCACACATTCTGAAAATCTCATTCAATGAAAGTTACCCGAGAGCAATGGTTTTATTCTGGAATTAGACCTGGCCCTTTTCTTCCATTCCCTCAAAATGTAAGGAATCAAGACAACTCTCAAATAAAATAGAATACAAGGTATGATGTGAGTCGTAGCCCTCAAGTTTTAGCACTTTTCTTTGTGCCTATGAAGAATGAAAAAATAAAACTTTAATACTGATGAAGGATGCTTTTACTAAAGGTCAACTACATGCACAAGCAGAAGGAAGCTGACCCCAAGGCCTGTATGTTTATAGAACACTGCCAAATCTGCCAGAAAAGCAAGCCCATTCTGTTTGATCTTTTTATGGTGCTCTGGCTGGAAGCTGGCATTGTTACTGAAGAGTATTAAGGGGTCTCTCATGGGCCTTGGATTCCTGAATCCAGAACAGGTGCAGTCACACCCTCTCTACAAACAGAACTACTTTGTTTGAATAAGCACAGCAGAGAAGAATGGGATGTATTAATAGCTAAATAGTGTCTTTATTAACAGTGGAACAGCTGGCAGTTCTGTATGACAGCGCTCATTCCAATCTATTTTATCCAATTGCAAAACTATAAGCACGCCACATCAGGGAACCGAGGGGACCACACACAAGCAATCAGCCATTCAACAGCACTATAATTGCTTCACAGTTGGAAGTTTGTTCTGCTCAGCTACTGTTTTTCTTTTAGTTTGAATTGTTGATGCACTGCAACTATCTGGAATCCAGTGTTGTTAATGCAGATAAGCTTGCTCAGAAAAATTCCCTTTGTTTTACAAGCTCGCCCACTGCAGGAAGTGCTGCTGCACCTCTGAGGGTCGCATAAGCCTCAAGTGCTGGCTGCCAGGACTGAGACAGAGTCAGGCAGACTGAACACCTTGGCTGTATGTCCCACAGAATGGTTACCCTGACAAGGGGAAAGAAATCCCAATAAACTCTTAAAATTCTGTTAGACCCTGCTTGTGAACCTCTACTGAAGACTTCCTACTGAGCAAAAGAATAGACTCTGTGAGTCCCTTTGAGATGTATAGATGGCTGAAACTCTACTAGTAACTGTGATGTAGCAAGGAAGCTGCTCTGGAAGGAATTGGTTTTAGGTACAATAGGCTTACACATGTAGATAATGAGTCTGTGTATACACATGTTTTAGTGTGGGTGTAGAGAAGATTCAGCAAGGGTAGGGATATTATATTTACTAGGTGATAAAATTCAACTTGATACGTTTGTATTCCTAATTAACTAAGAATCTGTGGAATTCTAGGTTGCAGCTTGCAATACAGCTGTTGATTACTGTCTGATCTCCTAGTTGTTTGCAATATGCACACATGCTGATGCTAACATTGTTCACTGTAGCTTGATTTTGAAATTTCTTTCATCTGTCTGCCTTCTCATACCCATACACGAACACCTTTTCCCTTCCCATCATAACATAATGCTTATTTGGTAAATTCTCAAAGTATCCTCCAGAGAGAAGATTAAAAAGCCCTTGGCTGTATCTGCTAGCAGAATCCATACAGATATAAAATTAGAAAATCCTTCTGCTTTGCAGGGTTTTTAGCTTTCTGTTTTCTATCATCTTCTGGGATTAAATACTTGAAGGACTAATTCTTATTTAAAGTTTAACATTCAGTAGATCTCTCTTAGCCTTTATACAAAACAGCATTTCAGTACAGTGTTGTGATTTCTTTGTTACGGCTTGACACACACCTCTAGGTAATAAAACAATGTGCTGTCCCAACTTATTATCTCTTGTTGCCGTTTCAAGTTGTCCTTTTTTTGCTTCATCTCTACTAATGCACCTTGTGGATAACTGAGCAGCTCTTATAGGCATAACAACATATTTGTATGAACTAAGGATCACTGTCAAAACTAAAATTAGTCTCAGGACAGCTTGGAAAACTCTCAGTAGTGAGGGAAATGTCATATAAAGAAATCACCAGCCTTAAGAGTGACACAAAATTGTTACTGAAATTGAGTTGTGAACTAGAATGTGTATATGGATGGTCAATAAATTTTATGTTAAAATAAACTCCTACACAAATGACAAAACAAGAACAATTAGGGAATCATCTAGGGTCCTCTTTGAAAAATATAATAATTGCCAAATATAGGAATAATATGAAGGTGTAAGCTGTAATTGTGCATACAAAATCAACGGTGAACAAAGTAATTAATACAAAATACTATTTTTCCCTCCACTGTCAGAATTATTACATTGGTAACCAAGAATGCAATCAACAACTAAATGCTCATTTTGCCTGTTCCTAGACCTTTTGCTGTCTTCTTCAGGGTATTTATACTAGATTTCCACACTAGGTTTGTACTCTTCTAGCTAACATTGCTTCAGGATTTCTTCCTTGAGAAAGGGTGAGGCACCTTAGAAGCAGATCCATAGTAAAACTTGTGATTCTGAGAATGCAAACACTTTGTTCAAGGGAAGCAAATCCAGTTGGGTTCCAAGCATTTAATGTCCATTAGCAATGGGAGTGTGTTCAGTGCATGTGCCATAATCCATTTCATTGCTACAACAGTTTCACCATGCTTCCCCTGGTAAATGTCAGAAACCAGATGTGCTTTCAAACTGTGATTCTGAAGTAAAATAGAAACGCAGTACAAAAGATACCATTATGATTTGCAACAACATTAAGGAGAAAATTTGGAAAAATTCTTCTGCAAGCCACGCTGAGTATTTATTTATTTAGGGTTATTCAATACTAAAAGTTAGAGAAATTAAAATGTCCTATTCGTCCCAACAGAGATTTTAAGAGTCTTGACAGTTAAATATGGAATGTCCTTGATAATTCTAGATCAGTATTCCATTTCCTTCTAATCCTTCTAAAGAAGCCATAAAACAAATTGCTTTTTGGTTTAGAAAGATTTACAGGTAATGGTGCAAGTATAAAAATTAAGTTAAGCTTATACTTTGAAAAGCAGATTTGAAGAGGATTTGGGGTATTTGGTTCCTTCAGGTAACTGCTTCTAACAGTGGGATTTTACAAGGTCATTCAAATCACCCAATTCATACCCTAAGATAGGTAATATCTCTGCAATTTTAACAGCCTTAGCAGCTACATGAATAATTAAGTTTTGTAACTGAGGTGCACTGTGCCTTATCTCACACAAGTCTGTTCACCACTATCATATCGCAAAGGCAAAGAAAGTTCTAGAGCTGTCATAAGTAAAAAAAAAAAAAAGAAAGCTGTTTCTTAATTCACCTAGGGAAAAAAAAGGAAAGACAGTCTTGGTAATAATCCCAGGAATATCTCTCTAGTCATCTATATAGTTGGAATACTGACAAAATGTCTCCAGAGAACCCTGAATGTAATGGTACATAACCACTGTGTGTCTGTACCTCTTTCTTAAGGAGCCCATAAAATATACACGGAGACACTCCATTTGTGTCCAGGCATTGTTTAGAAAAAATTTTTTTTTTCTATGTATTTCATGTGTTGCAAAATCATGCTAGGCATTGCTTCCTCTTATTTTTCATATTAATCTCAGTTCTTGGTTTTCTAATAGTTCACAAAGCAAAAGAAAAGCTCATGGAGTGCTTGCCTGCTGAAAAGGAATTACTGCCATTGGCATATTGATGTGGATGCCCTTTTCATGGAGGGTGCCTAGTATAACTGCGTTTGTGAGACACAGACTTCTTATAGCTTCTATTTAGGTTTCAAGACAGATGAAAGATATAATATATCCTCACAAGAGATTAAAAAAAAGAAAAAGAAAAAGAAGAAAACAATCCCATTTTCTGACTGAACTGGAAACTTTGCTTCCATTTCAAGGGAAGGAATAGGATTAATGGCATGAGTTCAATGCTGTCTACTAATTAACATGATTAATTTACATAAAAGCTAGGCTTAGAAGTGGTGTGTGCAGTATAAGCTGTCAGAGCATATTGAGGACACTAAAGCATAGTTTTCAATTTATATCTCTGCTTTCAAAGAATCAGTCACCTAAGCACATTTAGTGGGCTCTTGAATTGCCTCCTTCTTTCAGATTTTCATTGAAAGGTTTATCATCTGTTTTTAATCACCTTCAGCTTTCTGAAGCCTCCATCAAACTCTTCTGTCCCTTTTCCCTGTATTCAAGCTAAGAGGCAATTTGCAGGTGTACGCCTGTATTTAGGCAGCACAGATGAATTATCAATGCCTACTAGAGCCCCTTGTGCTGCAGTTGCTATAACTATTGTATTTGGCATTATATCCAGTTGTCTTGGACTGGTTACCACCAAAGCTTGTGACATCTTATATTTTTACTGCAGAAGGCTGATAAAGATTTCTCACTTGATTGCTAAATTAGAGGCATAAGTAGTGTAGTCACACACATCTTCTACTGTGCCCAGCATATTTTTCCAGTTCTCTTTGATTTTTCCTGTTTGCTTTTTCTGAGATAGATTTTTTGAGAAAATTTTTAGAAAATATTTGCCTCTGACAACAGGTAAATGGACTGGGGCTAGTGTCAGGAATAGGGTGCTACCATGCTGCAAGAAAATAGATAAGTTGAAAAGATAAGGGTCTTTTGCTTTGTACAGTTGTACATTTTCTTCAAGTTAAACTACAGTAGTCGCAATCCTCATCATCTTATTTCATGGGCTGGGCTGATGAAACTCAGAAACTCATGCTGTGACCTGGGCTCTTACAAAAAAAAGCACTGCAAGAAAAAGACAGGATTTTGTTCTTCTCCTCTGGTTGGTATGTTGGTACAAATATTTTCATTCAGGGAATTTCTCATACCATCTAGGATGAATCAGCAAATTAATAAATAAACATCTTGAAATTCTCTATAGTGGGTAATGGGACTGGTTTAGGGTTTGGGTTTTTTCTTCCTTTTTAAATTTTTTTCCCTGAACTTACATCAGCAGACTGATTTTTCTTACCTGCAGAAAAAAATGGACCTGCTGTGGGATGCAGTCACTAGTCCACTCTTTTACTTCTGCAAGAAAGTGCAAGAAAAAGAAAGAGAATTATTTTGGCTTCAGGTATTCTCAGATCTTAAATGGTAACCGAAGTGAAAAAACCCCAAGTTTTTCATGAACTTCAAATATGAGCAGGCACTCTATGTGACTTTTAGCCTCTACAAGCTGTTAAGGAGAGGTCTGAGCAGGACTCATGTCCATCCAAGAGAAGAGAGGCCAAACCTTTGCTTCCTCAGAAACAATACACAGGGAACATAAAGACCTGACTTTTTTGAGCTTTCTAATACCTGATTACCTGGCTTTTTCAAACCCTTTTCAAGCAGATAGTGTAAAAAAATCTTCTGAAATATCTTCAGTTCTTTCTTTTACTCTAGAGAGTCTGTCTTCAAGCCTGTTATAAGACAGCACCAGAACTCTGCTGGTCCGTATTGTCTTGGCCTGAAGGAAGACCAAGTACCCACCATGATTTTTGTTAAAGATTTATCAGCTGCTTTCAGTTCTGTAAATAGTATGGTTTTGTATCCATGGCATTAGACCAAGATGAACTTGGCCCACTTCCTTGAGCATAAGAACATCCAGAATTAGAGTCACTTCTGCAGCAGCTACATATTTTGAAATTTGTCAGTTTTTTCTACAAGAAATTTTAATTGTGGTAAATAGGTTTTCTCTTCTCTGACCTACGGCTCTTCAGGGCTGTAGATTTGTTCTCATGAGTACAGCAAGGAAGTTTCGGGCATCTTTGCAGAGATCCTTAACCAAGAGAGAAAGCTTCTGGTGAAGCTCTGCGGCACTAATCAAAAGGTTCATTTATTGCACTGAATCTGGCTTTCACTGAGTGCAATGTTCTGTGTAACATCTCTCCCTGAGCTCTGAGAATGTATTCATGCAAAGATAAAGCCAAATCCGCATTACAAATATGTTACAGTTTAGGAAGAAACAAATTAAAACATATTGCTCAAAACTTGTTTTGTGTGTAGGAAGGCTGATTGAAGTAGAGATGTACAAACTAGACTTGGATTGTTTAAAAAATAAGAAAATATACAATTCATAAAGGCAAATAATAACGAGAAAAAAAATATGTAGCTGCCCTGAACAACAGCAGCTGATAAAGGAGAGTAAAGTTTGATGTGAATTTTAATATGCTGCCTGGATATTACCCAGATGTATGCACACAATACTAGAATTGCATTTAGTTTAAGACTGTATTTGGCATAAAAATAATGACAGAGATTCTGTCAAGCTACATAATTATAGATCACATGTGCAGGAGAAACAGCTATGAAAAAGTCATAGTCCTTTCAAACAAGGCCAGAAATAGTGGGCTAAACCTGTGTTTTTAGGCACATGACCTTTGTCTCATTATGTGTACCTTTAACTGTGATAAACATCCATTTAAATGAATATCATTTTCTTACAATTACAGAAGGGTCATACATAATATACTAGGTTCCCCTGGCAGCATATGTGTTAGTCATGCATATTTCATGAGCAGTTTTATTCCTCTAGTCAGCTTCAAGCGATGCTCAAGCTCATGGCTTTGGTGTGTAGGAAATTAAGGTCTTGCCCATAAAAAGATTGTAACTCTGCAGATTACCAAGAAGTGGAGCAGAATTATCCCCTTGTAACATTTGACGGGTATTGACATCAAATTTCCTTGTGACACACATTAATTTCAACTATTTGTTGGTTGCTGTTGAAAAAGCATTATTTCCACAAGTGTTTGAATTTTAAAAATTGTGATTGTTGCTCAGCACTAAAGGCCAGTTAGGAATGTTGTAGCTGCATTAGAAACAAAAGAAAAGGAGAGATGGGGAAGACTTACATAAGTCAAATATGCTACATGCTAAAATTTTATAGAGGAGGATGCAAAAAAAAATATTGTGATCCAACACATGATCTGGGTAGGTAAAGCAACATCTGTTTGTACACTGTGATGACTTTTCCTGATGCAAAAGGGGAATGTTATAAAAGGCTGGAGTGGTAACAGGAGTAAAAAAGCTGCACTATGAAACTAGAAATTCTCAACACCACCAGCAGCAATTTCCCCTTTTCTCTTTCCAAGAAAATCAATTTTATCAAGGCAGCTTTATCTAGCTGATATTTTTCACCATGGTAAAGACACTGTTTGGAGACACATAAGTCACAGATGTCAGCTTAGACAGTGAACACATTCTGCTGTTGTAGCAGGACGGTTTGGTCTCAAGTCAAAAGGAAAGGTTATTCTCTGCTAATCTTTAAAACAGTGCAGAGCCATGTAAAATCAAATCCAGCAGATGCCCCCCTCCAAAGTGTGGCTAATGCTCAGAGATCGAGATGCCATGTTTGATGCCCTGTGTTTTTGGGAGAAATTTTTTGTTTGAGTGATTGCAGTGAAAAAAGCTGTTCTCCTTGATATGCTAAATTAATATTTATGTTGTTAAAATATCAGAGACACCACAGAAAAATATTAATATAAAAAGGTTATAATTATCTTTAAAAATGTGGCAGCAATTGAAATGTAAATCCTAGTGAGCTGGGAGAGAGACTTGTTTGCATTGTGCCTGGGGCACCCTGCCTGCCTGCTGCAGCTGCCATTGATCATTTCAAATCAAAGGAAGCTGGAGATGTCTCTGGTGGCTCGGCTGGGAAAAAAAGCAAGCAGAGAAAGATGCTCTGTTCTGCAGGACTGTTATCAAAAAATGAACTGGAATGTGTTTTAAATCTTGCTCCTGTTGAATATGGAGCCCTTCAAAGCTTTGCCACAATAAATAAAGTTTTCAAAACACATAGAATCTAAAAGATGTGTTTAAAGTCCCCCTGAACTAAGCATTTTTCGCTTTTTTGTTGTTATTAGAAAACAACAGTGTGAAGCTAATGTACATGTGATGATTAAATCAGATGACTATGCAAACAAGCAGAAACTACCATTTTAGAGTGGAATTTCTTGTTTTAGATTCCTGTAGGTAGAAAAAAAAATATTTTCAGGGGAAAGGACACACAACACAGGAAAGTAGAGATGCAAACTGATATCACTACTATTCTCAAACAGAATGTCTTTATACTGTACTGGGCAGCAACAAGCAGTGCGCCTTCAGCTGTCTACACATCAAGAATAGGAGATAAAATGCATCTTCACTAAACCCTGAATATTACTATGTAGACATTTCTTGAGGTCCATTAAATTCTATTTGACATACATTAAAAAGATTTAATCACAGATGCCAGTCAGCTAACCAACCCATTAATCTAGCTGTTTTTCCTATGAAAATTGTATTTAAAAAGGTCTTTTTTCCGCCCTCAATTTAATTTAGTCATCCATTTAAATTTCATGTATTTATCATGTAAATGTGCCTTATTTGCAAAAGAAAAGCTCAGGACTCAGTGAAATAAATAGTTATTTCATTAAAATGGATACAAAAAACCCTGTGATTAGGGTAATTAATTTGCACACTAAAAGCTATCTTTCTAGTTCAGATCATTAATATTGATGGTGTTCGATTTTGTTCTCAGTAATGTTCCTTGAAATACACTCAGAACTGGCAAGCAAGGATGAAGAAGCAGCCGCTTAAACTAGAAATGAGGATTCAATAAGCAGTTGGCTACTTTCCCTCTTCCACCATTCAAAATTAATAACATGCAATCATGATGCCTGTGTCCCAAAGTGAACTGGATTATTTGGATTGTATGGGATTATGTGGTTCATCACAACTGAATCTTATTTACATATGCAGTTCTCACTGCATTTCTCTGACTTATTTTTCTTAATTGCAAAATAACATTAGTAGAGCTTATGTCGAGGTATTCATGTTGCTATACACATCACTGCCAGATAACAAGGCAGAGTTTGCCAATACACTCTTTTGTCATTAGCTTTTCATCTGCATAATATGCAAATTGTGTTGAACAGTTTCCCAGTTTGAGTCCTTTCTACCACAAGATTTAGTCAAGACTCATATTTTCTTTTCCCACTGTACAGCAGATGTATTCCACTAAAGACCTTGCAGGAAAGGTGTCACATCACTGTTGTGCACTATCAATTACAGCTGTAGGCAAAGTGCTACGAAAATCAAGTTCTAGAAAAATTTCAGAGACATTATGCTGTTTGTGTCTACATACTCAGATGTAGTTTGTGGTGGAGAAGTCAGATGTGTACAGTGGTATGAGTGCTGCATGGTTTGTCTGTACAGACAAATTATATGCATGCATGATATATGACTTATTTCAATATCTATGTGAAATATTTACTTTCAGCTTGACTGCACAGCCCGATCTCTGTTCATTTTTCATCTCTGGCAACTATTTGAAACCTCCAAGAATCATCAGAAAGATTCAATGTTTTGAAAACAAGTTAGCAAAACCACTTTTTCCCGCTTTGCCAAATGTGAAGCTTTTTGTAGCCCCTTATCCATCTCCAAGATCACATATGGAAAACTTTTGTCCTCAATCAAAGACGGCTTTGTGGGATGGAAGCGTATCTATAAACACTTTTTACTCATGAAGGATTAGAAAAGTGCATCTTATCTTGAAAGGGACAGTGTTTGATTTACATCTGGTAAATTTAGTATATAGAAAAGAGGCTTCATAATTATTACATTTATTTTACATTTAGTCTGTATAGACATGTACACCTATATAAATTCTTATTAAAAGGTCACATCTTTAGAAGTAATTTCAAATTAATTTTCCAGCTGTTAATTCATGATTATATAATCTAATAATTTCCTCATTCAGAGTCCTTTCTCAGGCATCATATTTTCCCTCTTGACTTTCCAGGCAGTTGCATACCAAAACTCATGAAGTGGTTTCCATGACACAAGTGGGTAATTGTTCTGCAACTTAAATATCATATATAAATAACATACTAAAATACTAAAGGATTTAGAACCATTTACTTCACAGTTTGTAAATTCAATCATGGCTTCACTACCAATGAGGAAGAATTAATCCTTAGTTAATACAATAAATTCCTTCCTTCCTTCCTTCCTTCCTTCCTTCCTTCCTTCCGCCACTTACTTCCTTCCTTCCGCCACTTCCTTCCTTCCTTCCTTCCTTCCTTCCTTCCTTCCTTCCTTCCGCCACTTCCTTCCGCCACTTCCTTCCTTCCTTCCTTCCTTCCTTCCTTCCTTCCTTCCTTCCGCCACTTCCTTCCGCCACTTCCTTCCGCCACTTCCTTCCGCCACTTCCTTCCGCCACTTCCTTCCTTCCTTCCTTCCTTCCTTCCGCCACTTCCTTCCTTCCGCCACTTCCTTCCTTCCGCCACTTCCTTCCTTCCGCCACTTCCTTCCTTCCTTCCTTCCGCCACTTCCTTCCTTCCTTCCTTCCGCCACTTCCTTCCTTCCGCCACTTCCTTCCTTCCGCCACTTCCTTCCGCCACTTCCTTCCTTCCTTCCGACACTTCCTTCCTTCCTTCCTTCCTTCCTTCCTTCCTTCCTTCCTTCCTTCCTTCCTTCCTTCCTTCCTTCCTTCCTTCCTTCCTTCCTTCCTTCCTTCCTTCCTTCCTTCCTTCCTTCCTTCCTTCCGCCACTTCCTTCCTTCCTTCCTTCCTTCCTTCCTTCCTTCCTTCCTTCCTTCCGCCACTTCCTTCCGCCACTTCCTTCCGCCACTTCCGCCACTTCCGCCACTTCCTTCCTTCCTTCCTTCCGCCACTTCCTTCCTTCCTTCCGCCACTTCCTTCCTTCCTTCCGCCACTTCCTTCCTTCCTTCCTTCCTTCCTTCCTTCCTTCCTTCCTTCCTTCCTTCCTTCCTTCCTTCCTTCCTTCCTTCCTTCCTTCCTTCCTTCCTTCCTTCCTTCCTTCCTTCCTTCCTTCCTTCCTTCCTTCCTTCCGCCACTTCCTTCCTTCCTTCCTTCCTTCCTTCCTTCCTTCCTTCCTTCCTTCCTTCCTTCCTTCCTTCCTTCCTTCCTTCCTTCCTTCCTTCCTTCCTTCCTTCCTTCCTTCCTTCCTTCCTTCCTTCCTTCCTTCCTTCCTTCCTTCCTTCCTTCCTTCCTTCCTTCCTTCCTTCCGCCACTTCCTTCCTTCCGCCACTTCCTTCCTTCCTTCCTTCCTTCCGCCACTTCCTTCCTTCCTTCCGCCACTTCCTTCCTTCCTTCCGCCACTTCCTTCCGCCACTTCCTTCCGCCACTTCCTTCCGCCACTTCCTTCCTTCCTTCCTTCCGCCACTTCCTTCCTTCCGCCACTTCCTTCCTTCCGCCACTTCCTTCCGCCACTTCCTTCCTTCTTTCCTTCCTTCCTTCCTTCCTTCCTTCCTTCCTTCCTTCCTTCCTTCCTTCCTTCCTTCCTTCCTTCCTTCCTTCCTTCCTTCCTTCCTTCCTTCCTTCCTTCCTTCCTTCCTTCCTTCCTTCCTTCCTTCCTTCCTTCCTTCCTTCCTTCCTTCCTTCCTTCCTTCCGCCACTTCCTTCCTTCCGCCACTTCCTTCCTTCCTTCCGCCACTTCCTTCCTTCCTTCCTTCCTTCCTTCCTTCCTTCCTTCCTTCCTTCCTTCCTTCCTTCCTTCCTTCCTTCCTTCCTTCCTTCCTTCCTTCCTTCCTTCCGCCACTTCCTTCCGCCACTTCCTTCCGCCACTTCCTTCCGCCACTTCCTTCCTTCCTTCCTTCCTTCCTTCCTTCCTTCCTTCCTTCCTTCCTTCCTTCCTTCCTTCCTTCCTTCCGCCACTTCCTTCCGCCACTTCCTTCCTTCCGCCACTTCCTTCCTTCCGCCACTTCCTTCCTTCCTTCCGCCACTTCCTTCCGCCACTTCCTTCCTTCCTTCCTTCCTTCCTTCCTTCCTTCCTTCCTTCCTTCCTTCCTTCCTTCCTTCCTTCCTTCCTTCCTTCCTTCCTTCCTTCCTTCCTTCCTTCCTTCCTTCCTTCCTTCCTTCCTTCCTTCCTTCCTTCCTTCCTTCCTTCCTTCCTTCCTTCCTTCCGCCACTTCCTTCCTTCCTTCCTTCCTTCCTTCCTTCCTTCCTTCCTTCCTTCCTTCCTTCCTTCCTTCCTTCCTTCCTTCCTTCCTTCCTTCCTTCCTTCCTTCCTTCCGCCACTTCCTTCCTTCCTTCCGCCACTTCCTTCCGCCACTTCCTTCCGCCACTTCCTTCCGCCACTTCCTTCCGCCACTTCCTTCCTTCCTTCCTTCCTTCCTTCCTTCCTTCCTTCCTTCCTTCCTTCCTTCCTTCCTTCCTTCCTTCCTTCCTTCCTTCCTTCCTTCCTTCCTTCCTTCCTTCCTTCCTTCCTTCCTTCCTTCCTTCCTTCCTTCCTTCCTTCCTTCCTTCCTTCCTTCCTTCCTTCCTTCCTTCCTTCCTTCCGCCACTTCCTTCCTTCCTTCCGCCACTTCCTTCCTTCCTTCCTTCCGCCACTTCCTTCCTTCCGCCACTTCCTTCCGCCACTTCCTTCCTTCCTTCCTTCCTTCCTTCCTTCCTTCCTTCCTTCCTTCCTTCCTTCCTTCCTTCCTTCCTTCCTTCCTTCCTTCCTTCCTTCCTTCCGCCACTTCCTTCCTTCCTTCCTTCCTTCCTTCCTTCCTTCCTTCCTTCCTTCCTTCCTTCCTTCCTTCACTTCCTTCACTTCCTTCCTTCCTTCCTTCCTTCCTTCCTTCCTTCCTTCCTTCCTTCCTTCCTTCCTTCCTTCCTTCCTTCCTTCCTTCCTTCCTTCCTTCCTTCCTTCCTTCCTTCCTTCCTTCCTTCCTTCCTTCCTTCCTTCCTTCCTTCCTTCCTTCCTTCCTTCCTTCCTTCCTTCCTTCCTTCCTTCCTTCCTTCCTTCCTTCCTTCCTTCCTTCCTTCCTTCCTTCCTTCCTTCCTTCCTTCCTTCCTTCCTTCCTTCCTTCCTTCCTTCCTTCCTTCCTTCCTTCCTTCCTTCCGCCACTTCCTTCCTTCCTTCCTTCCGCCACTTCCTTCCTTCCTTCCGCCACTTCCTTCCTTCCTTCCTTCCTTCCTTCCTTCCTTCCTTCCTTCCTTCCTTCCTTCCTTCCGCCACTTCCTTCCGCCACTTCCTTCCTTCCTTCCTTCCGCCACTTCCTTCCTTCCGCCACTTCCTTCCTTCCGCCACTTCCTTCCTTCCTTCCTTCCTTCCTTCCGCCACTTCCTTCCGCCACTTCCTTCCTTCCTTCCGCCACTTCCTTCCTTCCGCCACTTCCTTCCGCCACTTCCACCCGCCACTTCCTTCCGCCACTTCCTTCCTTCCGCCACTTCCTTCCTTCCTTCCTTCCTTCCTTCCTTCCTTCCTTCCTTCCTTCCTTCCTTCCTTCCTTCCTTCCTTCCTTCCTTCCTTCCTTCCTTCCTTCCTTCCTTCCTTCCTTCCTTCCTTCCTTCCTTCCTTCCTTCCTTCCTTCCGCCACTTCCTTCCTTCCTTCCGCCACTTCCTTCCTTCCGCCACTTCCTTCCTTCCTTCCGCCACTTCCTTCCGCCACTTCCTTCCTTCCGCCACTTCCTTCCTTCCTTCCGCCACTTCCTTCCTTCCTTCCTTCCTTCCTTCCTTCCGCCACTTCCTTCCTTCCTTCCTTCCTTCCTTCCTTCCTTCCTTCCTTCCTTCCTTCCTTCCTTCCTTCCTTCCTTCCTTCCTTCCTTCCTTCCTTCCTTCCGCCACTTCCTTCCGCCACTTCCTTCCGCCACTTCCTTCCGCCACTTCCTTCCTTCCTTCCTTCCTTCCTTCCTTCCTTCCTTCCTTCCTTCCTTCCTTCCTTCCTTCCTTCCTTCCTTCCGCCACTTCCTTCCGCCACTTCCTTCCGCCACTTCCTTCCGCCACTTCCTTCCTTCCGCCACTTCCTTCCTTCCGCCACTTCCTTCCTTCCGCCACTTCCTTCCTTCCTTCCTTCCTTCCTTCCTTCCTTCCTTCCTTCCTTCCTTCCTTCCTTCCTTCCTTCCTTCCTTCCTTCCTTCCTTCCTTCCTTCCTTCCTTCCTTCCTTCCTTCCTTCCTTCCTTCCTTCCGCCACTTCCTTCCTTCCTTCCCTTCCTTCCTTCCTTCCTTCCTTCCTTCCTTCCTTCCTTCCTTCCTTCCTTCCTTCCTTCCTTCCTTCCTTCCTTCCTTCCTTCCTTCCTTCCTTCCTTCCTTCCTTCCTTTCTTCCGCCACTTCCTTCCTTCCGCCACTTCCTTCCTTCCTTCCGCCACTTCCTTCCTTCCGCCACTTCCTTCCTTCCGCCACTTCCTTCCTTCCTTCCTTCCTTCCTTCCTTCCTTCCTTCCTTCCTTCCTTCCGCCACTTCCTTCCTTCCTTCCGCCACTTCCTTCCTTCCGCCACTTCCTTCCTTCCTTCCTTCCTTCCTTCCTTCCTTCCTTCCTTCCTTCCTTCCTTCCTTCCGCCACTTCCTTCCGCCACTTCCTTCCTTCCTTCCGCCACTTCCTTCCTTCCGCCACTTCCTTCCTTCCGCCACTTCCTTCCTTCCTTCCTTCCTTCCTTCCTTCCTTCCTTCCTTCCTTCCTTCCTTCCTTCCTTCCTTCCTTCCGCCACTTCCTTCCTTCCTTCCGCCACTTCCTTCCTTCCTTCCGCCACTTCCTTCCGCCACTTCCTTCCGCCACTTCCTTCCGCCACTTCCTTCCTCCACTTCCTTCCTTCCGCCACTTCCTTCCGCCACTTCCTTCCTTCCGCCACTTCCTTCCTTCCGCCACTTCCTTCTTTCCTTCCTTCCTTCCTTCCTTCCTTCCTTCCTTCCTTCCTTCCTTCCTTCCTTCCTTCCTTCCTTCCTTCCTTCCTTCCTTCCTTCCTTCCTTCCTTCCTTCCTTCCTTCCTTCCTTCCTTCCTTCCTTCCTTCCTTCCTTCCTTCCTTCCTTCCTTCCTTCCTTCCTTCCTTCCGCCACTTCCTTCCTTCCGCCACTTCCTTCCTTCCTTCCGCCACTTCCTTCCTTCCTTCCTTCCTTCCTTCCTTCCTTCCTTCCTTCCTTCCTTCCTTCCTTCCTTCCTTCCTTCCTTCCTTCCTTCCTTCCTTCCTTCCTTCCTTCCTTCCTTCCTTCCTTCCTTCCTTCCTTCCTTCCTTCCTTCCTTCCTTCCTTCCTTCCTTCCTTCCTTCCTTCCGCCACTTCCTTCCGCCACTTCCTTCCGCCACTTCCTTCCGCCACTTCCTTCCTTCCTTCCTTCCTTCCTTCCTTCCTTCCTTCCTTCCTTCCTTCCTTCCTTCCTTCCTTCCTTCCTTCCTTCCTTCCTTCCTTCCTTCCTTCCTTCCTTCCTTCCTTCCTTCCTTCCTTCCTTCCTTCCTTCCTTCCTTCCTTCCTTCCTTCCTTCCTTCCTTCCTTCCTTCCTTCCTTCCTTCCTTCCTTCCTTCCTTCCGCCACTTCCTTCCTTCCGCCACTTCCTTCCTTCCGCCACTTCCTTCCTTCCTTCCTTCCTTCCGCCACTTCCTTCCGCCACTTCCTTCCTTCCGCCACTTCCTTCCTTCCTTCCTTCCGCCACTTCCTTCCTTCCTTCCTTCCTTCCTTCCTTCCTTCCTTCCTTCCTTCCTTCCTTCCTTCCTTCCTTCCTTCCTTCCTTCCTTCCTTCCTTCCTTCCTTCCTTCCTTCCTTCCTTCCTTCCTTCCTTCCTTCCTTCCTTCCTTCCTTCCTTCCTTCCTTCCTTCCTTCCTTCCTTCCTTCCTTCCTTCCTTCCTTCCTTCCTTCCTTCCTTCCTTCCTTCCTTCCTTCCTTCCTTCCTTCCTTCCTTCCTTCCTTCCTTCCTTCCTTCCTTCCTTCCTTCCGCCACTTCCTTCCTTCCTTCCGCCACTTCCTTCCGCCACTTCCTTCCGCCACTTCCTTCCGCCACTTCCTTCCTTCCTTCCTTCCTTCCTTCCTTCCTTCCTTCCTTCCTTCCTTCCTTCCTTCCTTCCTTCCTTCCTTCCTTCCTTCCTTCCTTCCTTCCTTCCTTCCTTCCTTCCTTCCTTCCTTCCGCCACTTCCTTCCGCCACTTCCTTCCTTCCTTCCTTCCTTCCTTCCTTCCTTCCTTCCTTCCTTCCTTCCTTCCTTCCTTCCTTCCTTCCTTCCTTCCTTCCTTCCTTCCTTCCTTCCTTCCTTCCTTCCTTCCTTCCGCCACTTCCTTCCTTCCTTCCGCCACTTCCTTCCGCCACTTCCTTCCGCCACTTCCTTCCGCCACTTCCTTCCGCCACTTCCTTCCTT